>NC_091479.1:101737799-102080542 GCF_036971445.1 Narcine bancroftii | reverse complement strand
TTTGACAGTTCTTGGCCTGAGCTCATTGGAATTTAGGAGAAGGGTGGGGGGGGGGGGGCGGGGATCTCATTTAGAATGTTGAAAGATATGGACATGTAGATGTAGACAGGTTGTTTCCCAAGATGGAAGAGTCTAGGACAAGAGGGCACATCTTCAGGATTGAAGGGCATCCACTTAGAACAGAGATGTGGAGGGATTTCTTCACCCAGAGGATGGTAAATCTGTGGAATTTGTTGCCACAGGCAGTTCTGGTGGCCAGACCATTAGGATGGGCAGTGGGGTGGAGTGGGAAAATGCATCAGCTCATGATTGAATGGCAGGGCAGACTTGATGGGCTGAATAGCCTATTTCTGCTCCTATGTCTTAAACCTAGGTTGGTTTTCCCTGAAGCAAAGGAGACTGGGGGTGGGGGGGGGGGGGGATTAGGCAGGATAGATCGTCAGAAATTATTTCTTGCAGTGGGGGCTTAAGATGAGAGGAAGGTTGTATGAAGGGGATTTCAGATATTTACTAAGGGAAACGGGATGACATCAGATGGACAATTTGGTCAGCACAGACACATTGGGCTGAAGGGCCTCTTTCCATGTTGTCTCTGTGGGACAGAGAGTAATGAAATCTGGAACAAGCTGCCAGAGGAACTGATGACATCAGATACGACTACAATGTTTAAGAGGAATGTAGACAGACACTTGAAATAGGCAAGGCCCAGAAGGATAAGGGCCCTTAGATGTCAGAATCTTTTTTCCCAGCATAAAAATATCAAGTACAAGAGTTTAAAGTTTAAAGAGGTGCAGGGAAGGTGTTTTACACAGAGAGTGCTGGGTGCCTGGAATGGGCTGCCGGGGGGTAGTGGTGGAAGCAGGTATAAAGGTAGTGCTTACTTTGTGAACCTGCAGGGAACGGAGCAGAGTTTTAGTTTAATTTGGATCCTGTGGGTCAAAGGGCTCTACTGCTCTAGGTCTTAATGAAGGCAAACGGGATTCATATAGATGGGCAGGAAAGGTTAGCATGGGCATCGTTGGCTGAACGGCCTGGTTCTGTGCTGCTTTATGACTCAAAGACTTGCTGGTGAGGATCCCACACGCCTGGTTGAAGCTGCTTGGTGTAATTATTCACTTTTCCTAAGACGGCATTGAGAACCACAGTCAGCATATGGAAAGTTTTAATTGCAAAATCACCTCCTGCCAACATACATCCCAATGCATCACAAAACAAGCATGCTCCACTGTCTGAGACACATTGAACCAGCAAAACACGCTCAGATAAACTTTTTTCTTGCACTAACTGCACCTGTGAATATTTACTTACCTTATCCTTTGATATTATCTTTGTAAAAACACAACGCTGGAGAAACTAGGCAGGTCAAACGTGCACTTCACACAGCAAAAACAAAGATACGTAACCATTGGTTCGGGCTTGAGGCCTTCATCAAGCTGACCTGAATAACAAGGTGGTGGGGGTGGGGGGGAGAGGAGAGGAGGGAGGAAGGGGCAAGGGGAGGAGCACAGGTTAACAGGTAAGAGATTCTCAGTGGATATGGGTGGGAGGGATTTTGCTCATACCTTGATGAAGGGCCCAGGCTCAAAATGCTGGTTACCCTTTAATTCCTATGGACGCTGAGTGACCTGCTGAGTTTCTCCAGCACTTCTATGTATTGCGCTGCAACCCCAGCCCCTGCAGACTTTCCTGTTCAACTCCAATCATTTGGACTGTTGTCAGCAACATTGGGCAACAAGGTTAGCTAGTGGTTAGCGCAACACTATTACAGCGCCAGCCAGCCAGGTTCAAACCGGTGCTGTCTGTAAAGAGTTTGTACATCCTCTGCATGACCAGCGTGGGTTTTAAAATAACAAAAACAAAATTGCTGGAGGAACTCAGCCAGTCTCACAGCGTCCATCGGAGGTAAAGATCAATGACTGATGTAGGTGGGTCCTGCGTGGGGTTACTCCAGGTGCTCAGGCTTACTCCCACCCTCTGAAAACGTAAGGGGTTAGTAGGTTAATTGTGTGTAAATGGGCAGCACAGGTTTCAAAGGCCGGAATTGGGCTGTATCAACATTTTTAAAATTGTAAGAATAAACCAGATTAGCAGCAATAATGTGCAGAAAAGGCCTTGACAGTAATTAATTGGAGGGACCTATCTTCTCAGCACCGGTATTGTCATCGAACCATAAAACTATTAACTGATCTATAGAAAATGACAAGATCATTTTCTCCTTATTGATCACTACAAATGTTCTGTCTTCACGATGGGAAAGATGTGTCAGCAGAGAAGATCAGCATTAAAGAGGGCTGTGAGATGGTAGAGATTGGTGGGGTGGAGTGAGGGAGCTGGGGGAAAGTTTTGACAGTGCAGACAGTAACCCAAACTCGTGAATCTCCCGCACCTCCTGGTTAGTGTAATGCTATTACTGCTATCAATCTGCGTTCGAATCCGGCACTGGCTGAGAGGAGTTTCTATGTTCTCCCTACGTCTGCGTCAATTTCCTCCGGGTGCTCTGGTTTCCTCCCACCCTCCAAAATGGACAGGGTTGTAGGTAAATTTGGATTAACGTTTAAAATTTAGACATACAGCACAGTAGCAGGCCCTTTCGGCCCACAAGCCCGTGCTGCCAAATTACACCCAATTGACCTATAACTTCCAGTATGTTTTGAAGGGTGGGAGAAACTGGAGCTCCCGGGAAAAACCCACACAGACACAGGGAGAACTCCTTACAGCGCGGGGTTCGAACCCGAGTCCTGATCACTAACCGCTACTCTAATCGAGCCAACCTTTCTCTCAGTGCCCTGCCTGATGAAGTCAGGGGTGCCAAATCCCTTCTCTGCCCTGCCCAACTTCAACATAATTTACTTGTCTTGATTGTGCACCTTTAAATATATTGGTGAGTACTTTCTTCCGATGAAAGGGTCTGGAAAGGGGTTACTTTATAAAGCTGCAATTGACAACTGTGCTGTATCCTTACAAAGCAAAACCCATAAGGCCACAAGATGGAGGAGCAGAATTAAGTCATTCAGCCCATCAAAGCATTCCCGACGTATTTTTCCTCTCAACCCTATCCACCCGCCTTCTGAATGTCTAAATTTTAAACGTTAATTCAAATTTAAATTGGGACCTCGTGATTTAGCTGTACAGGGCATTGGTGAGATTACACTTGGAGTATTGTGTTCTGATATGGTCGTCCAGCTGTCAGAAGGACATTAATGAATTGGGTGGGGTCCAGAGGAGATTCTCCAGGATGTTGCCAGGGCTGGATGCTTGAGTTATAGGGAGGGGCTGGATAGACTGTGGCTTTATTCCCTAGAGTGTAGGAGGCTGAGGGGTAACCTTATAGAGGTTTTTTAAATCACAAAGGTTAAAGATAATGCTCACAGACTTTTTCCCAGGGTTAGATGATTCTAGAACTGGAGGGCATGGGTTTAAGGTGAGAGGGGAAAGGGCCCTGAGGGGAAACTTTTTCACTCAGGGGGTCGTCTGTGACTGGAACGAGCTGCCAGAGGAAGTTGTTGAAGCTGGCCCAATGTTGCTGTTCAAAAGACATTTGGACAGATATATGGATAGGAAGCTATACCCCTGAGCATAAAGCCAAAGACACTGCCTTACTTTGACTCCTGGTGCACTATTTTTATTTATTTTTTGGAACGTGGTTTACATGAATGTTTATCCCTGTGAAGCAACGCACAATAATGAAGTTTGTAACTTGTTCATGACAATAAATTCTGCTTTAGAAATCCCAAAACAGCAGGTTGCAATGTTAGTTCTATATCTTTACCTCCTCTAGACGGTGTGAGACCTGTTGAGTTCTTCCAGCATTTCTGTGTTTTTATAACAAAACAGTGGGTTTGAGGAATGGATCAGGGACGCGGCGGGAAGGCAGATGAGTGAAAACAAGGTTAGATTTCTCGTACACCTGCAGATGACGTGATGAGGCCACAGACATGAATATCAGATTTGTTTTCCTCATTAACTTGCAGGCATCAAACTGCATCCATTTCCTGTGTCCTCAGGGAGAAGGCATCTGCAGGCTATTGTGAACAGCAGTGCCAAAAGACATTTGTCATCCAAATGATGGTGTCTGCTGCTGTCCAGAATATGAGCAGCAAGTTAATGGAGGCATGTAAGACACAAAGATACCTGGCTGGGAGATCAGCATCGTCACTGAGTAAAAGGGAGAGTTTAATGATTCTCTTCACCTGACTGTCAGTAGCGATATATTTTAAACAGGCTGGAATATACCACGGAGCTCTCAGATTGATGTTTTCATGCTTTTCACCTTGAATTTTAGTTGGATATATTAAACCAACCACGGTTAGCGACAACGCTGTGGCAGCTCCAACAACCCTGGCTCAAATCCAGAGCTGCCTGTTAGGAGTTTGTACGTTCTCCCCGTGACCATGTGGATTTCCTCCCACCCTCCAAAAGTGTATGGGGGTTGTAGGTTAATTGGGTGGCATGGGGGGGGTGGGGTCATGTGCCAGAAAGGCTGTAACTGTACTGTTACGTTTAAATTTAAATTATTTATCATCATGTGGAGGAGAATCTTCTAGAGATGTAAATACAAAAACACGACGGAGGAGAAACTCAGCGGGTAAAACGGTGTACTTCATATAGCAAAGATAACAATACATAACCAGAGCATCGGGCTTGAGCCCTTCATCAAGGTATGGAAAAACATGTTGGTTATGTATCGTTATCTTTGCTCTGCAGAGTGCACCATTTGACCTGCTGAGGTTCTCCACCGTTGTATTTCTACTTCAACCACGGTGTCTGCAGACTTTCATATTTCACTTCTAACTTTTCCCTGTAACTCAGTTCTTGAAATCTGGGCAACATCCTTGTAAATCTTCTCTGCCCTCTTTCTATCCTCCTAGAGATGAAAATATATTCGCGGTGTTACATTACAACTCTTATTCTTGCATTTTTAACTATAAATGCAGACCACTGAAGTTGCCATCAAATATTTTCATTTTTGAACCCAGAATTTTTGAGGTAGAGGTCTTGAATGTGAAGCTGAAGAGTATTTTAACTGTATAATAAAGTAATTGAAAATACTCTTAGATAGGTACATGAATGTAAGATAATTGGAGTAATGGGCTGAGAGGGTGGGAAGTGTTAGATAGGTCGGCACATCATGGTGGGTTGAAGGGACTGTACTGCGCTGTTAATCCCTGACTGGATAGAGGAGCCAACCTACTGGTGAATCTCACCATATCATTCACCCTCTGTTTAGGTCATATTTAAGCAGACTTTCCATCAGTCAGAATTTATCCAGTGCAAAGTAAAAGTTTATTTGAAAGGATTTATAACCTAAAAAGAATAAGAAAGGATTATTTACAGCCAGAGTTACAAATATCCCTCGAAATCCAAGGTATTTTAATCAGGCTTAGAAAGAACTCAGTCACTCAGTGAATTGGAATTAAACAATATCTTGAGTTATTATCTACACAGTTGAGCTGAATTAACAGCTAAACCCGGGATCCTCAGGAAAGTCTGTGCCCTGACTTTGTACCTAAATAAATGTGTTCATATCCCTATATGAGTGTCTGTGTGTATCAGACTGTGCCAAAGTGCTCATGTATAGTAGCTGACCCTTGTGTCTGAGTGTGTATTGGGCATATACGTGACTGTGTATGTGTTTGCATTTGGATGTATTTTAGTATAAATATGGTGTGTGAATATGTGTGTGTGTGTGTGTGTGTGTGTGTGTGTGTGTAGCAGATTGGTGGGCATATATCAGCATGTTTGTGTGTGGGTTTATTTGGGAGCACAGTGTATGCATGAGAGAGTGTGTATGGGTGTGTCTGTGTCTATATGTGTGTGTCTGTGTATGTGAGAATATTTGTCGGTATATGCTTGACTCTGATGTTTGTGAGTTTCAGTGTGTGAGAGTACGTGTTTCTGAATCAGTGATGCATGTGTGTGTGTGTGTGTGTGTGTGGGTGTGTGTGTGTGGGGGGGTTGTGTGTGTGTATGTGTGTGTGTGTGTGTGTGTGTGGGGGGGGGTTGTGTGTGTGTATGTGGGTGTGTGTGTGTGTGGGGGGGTTGTGTGTGTGTATGTGGGTGTGTGTGTGTGTGTGTGTGTGTGGGGGGGTTGTGTGTGTGTATGTGGGTGTGTGTGTGTGTGGGGGGGGTTGTGTGTGTGTATGTGGGTGTGTGTGTGTGTGTGTGTGGGGTTGTGTGTGTGTATGTGGGTGTGTGTGTGTGTGTGTGGGGGGTTGTGTGTGTGTATGTGGGTGTGTGTGTGTGTGTGTGTGGGGGGGGGGGGTTGTGTGTGTGTATGTAGGTGTGTGTGTGTGTGTGTGGGGGGGGGTTGTGTGTGTGTATGTGGGTGTGTGTGTGTGTGTGTGTGTGTGTGGGGGGTTGTGTGTGTGTATGTGGGTGTGTGTGTGTGTGTGGGGGGGGGGTTGTGTGTGTGTATGTGGGTGTGTGTGTGGGGGGGTTGTGTGTGTGTATGTGGGTGTGTGTGTGTGTGTGTGTGTGGGGGGGGTTGTGTGTGTGTATGTGGGTGTGTGTGTGTGTGTGGGGGGGGTTGTGTGTGTGTATGTGGGTGTGTGTGTGTGTGTGTGTGTGGGGGGGGTTGTGTGTGTGTATGTGGGTGTGTGTGTGTGTGTGGGGGGGGTTGTGTGTGTGTATGTGGGTGTGTGTGTGTGTGTGGGGGGGGTTGTGTGTGTGTATGTGGGTGTGTGTGTGTGTGTGGGGGGGGGGTTGTGTGTGTGTATGTGGGTGTGTGTGTGGGGGGGTTGTGTGTGTGTATGTGGGTGTGTGTGTGTGTGTGTGTGTGGGGGGGGTTGTGTGTGTGTATGTGGGTGTGTGTGTGTGTGTGGGGGGGGTTGTGTGTGTGTATGTGGGTGTGTGTGTGTGTGTGGGGGGGGTTGTGTGTGTGTATGTGGGTGTGTGTGTGTGTGTGGGGGGGGTTGTGTGTGTGTATGTGGGTGTGTGTGTGTGTGTGGGGGGGGTTGTGTGTGTGTATGTGGGTGTGTGTGTGTGTGTGGGGGGGGTTGTGTGTGTGTATGTGGGTGTGTGTGTGTGTGTGTGGGGGGGTTGTGTGTGTGTATGTGGGTGTGTGTGTGTGTGTGGGGGGGGGTTGTGTGTGTGTATGTGGGTGTGTGTGTGTGTGTGGGGGGGGTTGTGTGTGTGTATGTGGGTGTGTGTGTGTGTGGGGGGGGGTTGTGTGTGTGTATGTGGGTGTGTGTGTGGGGGGGGTTGTGTGTGTGTATGTGGGTGTGTGTGTGTGTGTGGGGGGGGTTGTGTGTGTGTATGTGGGTGTGTGTGTGTGTGTGGGGGGGGTTGTGTGTGTGTATGTGGGTGTGTGTGTGTGTGTGGGGGGGGTTGTGTGTGTGTATGTGGGTGTGTGTGTGTGTGTGGGGGGGGTTGTGTGTGTGTATGTGGGTGTGTGTGTGTGTGTGTGTGGGGGGGTTGTGTGTGTGTATGTGGGTGTGTGTGTGTGTGTGTGGGGGGGTTGTGTGTGTGTATGTGGGTGTGTGTGTGTGTGTGTGTGTGTGTGTGTGTGGGTGTGTGGGTGGCGCGTGCGCGTGCATTTATACACGAAGAACAAAGTATTCGTCAGCTAAGTGCCAGTATTGTGCTGATGCCAAGTTCTAATCTGCTTCCCGTGTGATGGACCAGGCATCAGGGAAATTACGCAAACCTGAAAGTAATATTGCTGCTAAATGAATCGAGCAAAGACGCTGACCAAGGGACAGCTGTTTACAGCTGGCAAGATGCCCCTGACCTATGCAAGGGAGAGCTGGAATTGATAGGGACAGCCAGAACAGAACATTAAGGAAGGGCATGGAATGTCAGGCAACACAAGCCAAATAGCATGGGAATCCTGAAAGGAATGCCGAACTGCCAATAAGGACACACTACTCAGTGTGGAAGCGTTGGCAGCAACATGCCAGAGGACGAACAACCAAGGGAGACGAAGGAATCACAATGTCCTTGCTCACGTTGAAACAAGATTTTCACTCTTACCCGAGAAAGCAGGCAGGAGCCCGACAATGCTCCACTCCCTCAGAGCAGCCTTGTCCTTAAAGTTGGACATGAACCCACACCCTGTGCCTTAAAAGGCAAGTGTCTTTCACCCATGTTCCGTCCATAAAAATTGGAGGAACAACACCTAATCTTCCATCTGGGCACCCTCCAACCAGATAGCATTAACATCAACTTCTCTAGTTTCCTTTATTCCCTCCTCATCATTCTATCCTTTCTCCCAGCTCTGCTTCCACAGAGCACCCCACCTCCCCCACTGTCAATTCTCACCTTTCCTCTCTCCTGTATCCCATCCATTACCAATTCACATCTTTTGTCTTTTGGTCTGTGCTCCCCCCTCCCCATTCTACCCTCCCCAGCCTTTTTTATATAGGCGCCTGCCTGCTTTTTACTCACACCTTAAAGAAGGGCTCAGGCCCGAAACGTTGATTTCCCTGATCTTTACCTCCAATGGACACTGCGGGACTGGCTGAGATCCCCCAGCAACTCTGTGCAAATGTCTGGCCCACTGACATCATCTGAGGGAGGTTCTCTGGACCTCTGGTTTACCGATGATTCCTTGAAAGCAAACACTGTCCAAAATTGTTCTCCATTTCCCTGATGGGGATATTGCAAGTGTAAGAATCACATCTTTAAAACTGAAAGAGTAATCCAGACCATTCTCAACCTTTTTTTAGGCTATGGCCCCTTAAAGTTTATGGGCCCCCTTCCCTGTGAATCAGTCGTTTAGTTGGTTTTACCTACTCCTCTGCTACCAACGACATCAAAAATATTTTATGATTTCTGTCCGTGGCCTCCCCCCCACCCAAATCATCAGTAATATATCTTTACCTCCTACAGACGCTGCGAGACTGGCTGAGTCCCTCCAGCATTTCTGCATTTATTACAATGTCAGAGTCTACAGACTTTCATGTTTCACTCCAGGTGGGATTCGCCCAATCTCTCACATCCCAAGGTCTGACAAACGGAGAGATTAACTGGCCACAATTGATTGCTCCCTGGTGTACAGGGGGAGTTGATGGTGATATTGGAGAAAGTAAAATGGAATCTGTGTCAGCATAGAGGGATGAAGGAAGGTTCATGTTGTATGAACACACAACATAAGGTCTGGAGAAACTCAGCAGGACAAAGAGTGCCTTTATGCAACAAAGATAAAGATACAGAACCAACGTTTCGGGCTTGAGCCCTTCATCAAGGTGTGACCAGGCTGTACTAAGACAACCCGTAAATTGGAGAAGCAACACCTCATATGGGGACTCTCCAACCTGATGGAATTAATGTAGACTTCTGCAATTTCTGCGAGACCACTTCCCATTCTCCCCTTTCCCTCTCTCTCCTTTCCTCCAGCCCTCCGCCCCTTCCCTCTCCATTCACAGAGCTATCTCGCGCTCCCCCTGTTTTCTCTTGTGGCCTCCCTCCTCTTGCTATGGGCCTGTGCTCCTCCCCCCGTCCCCTTCCCCCAGCCCCCCCTCCACCACCCTCCAACAATTTCAATTTAATCGGCTAATTTTAACATTTAAGAAAAATTTGAACAGTTACATGGGATGGGTGGGGTATGAGGGATTCTTGATAAGGGGCTCAAGCCCAAAACCTCAGTAAGTATCTTTGCGACATATACTGTTGACCTGCTGAGTTTAGCCAGCATTTGTGTTTTTACTTCAGTGATGCTGTCTACAGACCTTAGTGTTTTACACTGTGCTGTGCAAGCCAGAGACTCTATGAACTGGAAGGATTTTTATATGGGCCTAAATGTCTCTTCTGCATGTTCAACATGATGATTCTGGTGAGGCTGAATTCTCGATGAGCAAGGTAATTTGCACCTTCGCTGTCTGAGCAAGATCTACAATCTATTTGGTGTCAACCCAGATTTGAAAGGGTAATTTAACTTGTCACAGCCGATCGAATAAGTAGATGCTTTGTAACCTGAAATGTCAAACGTGGCTGGTCCCCAGCTCTGAGAGCTGCACGCTTCTCCACTTGAATTCAAGTCGGGTGAAATTCCAAAGCACTTTTCTTAAACAAAAGGAAAAATCAGCTGAAACCCTTTCTACTGGGCTGGGTTGCAAAGCGCCTGACATTTGTCACAATGTCAAACACGCCGCTGTGGTTGACATTAAACATGGTTCATTAGGGATCCGCTGACATCCTGCAAGAGAGTGATAGTCCACAAAGGCATCTTCCTCCCCCTTCCATCACAGTCTTGCTCCAAAGCAGATCAGGGTGACAATCCGTCCTTGACTTTCCCTTTACAGTTCCAGCACAAAATTTGGAGGCAGCGCATGTTTCCAGGGTTTCTCTTGACATCAGGATCCCCAACCTGAATCACTTACCCTGCATCTCTCCTTACTGATGCTGAGCTTTGTTAGCATTTTCTGTTTTTGTTTGAATTCCGGCTCCTGCAATTTATTTTCTCTCTTACCTTTGTAATCCCCAACTTTCCCTACTGAAATTAATGTACACTCAAACATAGAAGAGTACAGCATAGAAACAGGATCTTCAGCCCACAATATCTGTGCCAACGCTCTGACCAAATTAAACTAAACCTCTGCTGCTTGCTCAATGTCTTTTTTATAATTTCATAGGAGCAGAAATAGGCCATTCAGCCCATCGAGTCTGCCCCACCGTTCAATTATGAGCTGATCCATTTCCCCATCAACCCCACTGCCCGGCTTTCTCCCCATAACCTTTGATACCCTGGCTAATCAAGCACCTATCAATCTCTGCCTTAAATACACCCAATGACCTGGTCTCCATAACCGCCTATGGCAACAAATTCCACAGAATTAACACCCTCTGGCGAAAGGAATTCCTCCGCATCTCTCTTTTAAGAAGACGCCCTTCAATCCTGAAGTTGTGCCCTCTTGTCCTAGACTCTCCCACTGTAGGAAACAACCTGTTGACATCTACTCTGTCCATGCATTTCAACATTCAAAATGTTGGGGACAGTGTATTTACGACTTGTGATGTAGAGGATACATTATGCAATTATGCATGGAATTTCTCATCCCCTCCCCCAAGGTTTAAGTTGGGATTCCAGGTTACTTTACTGAATGGGGCCATCAACACCCAGTCTCGAGATCTCCTGGTCCAGAGTTCAATGTTGCCTTCTGAGTGTTAACATTTTGGAATTCCCTAACCTCTGATCTGGTGATGCAAGCAAGCGGTTGTTTAATTTCACAGAAAGGTTGGGGGGGGGAGGGGTGTCTTTGGCTTGGCTTCGGGGAAAAAGATTTATGGAGGGGTAATGTCCACGTCAGCTGCAGGCTCGTTTGTGGCTGACAAGTCCGATGCAGGACAGGCAGACACGGTTGCAGCGGTTGCAAGGGAAAATTGGTGGGTTGGGGTTGGGTGTTGGGTTTTTCCTCCTTTGTCTTTTGTCAGTGAGGTGTGCTCTGCGGTCTTCTTCAAAGGAGGTTGCTGCCCGCCGAACTGTGAGGCGCCAAGATGCACGGTTTGAGGCGATATCAGCCCATTGGCGGTGGTCAATGTGGCAGGCACCAAGAGATTTCTTTAGGCAGTCCTTGTACCTCTTCTTTGGTGCACCTCTGTCACGGTGGCCAGTGGAGAGCTCGCCATATAACACGATCTTGGAAGGTGATGGTTCTCCATTCTGGAGACGTGACCGACCCAGCGCAGTTGGATCTTCAGCAGCGTGGATTCGATGCTGTCGGCCTCTGCCATCTCGAGTACTTCAATGTTGGAGATGAAGTCGCTCCAATGAATGTTGAGGATGGAGCGGAGACAACGCTGGTGGAAGCGTTCTAGGAGCCGTAGGTGATGCCGGTAGAGGACCCATGATTCGGAGCCGAACAGAAGTGTGGGTATGAAAACGGCTCTGTATACGCTCATCTTTGTGAGGTTTTTCAGTTGGTTGTTTTTCCAGACTCTTTTGTGTAGTCTTCCAAAGGTGCTATTTGCCTTGGCGAGTCTGTTGTCTATCTCGTTGTCGATCCTTGCATCCGATGAAATGGTGCAGCCGAGATAGGTAAACTGGTTGACCGTTTTGAGTTTTGTGTGCCCGATGGAGATGTGGGGGGGCTGGTAGTCATGGTGGGGAGCTGGCTGATGGAGGAGCTCAGTTTTCTTCAGGCTGACTTCCAGGCCAAACATTTTGGCAGTTTCCGCAAAACAGGACGTCAAGCGCTGAAGAGCTGGCTCTGAATGGGCAACTAAAGTGGCATCGTCTGCAAAGAGTAGTTCACGGACAAGTTGCTCTTGTGTCTTGGTGTGAGCTTGCAGGAGGTCAACTTTAATGGAGATGTTTCCAATGAGAAGGAACAATTCAGGCATAGAAAATTTCAAGTGCTTGCACCTTGGGTAAGCAGGCGGCATGCTCCCCCTCCTGGCAGGGTGACGCCATTGCGGGAACGCCAGAGGAGAATCAGAATCGCTCAGAATTTATTGTCCTGAACATGTCACTAAATTCGTTGTTTTGGGGCAGTATTGCAGGTGAAAAAATTGCTATAAATTACATTTCCAAATACACTATTTAAAAAAAAAATATTAGTGCAAAAGAGGAGAAAGTGAGGTGGTGTCTGTGGGACGCTGCTTTCTTGAGACACCTCCTCTTGTAGATGTCCTCGATGGAGTGATGGCACGGACCGAGTTCACAATCCTCTGTAGTCTTTTTCTGTGCTGGGATGTTTGGATGGTCTGGGATTTCAAAGGAATGCCAACACTCAAGTCCCTTGAGTTAACAGGAAAGACTGCAGATGCTGGGGTTGAGTGCCACACATAACGTGCTGGAGAAACTCAGTAGGTCAGACAACCACCATACGAAGTAAAGGGTGTCTAACATTTTGGGCCTCAGCAAATTTCCCACTTTAATGGGTCAGCATATTGCCATGTTCCACTCTTAAGCTTCTGGCCCCAGTCTGCAGAGCCTCGCTGATGTCAATCAGTTTGGATACTGGGTTCTCACGCTCCATACCCACCCTGAAGCAGCAGCTTTAATATTTTAAAAAGGAAGAAGGGAATTTAGGAAAATGAGGGGGAATCTCATTGAAACATTTTCAATGTTAAAAGACGTGGACAGAGTAGATGTAGACAGGTAGTTTCCCACGGTGGGAGAGTCGAGGACAAGAGAGCACAACTTCAACATTAAAGGGTGTCCGTTTGGAACAGAGATGCGGAGGAATTTCTTCAGCCAGAGGGTGTTAATTCTGTGGAATTTGTGGCCACGGGCAGTTGCAGAGACCAGGTCATTGGGTGTATTTAAGGCAGAGATTGATAGGTTCTTGATTACCCATGGCATCGAAGGTTATAGGGAGAAGGTCAGGCAGTGGGGCTGAGTGGGGAAGTGGAACAGCTCATGATGGAATGGCGGAGCAGACTCGAGGGGATGAATAGCCTATTTCTGCTCCTATGTCTTATGGTCTTATTATAGTCTCACCTGCCAACAGAAGAAACCATCCACCTTCTATCTTATCTGTTCCTTTCATAATTGTGACCTTATGAGATTTCCCTCCACTCCATCTGTCTCAATTCCAAAGAGTCCCAGGCTATTTGATCTCTTCTTATCAGCCCCTCTTTCTTTTATTCCCTCAGCTCTAAAGAAACCAGTCCCAGTTTAGACAAACTTTTCCAATAACTAAACATCTTCTGTTCTTATCAAGATATTTGTCTCTTCTATGCTTTCCCAGTTAACATTGCAACATTACAACAGTATGGTTATGGAGTTGGTTTACAGCACAGAAAGGCTCTCCAGCCCATCTTCCCCATGCTGACCAAGTTGCCCACCTCAGCAAGACCCATTTGCCTATGAGAAGAGTGGATACTGCAAAGGCTGCAACCTCAGCAGGCAAAGAATCACTGTAGGTTCTCAACAGACCAGACGGCATCCATGGGGAGAAATGGTTGGTTAAACATTTCAGGTCAAGAGCCTTATCAAGAATAAAAGGGTGAAATTCCGCATGTAAAGGAGAAATGAAGCTGGGGGAATTGCCCAGAGATGTGGGAGGTGGAGAGACAGATAGAGGGAGATACCACAAAGAATGAGGGGAGGGCCAAAAGTTAGAGAGGGGGGAAAATTTTTGGTAGGTTTACTTAAAATGAGAAAAATCGTGTTCATGCCGTTTGGTTTAAGGCTGTTCAGAAGGAAGGCGATGTGTTGTTCCTCAGGTTTACATTTGATCTCACACAGACAATGGATGAGGTCAAGGACAGACACATCACACGGTTGGGGGAGAGGAAATGGTCGGCTGCAGGAAGCTCAGGTTTAGACCCACAGACAGAGTGAGGATGTTCAGCAAAGCAGTCACCACCCAATCTGCATTTGGTCTCATCGATGTAGAGGCGGCCACACCAGGTATACTGAATGCAGGAGAACAGGTTGGACGGTGTGCAGCTCTGTTTGTGGCCCTGGATAATGGTGAGGTGGGGATTTCTTTATAATTTAGGCATGTAACAGAGCCTTACAGCCCACGAGCCGGTGCCACCCAATTGATCTACAATCCCTACTACATTTCAAAGGGTGGGGGGAGGGTGGAAACCAGAGACCCTGGGGAAAACTCACGCAGACATGGGGAGAACATTCAAACACCTTACAGGTGTAGGGGCAAGGTTGACACTTTCCATATGATGAGAATTTGCTGTCATATACACCAGTTCCTCATTATTGGAAGGATGTGGAAATTCTGGAGAGGGTGCAGAGGAGATTGAGCAGGATATTGCCTGGATTGGGAAACAAGTTTTATGGGGTAGGGTTATAAGAGCTAGGATTTTGTCGTTGAAGCATAGAAGGAAGAGAGGAGACTTAATAGAGGTCTACAAGGTTATGAGAGGCACATATAAGGTGGACAGCGAGCACCTTTCCCCCAGGGCAGGAATAGCAAACACGAGAGGACATCTGTACAAAGTGAAGGGAGGGAAGTTTAGGGGAGACGCCAGGGTTAAGAGTTGTTGGGGGCCTGGAATGCATTGCCAGGGATGGTGGTGGAGGCTGAAACATGAGGGCCATTTACCAAAGAAGACAATGTGCATGGACTTTTGGAGGAGAGTAGCTTTGCAACTCTCTTCCCTAAATACACAGTTTAGGTGAAAGAATGCAGGCCTTTGGTGCAGAATGCATGGAGTGAACACGTACGTACATGCATTAAAGAAAAAAATAGGGTTACTGGGTAGGGAGGGTTTAGTACTTTTTTAATGGGAATCTATAGGTCGGCACAGTATCTAGGGCCGAAGGGCTACAGTGTTCGATGTACAATGTTCAGATGCACTAACATTGTGACTGGTGGGATAAACATTCCATGCGACAGAAATAGAGATAAATAAAAAGGATAAAGAAATATTCACCGTTGCATTCAGTGCATTTGCGCCCTTGTCAAACCCAATTCAGGTTAATGTGACCCAGGGTTGAAGTTGCAACACTTCTCCAGCGCAGGGAAGTGACGGGCATCGCCACTCGGGGAGGGTGAAATGAACGGACGCCACCAGCGGCGGCGCTGTCGGCGACCCTCAGGTGGAAGGACTTACTTCAGCGTTGCACAGGCGGAAGTGGCTGCACGGAGGGTATTCGGCGCTGCCCCGGCATGGAGTTGCCCGGAAAGGCACAGGGTTGCACAGACGGAAGTGGCTGCACGGAGGGTATTCGGCGCTGCAGCGGCATGGAGTTGCCCGGAAAGGCACAGGCGGAAGTGGCTGCACGGAGGGTGTTCGGCGCTGCAGCGACATGGAGTTGCCCGGAAAGGCACAGGGTTGCACAGACGGAAGTGGCTGCACGGAGGGTGTTCGGCGCTGCAGCGGCATGGAGTTGCCCGGAAAGGCAGCCTCAGGCGTGAAGAAACGAGGGGAAAGCGTCGGTAAACAGGCAACCGGCCCCCGCCGTGGCCCCTCTCTCCCCCCCCGTGACCCCTCTTTTCCCCCCCGTGACCCCTCTTTCCCCCCCCGTGACCCCTCTTTCCCCCCCCGTGACCCCTCTTTCCCCCCCCGTGACCCCTCTTTCCCCCCCCGTGACCCCTCTCCCCCCCCCGTGACCCCTCTCTCCCCCCCCGTGACCCCTCTCTCCCCCCCGTGACCCCTCTCTCCCCCCCCGTGACCCCTCTCTCCCCCCCGTGACCCCTCTCTCCCCCCCGTGACCCCTCTCTCCCCCCGTGCCCCCTCTCTCTCCCCCCCAGTGCCCCCTCTCTCCCCCCGTGCCCCCTCTCTCCCCCCCGTGCCCCTCTCTCCCCCCCGTGCCCCCTCTCTCCCCCCCGTGCCCCCCTCTCTCCACCCCGTGCCCCCTCTCTCCCCCCCGTGCCCCCTCTCTCCCCCCCGTGCCCCCTCTCTCCCCCCCGTGCCCCCTCTCTCCCCCCCGTGCCCCCTCTCTCCCCCCCGTGCCCCCTCTCTCCCCCCCGTGCCCCCTCTCTCCCCCCCGTGCCCCCTCTCTCCCCCCCGTGCCCCCTCTCTCCCCCCGTGCCCCCTCTCTCCCCCCGTGCCCCCTCTCTCCCCCCCGTGCCCCCTCTCTCCCCCCCGTGCCCCCTCTCTCCCCCCCGTGCCCCCTCTCTCCCCCCCGTGCCCCCTCTCTCCCCCCCGTGCCCCCTCTCTCCCCCCCGTGCCCCCTCTCTCCCCCCCGTGCCCCCTCTCTCCCCCCCGTGCCCCCTCTCTCCCCCCCGTGCCCCCTCTCTCCCCCCCGTGCCCCCTCTCTCCCCCCCGTGCCCCCTCTCTCCCCCCCGTGCCCCCTCTCTCCACCCCGTGCCCCCTCTCTCCCCCCCGTGCCCCCTCTCTCCCCCCCGTGCCCCCTCTCTCCCCCAACGTGCCCCCTCTCTCCCCCCGTGCCCCTCTCTCCCCCCGTGCCCCCCTCTCCCCCCGTGCCCCCTCTCCCCCCGTGCCCCCTCTCCCCCGTGCCCCCTCTCCCCCCGTGCCCCCTCTCTCCCCCGTGCCCCCTCTCTCCCCCGTCCCCCCTCTCTCCCCCGTGCCCCCTCTCTCCCCCGTGCCCCCTCTCTCCCCCCCCGTGCCCCCTCTCTCCCCCGCCGTGACCCCTCTCTCCCCCCCCGTGACCCCTCTCTCCCCCCCCGTGAACCCTCTCTCCCCCCCCGTGACCCCTCTCTCCCCCCCCGTGACCCCTCTCTCCCCCCCCGTGACCCCTCTCTCCCCCCCCGTGACCCCTCTCTCCCCCCCGTGACCCCTCTCTCCCCCCCGTGACCCCTCTCTCCCCCCCGTGACCCCTCTCTCCACCCCCGTGACCCCTCTCTCCCCCCCCGTGACCCTCTCTCTCCCCCCGTGACCCCTCTCTCCCCCCCGTGACCCCTCTCTCCCCCCCGTGACCCCTCTCTCCCCCCCGTGACCCCTCTCTCCCCCCCCGTGACCCCTCTCTCCCCCCCCGTGACCCCTCCTCCCCCCCCCCCCGTGACCCCTCTCTCCCCCCCCGTGACCCCTCTCTCCCCCCCCCGTGACCCCTCTCTCCCCCCCCGTGACCCCTCTCTCCCCCCCGTGACCCCTCTCTCCCCCCGTGACCCCTCTCTCCCCCCCGTGACCCCTCTCTCCCCCCCCGTGACCCCTCTCTCCCCCCCCGTGACCCCTCTCTCCCCCCGTGCCCCCTCTCTCTCCCCCGTGCCCCCTCTCTCTCCCCCCGTGCCCCCTCTCTCTCCCCCCGTGCCCCTCTCTCTCCCCCCGTGCCCCCTCTCTCTCCCCCCGTGCCCCCTCTCTCTCCCCCCGTGCCCCCTCTCTCTCCCCCCGTGCCCCCTCTCTCTCCCCCCGTGCCCCCTCTCTCTCCCCCCGTGCCCCCTCTCTCTCCCCCCGTGCCCCTCTCTCCCCCTGCCCCTCTCTCCCCCAGTGCCCCCTCTCTCCCCCCGTGCCCCCTCTCTCCCCCCGTGCCCCCTCTCTCCCCCCTACCGTGCCCCCTCTCTCCCCCCCACCGTGCCCCCTCTCTCTCCCCCACCGTGCCCCCTCTCTCTCCCCCACCGGTGCCCCCTCTCTCTCCCCCACCGTGCCCCCTCTCTCTCCCCCACCGTGCCCCCTCTCTCTCCCCCACCGTGCCCCCTCTCTCTCCCCCACCGTGCCCCCTCTCTCTCCCCCACCGTGCCCCCTCTCTCTCCCCCACCGTGCCCCCTCTCTCTCCCCCACCGTGCCCCCTCTCTCTCCCCCACCGTGCCCCCTCTCTCTCCCCCACCGTGCCCCCTCTCTCTCCCCCACCGTGCCCCCTCTCTCTCCCCCACCGTGCCCCCTCTCTCTCCCCCACCGTGCCCCCTCTCTCTCCCCCACCGTGCCCCCTCTCTCTCCCCCACCGTGCCCCCTCTCTCTCCCCCACCGTGCCCCCTCTCTCTCCCCCACCGTGCCCCCTCTCTCTCCCCCACCGTGCCCCCTCTCTCTCCCCCACCGTGCCCCCTCTCTCTCCCCCACCGTGCCCCCTCTCTCTCCCCACCGTGCCTCTCTCCCACCTCTCTCTCCCCCACCGTCCTCTCCCCCACCGTGCCCTTGCCCCTCTCTCTCCCCCACCGTGCCCCCTCTCTCTCCCCCACCGTGCCCCCTCTCTCTCCCCCACCGTGCCCCCTCTCTCTCCCCCACCGTGCCCCCTCTCTCTCCCCCACCGTGCCCCCTCTCTCTCCCCCACCGTGCCCCCTCTCTCTCCCCCACCGTGCCCCCTCTCTCTCCCCCACCGTGCCCCCTCTCTCTCCCCCACCGTGCCCCCTCTCTCTCCCCCACCGTGCCCCCTCTCTCTCCCCCACCGTGCCCCCTCTCTCTCCCCCACCGTGCCCCCTCTCTCTCCCCCACCGTGCCCCCTCTCTCTCCCCCACCGTGCCCCCTCTCTCTCCCCACCGTGCCCCCTCTCTCTCCCCCACCGTGCCCCCTCTCTCTCCCCCACCGTGCCCCCTCTCTCTCCCCCACCGTGCCCCCTCTCTCTCCCCCACCGTGCCCCCTCTCTCTCCCCCACCGTGCCCCCTCTCTCTCCCCCACCGTGCCCCCTCTCTCTCCCCCACCGTGCCCCCTCTCTCTCCCCCACCGTGCCCCCTCTCTCTCCCCCACCGTGCCCCCTCTCTCTCCCCCACCGTGCCCCCTCTCTCTCCCCCACCGTGCCCCCTCTCTCTCCCCCACCGTGCCCCCTCTCTCTCCCCCACCGTGCCCCCTCTCTCTCCCCCACCGTGCCCCCTCTCTCTCCCCCACCGTGCCCCCTCTCTCTCCCCCACCGTGCCCCCTCTCTCTCCCCCACCGTGCCCCCTCTCTCTCCCCCACCGTGCCCCTCTCTCTCCCCCACCGTGCCCCCTCTCTCTCCCCCACCGTGCCCCCTCTCTCTCCCCCACCGTGCCCCCTCTCTCTCCCCCACCGTGCCCCCTCTCTCTCCCCCACCGTGCCCCCTCTCCTCTCCCCCCACCGTGCCCCCTCTCTCTCCCCCACCGTGCCCCCTCTCTCTCCCCCACCCGTGCCCCCTCTCTCTCCCCCACCGTGCCCCCTCTCTCTCCCCCACCGTGCCCCCTCTCTCTCCCCCACCGTGCCCCCTCTCTCTCCCCCACCGTGCCCCCTCTCTCTCCCCCACCGTGCCCCCTCTCTCTCCCCCACCGTGCCCCCTCTCTCTCCCCCACCGTGCCCCCTCTCTCTCCCCCACCGTGCCCCCCTCCCCTCATACACTTTCCATCTCCATGTTTCATGAACCCATCATTATTACATTGATTTCAAATTCATCAAAACGTGTTCTGCCTCCAGGCTTTGCAGTAAAGTGAAAGTTTGTATTTTATTGTGCAAATGTTTGGAATTTTTCTCCAGTTGAGGAAACCGAGCTGTTGACTGTACCGGAGGGATGGAAGGAAACCCCATTTACCAAAGAAGACAATGTGCATGGGCTTTTGGAGGAGAGTAGCTTTGCAACTCTCTTCCCTAAATACAGAGAAGCTTATCTGAAAGAATGCTGGCCTTTGGTGCAGAATGCATTGAGTGAACACGTATGTAAGCTACCTTAATCACCTTAATTCATTGATGCAACAAGTTTGCATTTTCATGGTAACAGAACATTAATATGTTCTCAACATATGTTGACAATAATTATCAAATAAATATTGACATCCTCTGTGTAAAGGATTTAAGGTTCAAAGGTTCCTTTTATTGGCATGTAATAATGTATTAAAAATGTTTGTTTGCCATAAGGCAAAGTCACCATGGGCATTGCCTAATATCCCCACTAAGAGAAGTAAAAGAGAGCCTCTTTAGAGTCATCGTGTCTGTTGGTTCGCTTCTAACACTGCCGCAGCCACATAGACCCCTATTTGATCTGTTGGCAACCCAAGTTCCAGATCCAAACCTCCAACATGATCAGGAAGCCTTTAGTGTCCACAGCCTTTCAGGATCTCTTGGCCTCAGCACCTTCTGTGATCCTGTTTCCCATACCTGGTCCCATGAGCCACCTCCCGCAGCCGGTGCACGTCCTTCGACCGCGAGTCGCCCGCAGCCGGTGTGTGTCTCTCAGCTGCTGAGCCCCTCGTTGATCTGCTACCGTGGTCACTTCCCCTTAGGGTTGTTTCTCCTTTTCAAATGGGGAGGGGGGGATGGTGGAGGAGATTGGGGATATTCTCCCCGTTTCTGGCACCCTGTGCTGGTCACCTGCTTCCCCAGAGTCTGCAACCCCTCGTGGTCTGCTGCCCAGGACAGGCACCACCTTCTTGGGCACAAACCCATTTATGGTTGAAATTTTTAAAATGTATGTTCATGTGTTTGAATAGTAATATCTCAGACTTGGCAGAATAAGTAGTGATTCTAATCTCTCTTTAATTTAGCATATTGCAGCAACATTAGACTTGATTGAAGGCAGCATTACGGTGTCCACCACGAAGAAGACATTTGATCCCTATGCCATTATCAAGGCCAGAGACTTAGTAAAGCTTTTGGCAAGAAGTGTTCCATTTGAGCAGGTGAGTCACAAACCATTTAAAGAAATCAACGGGAGATTTTTTATTGTAAAAATCTGCCATCTGATGTGCAGGTCTTTTTTCGAGTGAGTGCACGCTGATAAAAATAGTGGAAGAATTTTTTTTTCTCCTATCCTGGCATACAACTGTCCTGACTCTAACTCAAGTAGTTGGCTACTCGTTTCTGAAATGAATGAGACATACTTGATGAGCTGTGTGTTGGGCACCATTAGTTTAGCGTTTAGTGTAGCGCTATGACAGCGCCAGCGACCCGTGTTCAAATCCAGCGCTGTCTGTAAGGAGTTTGTACATTCTCCCCATGTCTCTGTTAGTTTTCCCCGGTGCACTGATTCCCTCCCAGTCTCCAAAACCTACGAGGTTGTAGGTTGATTTGGGTGTAATTGGGCAGCATGGGTTTAAATGGCCGGAATCGGCTTCTATCGTGCTATAACATTGAAATTTAAAATGAGAGGTGGTGGGATGTTCTGGCCTGCTAACCTGCTGTTTTAAATTGTAACCTCCGCTGCTTTCTGTTCCAGGCAGTTCGGATCCTTCAGGATAATGTGGCATGTGATATCATTAAGATAGGCTCACTGGTTGGGAACCGTGAGCGATTAGTGAAAAGGAGACTAAGGCTTATTGGACCAAAGGGTTCAACGATAAAGGTAATGCTCTGCTCATTCTTGAGTTGTTAAAGAATGTATTCAGCTTGTGGTTGAGGACCCTTTCCACCCTGCGCACAGCATCTTTCGCCTGCTCACATCAGGAAAGAGATCCAGGAGGATCAGAGCGAGCACCTCAGGCTGAGGAACAGCTTCTTTCCAAGGGCAGTGAGAATGGTGAATAACGTGCTCATACAAACCATCCGAGACACTCGTATTCATAAAACAATATTTATTTATTTGTATCTATGAATACTTGTCCTGATTATGTATTGTTTGTCTGTATGTGCGTTATGTCTGGTTGTGTTTGTCAGGTTGTACTGTACAATCAGATGACAGTGTTGTCTTGTTGAACTGGACATTTTTCTGATTGCAGCCTACACTTCTTTCTTTTTAAAATATTTTATTAATTTCAATAACAGTAAATTTGTTCAGTACAATTATGGAATGTACCATGGAAAAAAGATAAAGATGTGTGTTTTAGAAACTGTTAAGTCCTCCTTGTAAATAAGCTTAATTGAATTTGTAGCAGGTTTTGTATGTTACTTTATCGCTGGGATAATTCAAAAGCAATATCCAGAGGGTAGTGAATCTGTGGAATTCTCTGCCTGATAGAGCAATAGAGGCTGCCTCATTAAATATATTTAAGATACAGATAAATAGGTTTTTACAATGTTGAGAAAAGGCAGAGTCTGTGGCCAGATCAGCCATAATCTTGTTGAATGGTGGAGCGGGCTCGAAGGGCCGGATGGCAGATGACTCCTATTTCTTGTGGTGTTTGGAACAGTGTCCAAGGATCTCCTATCCATAGACTAGGCTTCCGTCCAGATTGTGGTTGAAAAGCGTCAGCTTCCACAGTGCTGCTTTAGTGTTGAAGTAGAATTGTATGCTTCCCTGATGTTTAATTAATTCCATTGTTCAGTTTGAAAATACAGAATTTGAAGTGGCAAACATCCCATGTCTGTAGTTTGATATCAGTATCAGTTCTACTCACTACACCCATGACTGTGTTCAAATGCCATCTACAAATCTACCAATGACACCATGGTCGTCGACAGAATCACAGACGGCAATGAGGAACTGTGCAGGGGGGAGATGGATCAGATCATTGAGCGGTGCACAACAACAACCTTGCACTTAACATTAGCAAATCAAGGAGCTGATTGTGGACTTTAGGAGAACACGAACCGGTCCTCATCGAGGGGTCAAGAACTTCAAATTCCTGGGTGTCAATATCTCTGAGGATCTGTCTTGTCGATGCAATCACAAAGAAGGCTCGCCAGTTGCTATACTTAATGAAGAATTTGAGGAGATACGATATGTCACCAAAGACTCAAATTTCTACAGGTGTGCTGGGGAAAGCATTCTGTCTGGTATGGAGGTGCTAACACACAGGACAGGAAACAGCTACAGCGGGTTGTGAACTCGGCCAGCGTCATCATGGGTATCAGTCATCACTCTATTGAGGACGCCTACAAGAGGAAGTGTCTTAAGGAAACAGCCTCTATCCTCAAAGACCCTCACCACCCAGGCCATGTCCTCTTCACTCTGCTACCATCAGGAAGGAGGTCCAGGAGCCTGAAGATGAACACCCCAACAGTACAAAATCAGCTTCTTCCCCTCTGGCATCAGATTTCTGAATGGACAGACACTACCTATTTTATTCTACTTTCTTACACTTTTAATTATTTTTGAAATGTAATTTTCAGCAAATTTTCACCACTAATGCTGCCAAAAAAACCACACATTTTGTGACATGTTCATGTCAATAAATTCTGATCCTAAGATGTCTGAGCACGTAAAACAGTGATGTGTTGCTGGACCTGGTGTCTAGTTTGCATTTCTCATGGGGTTCATTTTTAAAATTTTATTTGCAGGCCTTGGAGCTGTTGACGAATTGCTACATAATGGTGCAAGGGAATACCGTGTCTGCATTGGGAACCTACTCTGGACTTAAGGAGGTGATTAGATCAAATATGTTGTGCTTCTCAGTGTACTGAATATGTTGTTCTCGTTCAGAGTGTGGCCTCAGGCTTTGCTTGTAATTCAGAAGGCTGGATGAATGATCCAAAGCCACACATTCAAATTCTACCAAGGTACATGGAGAATTTAAGCTCAGTTAATTAAATCTGGAGTAAAACGTGCAAGTCTGCAGTCACCATGATTGCAGTAAATACATAATGCTGGAGAAACTCAGTAGGTCAAACAGTACATTTTGCAGAACAAAAAAAGATACATAACCAACGTTTCAGGCTTTATCCCTTCATTGTGGTAATTAAATCCTTTTTAAACGCTAATGAAAACTTCACTCAGTTCTCTGACCTACTGGTTGTTTCCAGCAGTTTGTTTTTAATTTAGATTTCCACCATCTCCGGTTTCTTGACTTTCATTTAGGATTGAATTCTTTAAGTATATATGTTGATGTCTTTGAATGATATTATTATAGATTTTCTGGAATAAGTAGGGGAGAGAAAACTCTTATTCTTACCAACGTTTGGCTCCACGAGCAATGTGATTGACTCCAAACTGCCGCTAGAATTGGTTTCTTTGTTCAAGGGGATTTAGTGATGGGCAATAAATGGTTTAATTTTGTTCTCACAAACTTAAATATCAAGTAGAGTGAGGTTCTTCTGTGAACAGACCAACAGATTATCTCGAACGTGCATACAGTTTAATGAGCATAATTTGCAGTGTAGGATTACAATGAGAAACAATTAGCACTGTTCTGGAGTTCATTCAGGAACCTGATGGCTGCAAGGAAGAAACTGTCTTTAAGCATGTGCAGACCTTGCCAGGAAAAATGCCATTCTATGAATGCCCCCATGTACATCTGGGACCCACAGGCCTTGTGATGCTAAATTAGGCTGGAGAATTTTATCTGCTACTAGTTTGGACTTAATAGGCTGAATTTAATAAGACTCCTTTAAAAGGCACCAGACAATGTCATGTTGAAATCCTTCCAGCTTGCTCCTTTTCTCTCAGTAAATGACCTTGCACTGTCTGGCCTATGTATATCTATGTTTTTTTTTAAATTTAGACTTACAGCACAGTTACGGACCCTTTCGGCCCATAACCTCGTGCTGCCCAATTATACCCAATTGACCAACAACACCGGTACATTTTGAAAGGTGGGAGGAACCCCACACAGACGCGGGGAAAACGTACAAAATCTTTACAATGGCAGATTGAACCACGGTCGCTGGCACTGTAACAAAGTTGTGCTAACCGCGCCACCTTACACCAGCTGCTCTCAACAGAGGCCCAAGGGCATCCCTGGGGACAACAGGATATTTAAGTAAAAGCCTTGTTTTCTCTTTACCTCATGTAACACAAATATTTTAAATGTAGTCGATAGGAGAGAAACTTAACTGCTTTACGGGAAGAAGGCCCAAAAACAAGCGAGTCCTGGGGGGGGTTTGCGTATTTTTTTAAAGTTGGAAATAGCTGTCTTACACAGTTGACATGGAATCCTCTCTGAAATAGGCCTAGTACGTTACACTTGGCTCATACCAATTCATCCAAGGTACCGCGCATTCTCAATTAAACAACCAAAACTGAAGCTGTTTGGCAAGGAGAGAAAAAAAGAATTCCTTATCAAAGTGATAAATTACCTTATTAGTCAACACTTCTGCATTCGTATCAAATCAGATTCAGAAAATAATTCATAAAATGTCCCCAGTGTTTCAAAATTTAAATTCAAATAGGAAATTGAGCATCTAATCTTCTCTAAATTTAAACATGACATGACTCCAGGTAGCCATTGAATATGAGTAGGTGGGGCAACATTCTTCCATCTGTCCTACTTTCTCAAAGCATCTACAGACCAACAATAAACTTGATTTTGCGAGTGGTGTTCACATTGTAAAAACAATACAGTGGACTTCCAAAATTCCAGATGGCAGAAATCTGAGAGTATGCATTTTTCACAAACTCAAAACCTTTTGCTTTTGCGTGCGTAAGCCCCACAGATGCACAGCAGCAACAAGCGATCACGCTTAATACAGGTAATCTTATCACAAAGAAATTAATTTGTTGACTGTATTTTTCTTTTACAGTGTTCATTTTTAAACACCATTTCAAGTAATACACACTTTATCTTGCAGTGAAAATTTAGTACACTTCTTTGCTAATGAATAAACTATTAAAATTTGCCTGTTCATCTATTTATTCCTGCTTAAATTTGAGTTTTAAAAGTACTGCCTGAGAATTGGCACGTTTGGCGTAGTGGTTAATGCCAGCGATTGAGGCCGGGATTCGAATCCCACACTGACTCTAAGGAGTTTATGTTCTCCCCCTTGTCTGCATGGGTTTTCCCCGGGGGCTCCAGTTTCCTCCCATGGTTCGAAACGTACTGGCGGTGTAGGTTAATTAGATGTAAATTGAGCGGCACGGCTCTGTGGGCTGAAACGACCTGTTACCCTGCTGTATGTCTAAATAAAAAATTTTAATAATTTAATCTGAAAAATCCAAAAATTTGGACCAATTTAGGACTTCTACTGTAATTCATATATCAGTTATACTTGTTCTTTTGTTGTTGTCTTTAATTGTTTTAATTTTTTCTAGGTCCGAAAAGTAGTAGTTGATACCATGAAGAATATTCATCCGATTTATAATATCAAGGTATATTTGATTTAAGTAAGAACCAAGTAAAATCAGCTGAATTTGTCACTTTTGCGGACTGAAGGAATTGCATTTGTATTCGTTAATCTTTGCATCTTCTTTCCAAGGGCACTGCAGGCTCATGCAATGAGAGTAATCAGAGCTGTGAGTGATTAGATATTCAAATACAAAGAAAATCCGATGTGGGAATGGTGCAGAAAGCTGCAGCTGAGGAGCTATAGTGGCATATGATGTGCAAAAAAACAGATGCTGGAGAAACTCTGCAGGTCTTGCAGTGTCCATGAGAGGTAAAGATCTATAACCAACGTTTCAGGCCTGAGCACTTTGAGATACCCACCTATGGACGCTCCTGCTGAGTTCCTCCAGTACTCCTGTGCTTTTACTACAATCGTAGATCGTGCCTGTATCAGGATGGTGTGCGCCCTGTTTTAGTGTGGATTTGTAAATCCTGGCATTTTGAAATGGATAAAATAGATATTTTTCAGTTTAAAAGGAAATACAGTAAAATTCCTGTTATCTGGTATTTTACCAACCAGCAGCCTCAAACAACTAGCAAAAAAGTAGAAAATAAATAGGTAAAAAGTACGGAAGTTTAAAATTGGCGCTCCTATCACACAACATGCACACTCAAGCAACTGGAAAATTAATTTATCCAGCATCTACCAATACCCATAGGTGCCAGATACCAAGGGTTTCACTGTAGCTACATATTTTGTGTTACGTCACTTCAGAACAATGGCCTGGATGTTTGTGGTAGGGATGCAGCAAATAGGACATTTAACTCCCTGAGTCTGCACTTATGTTAATTCTTCCTACCTTTTCATTGATGACCCCCCCCCCAAGATTCTATCATTCACCTACACAGTACATTTAACCCATCAGTTTGCATGTCAATGGGGTGTGTGAAGGAACTGGAGCAACCAGGTGAAATCCACATTAGGCTTTTTCAGGTTCTAAGAATGCGCCTGAAGAAGCAAAAGCGGCCCTTTAAATTCCTGTTCAGGTGGCAGTGTTTAAAGCGGAACGCTGGCCACCTGAAGGACACAACTACATAGGATGCGGCTCTGAGTACACTCCGGCTCCTGCCCAGTGTCAGCTGTGATCAGCAGCCTGACCCTTTAACATCCGCTTTCAGCCAGAGTTGAGGTGATTATCCCTCTCGGAGGAGGGTTAAGTAGCTCGCCTCAAGAGCGCCTCTTGCACATTCAGGTTGCCTAAACATGTGGCTTTACATGCGGGGTAATTGGCCACCTGAAAGTGGTTATAGAGAGCAACCAGGGTCAGTATTGAACTCTGGTTTTTGGTGCTGGAGGCGGTGGCTTTGCCATTGGGCCCCACCCCACTGTAAACCGTCGCTGGGAAGCAGGCTGCATATTTATTGTATTTGCCCAATCTGTTGCAGTGGTTTAAAAAAAAATCAGTTCAAAATGGCACCCATTAGCAAGGCAAGCTACAATCATAAATTTTAAAATTTAGACATACAACTTTGCCACGAGCCCGTGCCACCCAATTGACCTACAAACCCTGATACATTTTTTTGGAGGGTGGGAGGAAACTGGAGAATCCAGAGGAAACCCACACAAACACAGAAAGAACGTACAAACTCCTTACAGTGCCGGATTTGAACCTGGTTCGCTGGTGCTGTATTAGCATTGCGCTAACCGTGCTAACCAACTTCTCGGTGGGGAGGGGGGAAGACAAGTGACTTGTCTTCATCATAAACTTTGTTTCCAAGGCAACCACTGATAGCTGTGTGGCCAACAAAGGCATCCCATCTCCTCCCATCAGGTTGAACCCCGCTCTCCCTTGGCTCCCCTGCAGAAACCCCTCATCCACACCTGGATCATCCACACTTGAATCTCTTGTGATTGGATTCACATTCACACTATTGTGAACGTGTCATTTCACCATCAATCATGTGTTTACAAACTCTCACCGACTCCTGGTTAAACCTTGCTTCCATCTTAAAATTTAAATTTGTTTTTAACTCGGTCTGTTCTAAGGCCCAGAACCATGCTGAGATTTTTTGAAGACATTTCACTAAAAATTTGTTCAACTTTATTCTGACAATTTATTTTGCTTTTAAGCTTTTTCTCTTGAGATTTTCTTTCCCAGAAGTAAACCGTGTTGAACTTGCTGCCCACAAAATTTTATTTGCTGTGACCAAAAGAATTCTCAGTGCAGAAAAGATGGGGACAGCATTTTCTGTCCTATAATTTCAATTTGTGAGGAGACGGGAGAGGTTACACTGGGAGCCTTGTTTCTGTCAGCAACTTGTTGGTTCCACTCTAACTGTGGCTGGCACGGTTAGCGCAACGCTGTTACAGCGCCAACGACCCGGGTTTGAATCCAGCACTGGCTGCAAGGAGTTTGTACGTTCTCCTTGTGTCTGCGTGGGTTTCCTCCCACCCTCCAAAAATGTGTGGGGTTGTAATTTAAATTGGGATAATTGGGAGGCACGGGCTCGTGGACCGGAAGGATCTGTTACCATGTGTATATCTGTCGAAATTTGAATTTAATTTGTGTCTGTGAGAATTTAAGGATTGGTGTTTGCTTGTTTCCTAAGCTTGATTCTTGAATGGAGTAAAATTCTGATCTTTTCAAAGATGTTGATGATTAAACGGGAATTGGCAAATGACGAGGAGCTACGAATGCAGAACTGGGACCGCTTTCTGCCCACTTTCAAACCCAAGAACATAACCAAACGCAAAGTGCCCAAAAAGAAGAGGGTTAAGAAGGAGTACACACCTTTCCCTCCCCCACAACCAGAAAGCAAGGTGGGTGCTCTGTCTATTATGTAATCTCTAATGCCAATGAGGTCATGGTAAAGTGCCTTCTGTCCATCTCTGCTGCACAAGTGAGCTCCACAAACATAGGCACTTTGCAAATACAAATAGAGTATCCTTGTTATCCAGTAAATCACATTGATGGTGGGGGGGGGGAACTGGTGGTGAGGGAGATTGATCCTCTCTGCAGCTCTTATGGTCGTTGGGATTGACCTTCGATCCATTTCTCTGCAGCAACCATACCACACTATGTTGCAGCCAGCCAGTACATTCTCGCTAGAGCTCCTATTGTAGGTTGACATGGTGGTGGCCCGTTTCATTCTTCTCAGGGAGTGCAGTTGCTATTGCGCTTTCCTGACAAGAGAGATGTGCGACCAGGATAGGTCACTTGTTAAATGGACTCTGAAGAACTTGGTGCTCTCAACTATCAAATTATTAATGTGTAGTGGACGATGGTTGTCTCCGATCCTCTGATGGAACAGGGATGACCCTGATGGAAAGTGAACAAATGGCTTCCATAGAGACACCAAGGGTCTAATAATAGCGAGGAACAAAGTAATTTTGCTGAACAGAAAGCGTAGGAGAAACTGGTAATGTATTCTCTAATGCCAATATTTCTCAAATACGGCATCCAAAAGAAAAAGTGTATATCATGACTATTGTGATTTATGGTGTGAAAAAAAAAAAATTAAAAAAAAAAAAAAAATTACGGCATCCAAACCGTGCACAGTACTCCAAGTGAAGTCTCACCAGTGCTTTATAGAGTCTCAACATTACATCCCTGCTCTTGTATGCTATCTCTCTAGAAATGAATGCCAACATTGAATTCATCTTCTTCACCCCAACTCAACTGGGAGGTCAACCTTTAGGGGAACCTGCATGTGGACTCCCAAGTCCCTTTGCACCTCAGAATTTGTATTTTCTCCTGATGTAAATAATAGTCTGCCCTTCTATTTCTCCTACCAAAGTGCATGACCATGTGCTTTCCAACATTGCGTTTCATCTGCCACCTTTTTGCCCGCCCTCCTAATCTGCAGCCTTTCGGTATCCTCTGTTTTTAAACTGTTTGCTATTATATAGATTGATCAAGAACTGGCAACTGGTGAATACTTCCTCAAGGAGAAAGAGAAGAGGAGGAAAAAATTACGAGAAACAAAGGTCAGTCTTTAATATTTAATTATTCTAAATGGGGGCGGGCGGGGAAGGGAAACTAAATGATGTTGATTTGATTATTTGACTGGTTGGTGACCAAATTATTTGAAGTTTTTAATCCCAGATAATTCATTGTATTTGTTGACTGTTTTGAATGTTTCTACAGGCAAAAGAAGTAGAAGCAACAGCTAGGAGACAGGAAGAGAGAAATAAAGCTTTTATTCCTCCGATAGAGAAACCCATGGTTAAAGCAAAGAAAGGTAAGATTAGTGCAGTTTTGCAAGCACAAGTAAAATCTTGCTCTACCAAGACCTGTATTTGGAACTTCGATTCTGTTGTGCGCTTTTTGAGTGGATTACATTTTGTAAGATTTATTTTATCTAGTATCCAAGAATGATAATCTGATGTGGACAAACCTTTTAAAACTGAATGTATCTTCTGTTCAAATGTGAAGGCTGTTATGTAGTTCTCGTCTCTGGGATTTTCTCTCCAATTACCACCTGCCTTTCCTCCAAGACTAATGTTTGGGTTTTCAAGATTCTTTTATTGTCACGTATTAAAACAGAAAATGTGGTATTACACAAAATTGCCTTTGGTGTGCTGTAAGGCAAAGGTTCAATCAGCAGAAATTGCCCAGCGCTCCTTATAGTCAGAGAAAGAGAAGCACAAGGGAATCACTTCAGAGCGAGTGTCCGTGGATTTGCCTCCAGAGCTCTCAAAGCCTCTGCAGCTTCACAGCCTTCAGTCTAAACCATCAGCACCCCAAGCTCCAGATTCAAACCTCCTGACACAATGAAAAAGCCCCCAGTATCCTTTTGTGTTGCAGTTTCGATAACTTGTATCCCTTCAGCCAATCTCCTGCAGTCTGCAGCCTGGTGTAAGTCCCTTGACTGCAGTTGCCTGCATGGGTTCCTTGCCTAGAGTTACCAACAGCCCCTTGCCTGTGTTCTTTAGCCACAGAGCCCCATGCTGGTCCACAACTGTGGTCAATATCCTGTTGGTCATCACCTCCGCTTCTCCTTCTCAAACGTGGGACGGTTCCCCATTTTATGGTGCGCTGCCCCAGTCCTCTGCTTCCCCTGAGTCTGCAACCCCTTGTGGTTGCTGCTATACATTGGTGCTGTCATCTTGGGCCCAAACCATGCAGTCGCGGGATTTTAAAATAAATGGGATTGCATCCATTGTCATTGTTCCATGAAGCACTCATATTTTTCTTAAATCTTAAATGCATTTCCTAATGTGAGCCTGAGATTTGTTTCACATTAAACTGGGAAAAGTCATCTATCTACTGAAAATAGTTTGCTTCTATATAGAATCCTTTGAGACACTTTGGGAAGCAGAGTAGCTAAAATGTAAATGGAACGTTATTTAGGTTGATTTAGTAGACTGTCGAGGTAGAAGGAATTATTCCTGGCTAGGATGCAATTTTGAAGTAAAACTCCATGACTACTTGGAGGAGAGCTATGGACTTATCACAGGCTCAGTTTCCATCTTGAGAACAGAAAGAGGTTAATAGAACTGCTGATTGGGTAAAGATGATTTTTAAGGTTTTTGTGCTTAACGAGTCCCTGTGTTATTTCCTGAACCTTAATGGCACTTCCATGCTACAAGAAGCTGTGTTTCCTGCTGAGTTTCTCCAGGACCTTTGTGCATTGCACCACAATCACAGCATCTGCAGACTTCCCTGAAGGTGGTTTTAAAATTTAGTGTGGGTTGGTTTATCAGGCGAGATAGTATCAGGGTTTTGAAAAATATTTGGACGTTGAACTGAATTGCATGGAACAAATACAACAAACTCAATCAGGAGCTCATTTAAAGACTCTTACTTATGCATATTATTGATTTTTTTTCCTCTCTATTGCAATTTGTGTACATTTCTTTCTTTATTTACATGTGTATGTGTAGTTTTTTTGCACGACCACCAAATGGTAGTTTTGTCTTATCCGCAGGAAAAAGAATTTCAGGCTTGTGTGTTGTCATGCATGTACTCTGACAATAAATCTGAAATCTAAAATAGGGTTGCCTTACCTGGAATTGTGTTGAGGGGTAATTTGATTGAAGATATTCAGGGAAATTGATATAGGTGTAAAGTATTTCAGTTGATGGCATTCTTCTAAAAATTGGAGCCAGGTCTTTCAGGATAAAACTTGACCAATATTTTTACACAGTACAACAATTCATATGAAATGTTCATGGTTGATGTATATTGTATGAAGTGAAATAAGGTGAGTATGGAGTAGATGAGCAGTGTGACCAACTTGTGAATATTTTTCTGTAAAACTCAGTAGTCCATTGCACATGAACTAAACCTTTCAGACTGCTTTCAATTTATATAAAGTTTTCAAAATGCAGATGTGTGATCTTTGCTTCATTTGTTTTAGCTGCAGAAACCAAAATTGATGTTCAGGTTTTGAAAGAAAAACTGAAAGCAGCCAAGAAAAGGAAGCTAGGAGCCCCAACAGCAGAGGAAATTGCACAGAAAGTGGCTCAAAAGGCAAAAAACAAGAAGAAATAAAACTGGCTTAATTCTACATTTGGCAAGTATGATTGAACTATTGGAACTGTCTAGGTGACTGGAGTCATTCTCATTGAGGCTGTGGTAAGTGGTAAAAATAGGCAACCAACATGAAAGATGTGGCACCAGTGGGAACAAAAGAGCAACGGATGTGATGATGGGTCTGGTACTTGGACCAGTTCGAGCTGTACTTGTGATTTCCTACAACAGTTAACATATTTAGACTGTCTGTTAATTAGATCTTGACAGCTGAAGAGTTCCAACCTGAAATGTTGCTCACTCTTTTTCTGCCTCGTATGCTGCTCAACCCTGATGAGTTCCTCCAGCAGATTTTTTTTTCTCCGTGTCCATTTCTGACAGCATTTTAAGTCCAGTTGTTGACTTTCAAGTTGTATAATTTTTCTCCTTGTAGTATTGGGAATGAAGCATTTCCAACATGGTGAAATTTGTTTAAAGTGTTTCTAAAGATGGAACTGTTCAGTTTATTGCACATTGTACCATGCTGAGTAAATATTCTGAAATTTGTACAATATTTCATAGCTTGTTCTTTAAGGAAATATGAAATTAACTGAATTGATTCATTAAATGTTTATAATTAACTCACCTGCAGTGCAAGTGGTCATGAGATATCATTTCCCTTGTGCTGTTCAATTAATTTAAGAAAAAGAGATGGCAAAAAATGACAAGTTTGCACCAAATATAACTGAGCTGAGGGATGATGATAAAATTGGTAAATTGTTTGAAATATAATTTTATAGTTTTGTAATATTTTTAAATTTAGTTATTCAGCACGGTAATGGCGACAAGCCCATGCCACCCAAATACCCCAATTAACCTACAACCCCCGTATGTTTTGGAGAAAACCCACACAAACAAGGGGAGAATGTACAAATTCCTTACAGACAGCTCCAGATTCGAAACTGGGTCACCGGCTCTGTAAGAGCGTTATGCTAACAAGGACTCCATGCTGCCTAGTTTTAAAAAAACTCAGAAATATGATTGGCAGAGATCCAAATAAGATGAAGTCAGGGCTATCGCCAGGAAATTGTTGAGTGAGCTGACCTTCCAAGAGTAAGGAGGTAAAGTGACATAGTTTACTCCTCCACCAACTCTGATTCAATCCTGCCCTACAGCTTTTTCGTGGTGGAGTTTGCATATTCTCCCTGTGACTGTGGGTCAAACAGGTCCCTAGATATAATATTTACCTTTTTTACATCTTTATTGAATTAATTGGAGGGGTTCTGAAATAAACAAACTGCTGTGCATTTAAAAGGGTAGCAATGCTCTTTGAAAGAAAAGCCTGTAAGTTTCAGCTTTTGCTTTATTACGAAGAGACTCAGTAGCTTCTAACTTCCTAAAATCCACAGTTACTGATATCTCTGCAGAAGGTAAAGGTTTATTTTGCCTCCTGTCATACTGGTTTCTGTGTGACAAAGGGATCTAACCCCTTCAATAAGATGGGGAGACTTGTAGTTCAATATGTGAAGAACGGTTTCCTTAGTTTCAGTTCAGTAACATTTTATCACAACCGTATCCAGAAGTAGGTGAAAATCATATTGAAAGACCAGTGATTATTAAATGACAGGGAAGCAAAAAGTGGAAAGATGCACATTGAAACTACTACAAGCATTTAACCAAGCACTCATTAGGAATTTGATGATTGAAGCCGAATTTTGTAGCTTCCTATTTTGTTTCAAAGAATAACTCATTGCAATGTGAAACTTTTATTAGCGATTCAGATACACAATGTGAAATTTAACAAATGACATCCATTACCCAATTAGAAAAATCAATTTGAGCAAGGTACATACAGAATCTTTAAATATTGTTCTCAAAGTCAAAAATTTTGATTTTTTTCATTTAAAATTAGCCCAAAACAGGGTAGTATTTTAAATGGCAAAATGTTCAAACGTCATATTAATTTTTACACTGTAATGTTGGATTGAATCCAGTTCTACTCCTATTTAAGATGTGTAACAAATGACCAATTTTGCAGTTTTACAATAAAGAACCTGGTTTAAAAGTCTGGGTGATCCATTACAACTGGAATTTTACTACTGGGTCAGGCAAACAAAATAAAGAACTCTCAGTGGAAATGATCAAAGTAAGGCTTTACAATAAAAACGGAACTACCTAACATTTCTGTACTTGGCAGAGTCTAACAATTCATAACCAAGAGTTTTAATACACAACAGAAAATGCTGTCAGGCAAGAAAGAGTTAACTCTTCTTAGGTGATCTGAAATTTAAAATCTCATACCAGAGAAGTAGCCTGATCTGAGTATTTCAAACACTGTGTTTAATTTCAGATTTCAAGCAAGTCTTATCTTACTTTTTAACAACTAGAACTAACAGTTTATTTAAAATTAAGGATATTTTAAAATAATTTATCAAGGGATCTTTTGCAGCAATTTTCCAATGCACAACACAATACCAAAGCAAATATTGCAGATGTTGGAATAAAAACCAAAAGTGCTGAATTGCTTGGGTCAAACATCCTGTATGGAGTTAACTCACTGATCTATTTACAATGTTTTTTAGCTTCCCTAACCTTAGCCAATTGCTTGATAAATGGATGTATTTTGGACAAACTTACCCATGGCTGACTGATATTCTCCAGAAATCACCAAATATTAAACATAGTTTATTTCTAGGGTGCAAGAGCAGACACTTAGTTGTAAGCTGTATTAATATTAATAAACAGAATCGTCCTGAAATTGAATACATTTGGAGAAACTATCTATTTTCCCAGAATAATATTTAATTTTATATCTTTATAATAAAAGGAAAGGGCCTCTTATGCCTTGTGGTTTGAATCATTTAACTCTGAGGTAGCTGAACATAGTTAATCATTCATATTTAAATAAAGGACATTAAGTGACTTGCAATTTAATAATTATGATATAGGAAATCTAAAAAAAAATAACTGTTCGGTACTTTTTCTTTTGTCATCTAGCTGAATATTTCTACATTTTTTCTATTTATCCCATCAACTGATTTCCTGAAGATTGGTAAAAATGGAGTTTTGAAATGTATTAACCTACTTAAAAATGATGAACTCTGCATTTATGGAGCCCACGAGAAAATATGCCAAGAACCAGTCAAAGGTGCAGGAAGGCTTTCTCGTGAACCTGTCTGCAATAGTTAGTGGTCAACTGGAATCAACAACCAATTTGAATCTATAGGTTTAGCCCAGTGTTTCTCAACCACTTTTCCCCCTACTCCCATACCACTTTAAGTATCCCTTACTGTCATGATAATGAATATGTATGAGATGTACCGGAAGTCACGTGGTATGAGAGAGAGATAAGAACACAAGCAGGAGAACAAAGGAAACGGGAAAATAAAAAGACACTGAGAAGTTTACCTGATAAAACTTGTGTTTAATGTTTTATTAACTTCACATTTCGGGCCACAAATGTGACACTTACCTATCACAGAACACCATGGCACCGGCGGTTTGTGGTTAGTAAGGGATTACTTAAAAGTGGTATGTGAGTGGGTTTAAAAAAAAAGGTTGAGAACTACTGCACTTGATGGTGTGCCTCACTAAAAAGAATGTACCAAGAGGCAACAGCTTTGGATAGTGACAGGGAAAAAAAGCTAATGCTTACAAACCAAAACTTTCCACTTACTCAGCTTCAAACAAAAATAATATCCTGGACATTTAATTACTGTAGAGTATATACTAAAGTAAAACTGATAAGTATTAATTGATCATGTAAGGAAATGGAAGCTGATCCAAAGTCTGGCATCCATTGAGGGTACCCTGCCAAAAAATATTAAGGGGAAACATTTAACTGATATGTCCACAATGTTAACTTTAAACTATAGATATTTCATAATAATAGACGATGCATACTTTTGAGATTATCACGGCTTGGATCAGCTAATAATGAAGGAGAAAAATAACCATATAACCACTTATAGCGCAGAACAGGCCAGTTCGGCCCTACTAGTCCATGCCGCAACAAATCCCCACCCTCCTAGTCCTACTGACCAGCACCTGGTCCATACCCCTCCAGTCCTCTCCATGTAACGATCCAGTCTTTAATGTAAACAATAACTCCTTGATTCAATCAGCTTTTATAATAACTTCAATGCAATAATGGTACAAGAAAGGCTTATTCCACTTACTGCATAATTTGCCACTACATTTGGGGCAAGCTGAGCACGAAGATCCCGATGCCTATGGAAAATTTCCACCAAATGAAAATAGAAAAAGAGTCGGATGGAAACAAATGATTGTTGACAGAATTCTGCATAACAAATCCTAGAAATTACCTAGAAAACATGAAGTAAATTTAATATTAGTTTGTACTTTTTGAAATTCAGGGACATGTGGCTCCATTGAAGGAAATGAAAAGACATCATCAAAAGAATAGTTGTGGAGGGATTGTGTGCAATGAAAGACCTCAACAATGAAGACGCTGTTTACATCCGGTACCGCACGGATGGCAGTCTCTTCAATCTGAGGCGCCTGCAAGCTCACACCAAGACACAAGAGAAACTTGTCCGTGAACTACTCTTTGCAGACGATGCCGCTCTAGTTGCCCATTCAGAGCCAGCTCTCCATACTGCATTTATCTGTAATGCAAAGCCACAGCTGTGTTTATGCCATGAAATTCAAGCATTAAAGTAAAATCAAAATTGACTCCTTTTCCACATTTTTGATTTTTGGGTAGTAGTTTATGAAATTTGTACAGGAGAATTCACATTTCCCAAGCAGCTGTAATGTGGTCACCTGCATTTGAAAAAGATTAAACGTGATTTAGGAGAGCAAAAGGTTAATAAACGATGTTTACAACATATTAAAATTACATTTGAAAGGAACCAGTATATGTGGTAATTTATACCTATGTAGTTGCTTTATCCTATGTACCTATGTGGTTGAAGCAATAAATTTCAGTGAAATCTATACCTACAGTGTCCTCTTATAATGTTTGGGACAAAGATACATTTAGAACCAAAGAACATTACAGCCCAAAAACAGGCAGCTGATGAATAATTTTAAACACCTCTGTTAAATTTCCCTTCATTGTTCTTTGCTCCAGGGAATAAAGTCCTAACTCAGTTTCTAAAGTCTGGGCAACATCCTAGTAAATCTCTTTCCATCTGATTGATAAGTATATTTCCTGTTTTTAGGTGACCAAAACTGCACTCAATACTCCAAATTTGCACTCACCAATGCCTTATACATTACTGTAACTTCCCAACTCCTTTACTCAATGCTTTGATTCATGAAGGCCAAGATGCCAAAAGCTCTCTTTACAATGCTATCAACCTGTGATGCTACTTTCAGGGTATTATGTATCTGTATTCCCAGATCCCTCTGTCCTACCACACTCCTCAGTGCCCTACCATTTACCGTGCAAGTCCTTTCTTGGTTTGTCCTTCCAAAATGTAACAGCTCATATTGGAGATTGCAGAGACTTTGGAAATGATTTTCCAGAAATCAATAGACTCTGGCATGGTTCGCAAATGTTTAAGAAAGGAGGGAGGCAGAAAAAAGGAAATTATAGACCTATTAGTCTGATGTCAGTTGTTAGAAAGTTATTAGAGTCGATCCTCAAGGATGAGGTTATGAGATCCCTCGAGGTGCATCATATTATAGGTCCAAGTCGGCATGGGTTTATGAAGGATACAGATGACAAACAACAATGGTCTCAGCACCGATTCCTGAGGCACACCACTTGTCACAACATCAGATTCAAAGCATGCCACCTCATCTGTGAAACATAGTGGTGTGGGTGTAATGGCATGGGCTTGTATGGCTGCCACAAGTACTGATCTTCATTGATGATGTAACTGCTGACGGCAGTAGCAAAATGAATTTTGAGATATATAGAATTTTATCTTCTCAAGTTGGTGCAAATACTGTCCCTCCAAATTCATTGGACGGTGCTTCATCCTACAGCAAGACAATGATCCCAAACATACTGCTAAAGCAACAAAGGAGTTTTACAAAGCTAAAAGCTGGAAAATTCTTGAATGGCCAAGTCAATCACCCAATCTAAATCCAAATAAGCATTCCTTCCATATGCTGAAGTGAAAACTTAGGGGACAAGCCATGGAAACAAGTAGGAACTGAAGATGGCTTCAGTCGAGTCCTGGCCAAGTACCACCAAAGATACTCAGCACCTGGTGATTTCTGTTCATCATAGTCTTCAAGCAGTTATTACATGCAAGGGATATGCAACAAAGTACTAAATATGACTAATATACTACATACCATTGCTAAGTCCAAAATATTATGGACCCCTGAAATGAAGGGTCTGTGTCTAAAAATATCTAATTTCTACATGATCAAACCAAAATGTATACGAATAACCTTGAATAAAATCTGGAATGTACACTTTCATCACATACACCCAACCCATAACCCTCCATACCTCTCCCATCCATGTATCTGTCCAAATTCTTCTTAAATATTAAAATTGAGCCCACATTCACGTCAGATGGCAACTCATTCCACTTTCACCACTCTGTGTGAAAAAGTTCCTCAAGTTCCCCCGAAACTTTTCCCCTTTCACTCTTAACCCATGTCCTCTGGTTTGTTTCCCACTTACCCTCAGTAGAAAAAGCCGACCTGCATTTACTGTTTATCCCCCTCCATATTTCTCTGTCAAATCTCCCCTCATTCTTCTACGCTCCAGGGAATAAAGTCCTAACATGTTTAACCTTTCTCTGTAACTCAGTTCGTGAAGTCTGGGTACATCCTGATAAATCTGCACTTTTTATATCTTATTGATATCTTTCCTGTAGTTAGGTGACAATACTCCAAATTTGGCCTCACTAATGTCTTATACAACTTTACCATAACATCCCAACTCTCCTAGTGCTATGGTTGGGTAGTTTAGAGAACTTAAAAATAAAATGACTTTATTCACTCATCCAAGTAATTGCTTTATTATTTACTTACTTTTCCAATAAAAAGAAATCAATTCTAAAAAATAACTGATTTTTTTTCTTTTAATACTTACCCTGGTGCATAGTTACAAACAAATATTGTGGCTGACCGTTTAAAATACCTTGAATGTCCAGATGGATATTGAGTAACTGCACAACCGACTTTGTAAGTAGTTTCCCAGACAATCTAGAAAATAATATTGTTTTTTCAATATTTAGTACTGTATTCACTCTGCAAGTCTATTAAAGTTCAAATTCAGATTTATGTCACATGACATCACAATCAACCCTGAGATTCTTTTGCCTGTGCGCCAGATAGAATGTCTACTTGTGTGTAGTGCAAAAACTTTACTTAAAAAAGATACGTGTACAAGAGAGAACTGTAAACAAAGAAAGAAATGTAAACAAATTGACTGTGCAATACAGAAGAAAAATATTCAGTCATAAATAATGTGCAAAGGAAGTGTCCTTAAATTAATCTCTATGCCTTTTCACACTGCTGTGCAAGATGAGCAAGAATCCTCTGCTCACCCTTGGCTCCACCTAATTATTTTTCAGTTCGACAGCTGACATGGCCACCCACTTGGTGAGTTTTCTCAGTCTTAAGAAGTTGACTTATAGCAAATAGCGCACGAAGATGCAAAATAAACCAGAAATACGATGACAAAAGCAAAAAGATGCTGAATATTATTTCCTTTTCTGCTTTTATGCATTTCTTCATTCAGCAATTCAAAGTGTAACAGTATTAACGGGAATATTACCTGGGTGGAATGTCCACAATCAGCATTTTTTTTGCAGCTATTTGAACCGTAATTATAATTTTTCATTTCATCCTTCCATGACTCAATAGCATGTTTGATATTAAAACTGCCTTTTGAAACACAGAGGTTTTCTCCCACTGGGGAGAAGGATGGATGCATTGCTCCTTTCTTTTTCAGGCTTGGATTATGGTTAAAGATGCATTTTTTTACCCCAAGCTTTTGCAGATTTAGCAAGAGTTTCATCCCATGTAAAAAGAAAAAAAGTCAACACCAAATCATTTCATATCATTCCTCTGCTATCTCAATTAACCCTGTTATAACGTGGAAATCTGATGCCTCTTTAACGTTAGAGAGGTGGGATGCTGAAATTCAAATTCCATTAGAGAAAATTATGTATAATTTGAGGAACAAATATTCTTTATTTTTTTCCAAATTTGGGGTCTGTATGCTAGATTTATGAAATTAAAATCATATTTATTTTTATATTTTTCTTACTCCATGAAGTTTTCCCTGAAGAAAAATATAATGTTTTTGCGATGTCTTTGAGGTCTCTGAGTGTCACCTGCTGCAATCCGAATTAACGAACTGGGATTGGTTTTTTTAATGAAATACTTTGAAGTTTAGTTCTGGGATTATAGTAGTTGGGGGGGGGGGGGGGTTAGTTTTATATATATATCTATATTTGTTAACATTATTCTTAATTATTTGATCTTATACATGTTGATTAAATATTTTTAAAAACCCTGATAGATTTTTTTGGATTTTGAGGGTATGAAGGGTTATGTTATTACTATGACCAAGTGGAGCTGAAATAAGATTCTGTAGGCCATTATCTTACTGGATGGCAGAGCCAGTGCAAGAACCGAAATAACCCACTCCTGCTTTTAATTCTTTTGTTCTCATGCTATTATGGGGTGGTCGCATCTTCAAGCGAGATGCCGGGACAAGGAATGTGGTGGGCAAGAGGAATGTGCTCCTGCTACTATCTGACTTAAAAGGAAGAACATACTGAAGTCCAAGCTGCAACTGGATGAAGCATGGTGCATGGGGGGGGGGGGGGGGGGAGTTGGTTAGAATGGGTCCACCTTTAACTGCATTGGTGAAGCAGCCTGGATAGGAATGGGAACCTGGGGCCCGCTCCCCACCTGGCTTTGTTTTTACCATCTTGAACATCCTGCTGGCCGCCGGCTGCACCTCCTCCCGGACCTGGTTGTGCACTGCCACGCACGTCTGGATGAAGTCCGGGTCGGTGATGGACGACGCCCGTCCCCGAGACAGCAGCTGGGCGCAGAGGGCGAGGAGAAGCCACGGGGCGTCGGCAGCCATGACGGGATGGGCGGGAACCCCCCCTCGTGCCGCCGCCCAGCTGCCGCGCCTGCGCTCGCCACCGCCCGGCTTGGAGCACGTGGCCACTGGCGCCTGGGCACTGGGATCTGATCATGGAAAATGATCAACGTTAGAGGGAAAGATTGGCTGTCCATTACACCCTTCTATCCCCCCTACCACACACACACAAACACATGAACAAGAAGCTCTATTCACAGGACATCACTAGCATCTGGCACAAGGAATTGAAAAGGGCTAAACTTCACTGGTGCAGGGCAGCTGCATCACCAACCTTCAACCTTGTGTATTGGGGCATCCAGGTTGGCAGCGGACATCCTCTTGTGGCATTATCAACATCTGACCTGGTGGCCATTTCCAACGTACCACGATGGAGGGCAGGCTCGGTGCCAGACTGAGTCTTATAGGGAGGAGGGGGGGCTTTACGATAACCTGGGAAGGGGGGAGTCACAGTCCAACACTCGTAAACTTGCTCAGCAGCGGCAGAGCTGGTACCCACCAACTGAACAACTGGACGGTCACTAGCACATGCCAAGCTAGATGCAAGTGACACTCTGTGCACGTTAGTGACGCGGGGGGGGGGGTGGGGTCACTGTCATAAACTCTGGGAGGAGGGGGCTCCGCCATCATCACACTTCCCCCTCACTGCGTGTGTGGCAGTCAGTGCATCGTGCTTCCTCCTCACCGCGCACAAGAAGAAACATGGCCATGCCGTGCCGTGCCCTTTTCTGCCTTTTAATTTGCCCTCTATTTACCTACACCCCCAAAACGGAGGACAAATTAACGTCCGGGTTGAGGTGGCGCCGGATAGAGGACAGAGGGCTCAAAAGCTGGACTGCCTGGCCCAAAACTGGACATCTGGCCACCCTAGCTGCAGCTGGTGTGGACCCGGGACAGCGCTGGTCCAAAGGGTCAACTGTCTGATCCTAATGCCGATGTTCCGGGAGCTGACAGTGTTTTTAAAATAAAGTCTCGCAACTGCGAGGTCTGTGCCTAAGATCGTAGTACCTGTGCTGGGCAGTGTACCACATGAGGTTGCAGACTCTGGGGGAGCAGAAATAAAGGGGAGATCATCCAAACCTGAGAAGCAGAGATGACCCTACAGAGAAAGTGACCATGACAGTGGACCAGTGTGGGGCTCAACAGCTGAGAGACCCACACAAGCTGCGGGCTGCTGAAGGCTGGCTCATGGGAATCAGGTATCGGAGCTGGGATAAGAAAAAGGACAAGAAGGGGTCCTGAAGGGCCTCGGAAGCTGAAGGCTTCTTGATCATGTCAGAGGTTCGGATCTGCAGCTTGGGTTTGTGATGGATCGAACAGTCTGTATGGCTTCAGAAGCTGCAGGAGTGGTGGAGGTGAATTCACGAACACTCAGTGTCTCTGAAGGGATTCTTTTGCTTCTCTTACTGTAAGGGGAGCTGGGCAACACTCATAGCAACGCTTTGCCTTATGTCAGGCAGAAGGCAATTTTGTGTAATTTTACATGTTCAATGGCATGACGATAAAGGAATCTGGAATGAAGTTCAGCAACACTGATGAAAGCTGTTCTGTTATTATTGACCAAAAAAGAGCTGCTGTAAGTATACAGCAGGCCAGGCAGCCATCATGGGTATTAATAGTCAATCAACGTTCGAGGTCAGATGCTGCCTGACCCTCTAGGTTCAAGAACAGATATTTTTCAACAGATATCAGTCTCTTGAACCTCCCCATACTACCCTACTATAAACTACTCCAGGACCACCAAAGAATCTGTCTGTACCATTGAAACATCACTTGTTTTGCACCAACTCATCTGTGAATATTTGTTTATCTATCCTGTTTGCTTTGTCTCAGCAGGTAGCAGTAATTTATTTATACTGTTGTAATTGGTGTATCTTACACCATTGAACAAATGTATATGTCAGGAAACATCTCATCTCAGGATTCTCTCATGGAAACTGCCCTGGAATCATTTCTTTACTAAGGAGGAAAAGAATCTTTGTAATTCTGTACATCAGTGAGCTGTGGAGCCTCATTGACTATATTCAAAACAGTTATCAAATAGATTTCTGGATATTAAAGAAATTAAGCTACAGGGACATTTAGGAAAATAGTGTTTCGAGGTAGAATATCAGTTAGGATTTTATTGAACAATTAAGTACACTTGAGAGGCCAAATGGTGTATTCTTGCACAGTACTCAAACATGCTGGAGAAACTTAGCAGAACCATCCATAGGAGGTAAAAGACAGCTTTCATTTCAGGCCAGAACCCTTGGAAATGTGGAAAAAACAAACGACTGAATAAAAATATCGGAGGTGGGGGGGAGGTAAAGGAAGCATTGGTTAAGAAGTAATCGGTGGAAACAGGTGGGATAGTAGAAAAGAAAGAAGCTGAGAAGTGATCTGGGAAGAGGGCTAAGAAGGGAAGCTCTCTGATAGAAGGAATGGACAGCTAGCGTTACCAGCCCACAAATTATAGATAATCGACGTATAGATTTTCGCAGGGAAGGGCTTCAGGAAGAACACACTCAATTTTTCTACCAGAATATGCAAGTGATTTTAATTAATTAAAATTGAGAATCTTTTAGACATTGAAGAGAATCGATTCATATCGAACATAACTGTCTTGAGGTTGGAGAAAATGGCTATTTAAGTCAGTATCAATGTGCACTTTATTAATAAGTTTGGTGTACAATATAATAATAATATTAGGACTACACAAACATTATTCAAGTAATTAAAATTAAAATGAGAAAATTCTTGAAATTCTACACGGCAACCTGAATTCATATGAAATTCTACATGTCATTAATGAAACAATCAATACAAAATAAATAAAACCTGTCTCAAATGAGCTTCTCAAACATTGTGCAGTGAGCACAACATTTCTGTTGAATTAGGTAAATTAATATGTGAATTTATAGGATTATATTGGATTCCTCATTATTGATTTTAATGTAGTCTTTAACGTTTTCAATGTAACTAATGCACCTTGCCTGCAGGAATCGAAGTTCTGTTAATATGTCTGTTTCACCCTCACACCTTCCGAAACCCAAATGTCTGCCAAAACTAATCAACTACTCAACGTTAATAATTATGAGCAATTTCTCAGATGCATTGATCAAAGTACCTCAAAAACTTGAATATTAAAAATTAACAAGAAGCAAGTAAGTTAATTACAAATGGATATAAGTGAAGACCAATAAACTTTTGACAACAAACTTCAACTTCAAACAAATAATTATTACGTTTATTTTTTCAGAACAAACAAAAACCAATATAATATAATCACAGAAAATTATGGAATTATGGGGGAAAAGTTGCAGGGTCAATGTTTCTGGTAAATAACCTTTCAGTCTAAAAAATTCTTCCAGTTCTTTTCCTCTCTGTCAAGTATTGTCTGATAGTTCAAATTTGTGGAGCCGACACTATTTTGGTCTTGTTCTTTTTCACAATAAAACACATAAAGATTGATACTTTGTCCCTGAAGTTATATTTTGTACAGTGTGCCAAAAGAGTTGCTTAAATAGTTTTTACCACTCAGTGGACTATGCAAAGCACATATTTCTTTCTTAATGCTTGAATTTGCCCTGTATGCAATTATCTTCATCAGCCTGTTAGTAATGAGACTTTCGATAAGATTTTAAAAAGGCTAAGGGGAGAAAAAAAAGTGACCACCAGCAGTTTTCCTCCATTTTAATGGCTGAACTTTAAATCAGCTTAATTTCTTTCTCTGGAGTAAGGGCTCAAGATGACAAGGAAACGGAGGAGTCACGCGATGGAGTAGTGGCCGGACGGTGAACTCCAGCCCTCTCCAGAAAAGTCGGGAAAAACAAGAGAAAACACAAAGGCACAGAAATAAAAGTTACAGAAAAGTGAGTATAAAGGTGGAAAGAAGATGGCGACAAAAAAAGAAAAGTCGAAAGCAACGGTAAGAAGAGAGGAAGAGAAGACAAAGGAGGAAAAAGGTGAAGGCCTTACCTGTCCGAAGAGGCCCGCTGCGGAGAGAGAAACCCGCTCCCTCAGGTCGGTAAATAATGGACTACAAAAATGGCTCGCAGAGCCGAGTAAAAGTGCGCAACCGCGCATGCGCGAAGTTTCGCGCATGCGCGATGCGAATGAAAAAAAACACACCGACGGGAGGGGGGACCAGCTGGGGAGTTGATCTCCACAGCCGGCAACGACAGCTGCAGAACACCTGCAGCAAGAAGAGACCACAGAAGACAACAGAAACAAGAAAGAAGAGGAGGAAAGGGCAACAAAGAAACAACAGATGGCCAACCCAGAGGAAGAAGAAGAGGAAGAGTATGGTGAAATAGAAGAAGAAAAGAGAGGCAAGGTAAAGGATATACTTGCTCTTATTAGAGGATACATGGAATCATTTAAAGAATGGCAAACACAGGAATTTAAGGATTTAAGAAAAAGAATAAACAACACAGAAGAGAAAATAAATAAAATGGAGATGACCTTAACAGAAATGGGAAAGAAAATGGACAAGATGGAAGAGCGGGCAGTAGCAGCAGAAATGGAGGTAGAAGACTTAAAAAAGAAATTGGAGAAATCTAATAAAAAAACTAAAGAGACACAAGAACTACTAGCTCAAAAAATAGATACAATGGAAAACCATAACAGAAGAAATAACATAAAGATAGTGGGCCTTAAGGAAGATGAAGAAGGCAAGAATATGAGGGAGTTTATAAAAGAGTGGATCCCTAAGACCCTAGGATGTCCAGAACTACAGCAAGAATTGGAAATAGAAAGGGCACATAGAGTATTGGCCTCTAAACCACAACCACAACAAAAACCAAGATCTATTGTAGTAAAATTCCTAAGATATACTACAAGAGAAAAGGTACTGGAGAAGACAATGGAAAAAGTAAGAGAGGGCAACAAACCACTGGAGTATAAAGGGCAAAAAATCTTCATTTATCCAGATATAAGTTTTGAACTCCTAAAGAAGAGAAAAGAGTTCAATACAGCAAAGGCGATTTTATGGAAGAAAGGGTATAAATTTATACTAAAGCATCCAGCGGTATTGAAAATATTTATTCCAGGACAACAAAACAGACTATTCTCGGATCCAGAAGAAGCACGAAAATTTGCAGAACAATTACAAAAATAGACTGAGGGAGGAAGACGGGTAATGAGAGTTAAGATGATCACAATTGATATGTATGTGGGTAAAGACAAAAATAGACTGAGGGATGAAGACGGGTAATGAGAGTAAAAATGATCACGATTGATATGTATGCGGGTAAAGAGGTATAAGAGTGAATAGAGACAAGGAGCATACGTGAATGTATCTGTACTTAGAGGAAAATATAGATAGTATAGACAAGAATTAATAAGGGAAGGTAATGGAATAGAGAGAATAAGGAGGGAATTAAAAGAGTGACCTTTGTGACATATGAAAAGTGAAATCTTTTCTGGGGGAGGCGGGGTGGGGGGAAATAGCGGTCACTGCAAAATCAGTTGACGCTTGCGAGTGGATTCGCAAATCCAAATGGAGAGGGGAGATGTGGTTGTCCGACAAGGGATAAAGGACAACTCAGGAGGTGAATGGGAGATTGGGAATAAATAAGATAGAAATAGGAGAATAAGGAAAATGTTGGATGTTGTAGGAATGTTGTCTTATAAAGAGTTGAAAATAAGAAAACAGAAATGGAAAAGGAGGAAAGGTAATGATGGAAAAACGGAAAGAGAAGATAAACAAAATATAAAAGGGCTACGCTGAACTATATGTCTTTAAATATTAATGGAATACATAACCAAATTAAAAGGAATAAACTACCAAATTTAAATGAATAAATGTATTCCATTAGAAAAAATAACATATTGGTTAAGAAATAATATTGAAATATTCGTACAAGTATAGGAGCCTTACATTAAATACAATAGCGAAAACCTACCGGGGACAAACATTACCTAAGTTGATGGAAGGAGAAGGAAAGAAAAGAATGGACTCAGTAGAATTTCTGGTATAATTTTGTTGAATGACAACATTGTCTGACTGGATTAATGCAACCTAGATTGTATACCTAAAATGGATGAGAGGGGGGGTGGGGGGGTGGTTTGGGAGGAAAGGGGGGGGGGAGAAAAAGTCACTGTATATGTGTGAAAAAGAAATTGTGTATATCATGGCTAATGTGATTTATGGTGTGAAAAATAAAAAAAATTTAAAAAAAAAAAGATGACAAGGAAACAATGTAGTTGTTGTCTTGTGGCAAGTAGCAGAAATGACAAATAATGCTGTTTTGAACTATTTGATGCATATGGCATAACTGCCCTGTTACTCTGCATTCAATTAAATGTTATGTCAGATGTACATAATTTCTCCTTTTTTGTTTTTCTTATTTCTTCCATTGGGTTAAGTTTTTGAGAGCATAAATATGATAATAATGGTAAAGAGACTACCTTAAATATTTACCTTAACTCAATTATTTTTTACAAATCTTTTAACATTCAGCTCATTAACGATGGTATTGGTCATTGTTTGCGAAAATTAGAAGTTTATCAACTTGTTATGAGTTTGATCTTTTGGAAGCTGGATATGCATATTCCAATCATAAATTTGAATCCCATGAACTGCTATCAAACGGATATGTTTAGGTTAATTCACCAAAAGAGGGAGCCCTTTTATTAAAAACAAGACAAAAGCTTTGGGGAGTGTTTATTAAGTACATAAGGATGCCACTGAATCCCCAGCTAACAATTATGAATGAGGGTTGATGGTACAGCTGAAACAGAGGAATGAAAAAATGCCATGAAATGCATGGAATTTTTCTGGGGAGTTACCATAAAATGTACATTATAGTAATTGATGTTCGTAGCAGTAGGCACTTTGACCACGAAATGGAGGCTGACCCAAAATCTGGTTTCCATTTAGGATATTCTGCAGAATACGGAAAAAAAGATACGTAAGTACTTTGCGCTAAGAAAATCTCTAATGCTGTTTGGAATAAGCTATTTATATTAAGGCATAAAACATACGAATGACGACTTCACGATCTGAATCACCTGATAATAGAAAGAGAAAAGAGAAAGTAAAAAAAGGTGCTGAAATTATGGTAATAATAGAAAAAGATAAACCTATTTGACTTAACTTACTGCACAACTTGTCCCTGCAAAAATCTGGACCACAATAGGTACAAGGTGCTCCTTTAACATATGGTAATTGTCCTCGACGATTGCCACTGCAAAAAAGTTGGATTCATAATTTATGGTACCACAAAATTAGTTGGTCTGTCGTGTGTAGGCCATATTGACAGAATGCAAATGAACATTGGGAGGAAATTTAGAAACAATGCTGAGTTTGGTAATGCAGATTCGAGATAGAAGATTAAACCTGATCTTATTGACTGATCCCTATATTGCCTTCTCGTCCAAATAGAATCCACATGATCTCATGGAATTAAAGAAAACAGCAAAAAATTCCTATCACACTTTGTGAGGACAATTTTGTTTCTAACCGCTGCTTCTAAAGTCAACGAAGAAATGCCCTGAGACCATGATTAAGAGATGCAATGCTCAATGCTCTCCTACATTTTTTATGTTGTAAGTTGTTTGCAATTTTATATATTTGAAAGTATAATTAATATTCTTACGATTAATGCCTTGCATTTTTTTAATATTTGGTTGTTGACAACAATGGGAGGTTTTCCAAGGAAAATGTCTTGGTGAAATTTGATAGGCAATAAATAACTAGGATTACAATAAAAGGGGTATGGACGAAATGTAGGGAAATAGGATTAGAACAGACTGGCGTTTTGGGATGAGTTGGTTTCGTGCGTGTGAGTCGGTCATTGTTAATTTGGATGTGCTTTTACAAGGTGTGGATTTAAGTTCTCCTCTGTGACCGCATATTTGCAGTGTTTACTTTTGATTATTCATTATGGCACGTTAAAGACAATATAAAAAGGAAATTAACTGTATAGGATGCAGCATGATGACCAAAGCCATTAAAGGATTGTGATGTGACATCTTCCAACATGTCCTGTATGTTTCCATTGATACCCAAATACAACTATTCATTAAACAGTCCAAGGCAACATTTTTTGACCAGTAATAAAATAAATTGATCCAATGGTGTATCAGGTTCATTATTAAACTGTTAGATTATTCATGAAAATATGTAACATCACCAAAAATGCGAATGCACCACTTTTAACACTGTAAATGTGGCATTTCAAACAATAAAGTAAAAATACTCACCAGGGAGCATAATTACAGACAAAAATTGTTCCTTTTGTCATTTTAAAATCTTCTATCCCTTTTGGACAATGATAAGCACCACAGCCAAGCTTATAAGAATCTCCCCATACAAGCTGGAAAAGAAGTAAATATTAGTCAATGTTCCTAAAATTAAACATATATGTATTATCCACCTAACGTAGAAAATTCGATGAAATATTTTCTCTTCTAATAATTTTTATCTGCATTTTTAAAATTTTTTTAAATTTTTCACACCATAAACCACATTGACCATGATACATACATTTTCCTTTTCAAATATATATAGTGTCATTTTCTCCCCCCCCCCTCCCTCCTCCCATCCCACCCTCCCTACCTTCCCCCCCCCCCATCCATTTAAAGTACAAAATCTAAGATACATTATCTGCATCATGTAAATGCTTGTTTCTATCTCTAGGGGACCACATCATTTAATTTGCACTTTTAAGTCTTTGGTTCTTTTTGACAAGAAGCAGTTCAAAGTTCAAAAGATTTTGCAAAGGGACAAACTCTTAAGTTCCCCCATTTCTAGGGACAAGGGAGGGATTTAACAATGCAGATTCAATCCCACTCTTTATAAAATATCTGTAGCCATGTTTTGCAGTTGAAGAGTGGAGGATATGTCCTGAAGTGCTAACTAGCAGCACTGTTAACTAAATAAGACCATGACTCTCTCATGAAATACTTCAAACTAAGTACTGCAGGCCATGTGAAAGTATTCTACTCAAAGCAACTCTATCAACACATCTAGATGCTTCTTCAAAAGCCAACCAACTACTTGGCCCTAAAAACTTTAGGTCCTCAGTGGAGATCTGTCACAATCCCCTCCCCGGCCCCCCCCCCTCCCCCCCCGGACCTTTCCATGTGAGGCATTTTAGCAACATCTAGTGGTTCGATATTCTAATGAACTTGCTTTCAATAAATAGTGTGAATTTGTAAAATGCATGAATGAGTTACATGAGTTAGCCTGTGGAAGGATTAGGCTCTTTTTCTGGGCAAGGAAAAAAGGTTGTTATTTGGTATATAGTGACATTTGATCTTGAAGAAATGGTCATTATACACAATAATGCCCAGCTTTTATCAACCTTCTGCAGCCATTTTCTTTTGAACTTTGCCATCTTTCCAGAATGGTTTGCTAGAGCTGTTGGAAAGGGTTTAAGCTAGGTTGGTAAGGGGATAAGAACCTTATTGAAACTGAGTAATGCAAGTCAGATGATGGAGGAGTTGGTGAGACTGTGAGGAAGGATGGGCAGTGGATAGTGCATTGGACAGGTACATGGATAGGAGGGGCATGGAGGGCTAAGGACTGGGTGCAGGTCAGTGGGACCAGGCAGAAAAAAAGTTTGCACAGACTAGAGGGGCTGAAGAGCCTGTTTCTGTGTTGTAATGTTCTGTGGTTCTATTTGAATGGATTGAATGAGAAACAGTAAGGTTAAGGGCAATGAACAGAGCATGGACCAGTACCTGGAATTTCAATGCTGTGGCTGCTACAGAGACTTGGCTGACGTAAGCACAGGGTTGGCTTCTTGATGTTCATGGATTTAAATGTTTCAAAAGGGATTTGGAGGGAGGTAAAAGAGAGTGGGATGTGGCATTGCTAATTAGAAATGATACCATAACTGTAGAAAGTGTGGGTGGAAGACAGAAACAGGAAGGCAGCAATCACTCCATTAAAAGTATTCTATAGGTCCCCAATAGTCTCCAGGCTACTGAGGAGCAGATAGGTTGGCAGGTTTTGGAAAGGTGCAAAAATGATAGTATTGTTGTCATGGGTGATTTCAACTTCACTAATATTGATCAGCATCTCCTTAGTGCGCAAAAGGGCGAGATGGAGCAGAATTTGTTAGGTGTATCCAAGGATTCATGACAGTATGTGGATAAGCAAAAAAAAAAAAAGAAATAACACACTGGGTCTGGTACTGGGCAATGAACCTGGTCAGGTGGCAGGTTTTTTGTTGGGCGAGCATTTTGGAGATAGTGACCTCAACTTCACTCGTGTAAATTATTCCAGCCCCAATTGCTCACAAGAAGGTCACAGCCATTTAGGATACCACCTCTTTGACACCAAATTACACTTCTCCTATTATTGTTGAACAAACCCATGACCTCCAGTTTCTGAACATAGAACATGACAGCACAGGACAAGCCCTTCATCCATGATGTTGTGCTGACCTATATAAACCTACTCAACAATTCTAAACCTTCCCACACCCATAACCCTCTTTTTTTTTGCATCCATATGCTTGTCTCCTATTGTACTAGCCTCTACCACCACACCCGGCTATGCATTCCAAGTAACCACAGCTCTCTGTGTGAAGTACCCCTGTCGTCTCCCCTAAATTTTCCTCCCCTCAGCTTAAAATGCCTTCTGATATTTGCTACTGTAGTCCCAGGCAAAAGGAGTTGTCTGTCCACCCAAAGTGCATCACTTCACGCTTATCTGGATTGAACTCCATCTGCCACTTCTTTACCCAACTTTGCATCCTGTCTATACCCTACAAGAACTTTCTACACAAGCGTAACAGGCACACGGTGTATCATCACCATTTGCCTCCTTTTCAAGTGGGGATGGCACTGTGGTGCATCCTCGAATGCTTCTGCCTCACAGCTCAAATGACCCAGATTCAGTTATGACCTTGATGATGTCAGTGTGGGTTTTCCTGAGGTGCTCTGGTTTCTTTCCACATTCAAAATGTTTCACCTAGCCACAGTGAATTGCTGCTATGATATCTGTGAAAGGTAGAAATTGATGATAATGTGGGGAGAGTAATGGAAAGAGTGAAGGAGTCATGTAAGACAATAGGCATGGACTTGGTGGGCCGAATGACCTGTTTCTGTGCTCTGTTGACTGCATGAGGTTACAAATTGATCCGGCTTGGGAATATAAGGCAAAACAGCATTGTAACTGTGTCTCCATACTGGAACTCTTCAATGGCATATCCTACCACCATTTTCTTAAAGACAATTAACAAGGGGTGATATGTGGTATTCCTGCTTTCCATACCCAAATCTTATTAAAAAATGTAAATCATAGCATTTACTAAAGCATCTTGCACAATTTCCAACATCATCCATATCTATGATCTCAGTGGAATTGCTACGAGTGTCGACTGAATTATGTGTAAGTAATATTTTAAGCGTCACTTATAATGTGAACTGTGAGGTTATATAACTTTTCATAACCATTAAGCTTCAAGCCCTAATTGCTCAGATAACATTTCTGCATCAAGCATTTCTTTTATCAGTTTTCATTTCTGGACGTAAAATTCTTCAAAGAAGAAATTACACGAACTGAGGGCATGGTCTCAGGGTATAAGATCAAATTCCAGAGTAGTTTCTTTACAAATTGCATTGTAGAGTTTAAAGCTGAGATGTATTTTTTTCAGCATGTGGATGATACACAGAATTATAAACTTGAGAGCAGGTTTGAGGGTCTGCAGTTCACCACTTCTTTTGTTCCTAAAGTTATTCACCCTTACCGAGAGATGTTAATCATCCAGTTCCCACCTCAACCCAATTCATTTACAAGCAGTTTGTAGATAATTTCTACTGCATAGTTCCATTGGCTAGTTCTAAATGTATGACAAATAGTGTATTGAACAGGTAGGAAGTATCTCACGAGAAAGGTGAGGATTACCTGAGTGTAACGGTTACAGTTTTGTTTCTTCAAACATGTGTTTTTGTCATAATTAAAACGAATGCCTTCTGCAACCCATTCTTTTAGAGCTTCCTCCACAGAAAATTTGCCTGACGTAACATAGATGTTTTCTCCTATGCTTTCAAAGAATGGATGGCCTTTTCCTTTAATTTTCAGATGTGGATTATTTTTGAACTTGCATGTCTTGCTCCATGCTTTGGCAGTTTTTGCAAGTCCTGCATCCCAGCTCTAGATTTGTGAAAAAAAATAAAGTTACATATATGTAACAGCATTTTTAACCTTGCTCAGCTCATTCTGCGCATTATCAAAAATAAAATAATGGAGCTGTCACTTCTATATCGAATGCCACTTTTCATTCTCCATTATTTACAGTTGTGAACCCTCCCCACTGCTGTCAGAGAGCAGCGGCAATCATCAAAGATCCACACCACCTCTGTTCTAGCTGCTGCCATCAGGAAAGAAGTATAGGTGCCACAAGTCTCACGCCACCAGGTTCAGGAACAGTTGCCATCCCTTCACCATCAAAACAATAAATTCCATTAGGCACATATTTAAGGAACTTAAACTTAAGAACTTTTGCACTCCATTGATTTTTTTTCTCTCTGTATTGCACAGTCTGTTTATTTTCTTTATTTCTTTACATGTGTAAGTTGGGTTCAGTTTTTATTTGCATTGCCAATAAGAGGTAATTTTGCTTCACCCACAGGAAAAAGAATCTCAGGGTTGTATGTGATGTCATGGATGTTCTCTGACAAGAAATCTGAATGAATCTGAAAAGTTCAACAGCCACAAGAGCATAATGAATGAGTTCAGTTTCACCAAAGAAGCCACTTATCTTTGAATTAATCATCCCACTCATGTAAATGGAAAATTTTATCCATACTGCATTGCTAGAAACGTGCCAGTGTCTATCTTCATAATGGTAATACAACCTACGCCCCTTCTCTTGGGGTGCACAGCACATTTAAGTAAAGACTCATTTTCTTTTCACCTCACGTAACAAATATTTTTTTATGTCTTTTATGAAGTCGATAGGAGTATGGAAGAAACCAAAACGTGGTTGCTTCCCAGGGAAGGGGCCCCTAAACTTTGAGCAGAGTCCGAAGGGGGCCATAGCCAAAACAAAAGGTCGAGAATGGCTGATGTACAGCAGCCATTCTCAGTGGGGACCATGGACTGAAATCATAAAATTTTTTTTATCTAGTCAGTAGGAGAGAAGTATTGAACTAACTAAATGACTGCTTCTCAGGGGAGTGGGCCCATAATTTTTGAGCAGACTGCTAAAGGGGCCATAGCCAGAAAAAGGTTGAGAATGACTGAGGCAGATCACTGTGCTCAGCTCCTTAAAACAATCCTCTGCACTACTGAGACACACTATCAATGACTCCAAAGGCTGAGCGAGGAATGATACACATTAGATTTCAGCTGGTTCAACTCCACGTGCTCGAATGAACGGACAGGGATAGGGAGGCCGACCTTTATGGCTAGGTCAATGGGGGGGGGTGACAGGGGATTGAGTCATCAGTGGGCGGGCCAGCCACTTGTGCACAGAACAGTCCATACATATCACCACAATTATATTCATCAGCTTGTAAATATTTCTCTCTCTATTCACCTCACTTTTGAACGAAGAGAGCTTGTTTGCCAAGTTTCACTGTTGACTTAAGTTGGAAATCAAGAGTGAATGAAGATATAAAAGAACATAAAACTGGCTAGGTGCACAAAACCGTGGCACGTGGAGCTCCTTATTGGGATCTTGGAATAAATTGCAATGTTATTACATGAATCCAGAATAAAAAAAAGATTTATTAATGTTGAGAAATGAAGAATTTTATACATTTTTTATCATCAAAAACACTGTCACGTTGTAAGAATATACATATTACCAGTTGGTGACATTTGCTGATGTGTGGCAACAAACCACCATTTTTCTCCATAAACAATTTTTAGATTAAAGTTCATATATTTTCCAAGGGTAAATATTGTTTAATAATTTTGTTAAATTCTCTGTTCTGAACAATGCTTTTTTTTAATGTGAATTAGGAAGCATATTCTCTTTCAGTTGAACATAGATTTAATATTTTGGATTGAGTATTCAACATATAATATAAATTGCTGGATCTATCTTTCTAGTTTTGTGAATTTTCACCTCTGGTTTATTTTTATTTACACCCTCTGCTGCAACATCTTTTGCAGAAGAAACAATTCCTCAAAGGGTAAAGAACTGTATGTGTTAGAAATGTAAAATAATGAAAACTGCTGGAAATATTTGATGTATTTTTCAATTATTTCCTTGGAGTTCACTTAACTAGTGACCTATTGTGGACACACAAAATCTCCTCGCTTGTCAGGAGGGCGCAACAGCGAATGTGCTTCTTGAGAAGACTGAAGCAGGCAAGGCGACTTGGCACTACCATGTCAGGAGTGTCCTGGCCGGCTGCATCACAGTGTGGGTATGGTTGCTGCAGAGAAATGGATCGGAGGTCAATCCACAGGACCATGAGTGCCAAAGAGGATCAATGGAGTCTCCCTCCCCCCTCCCAAATTGACGTGATCTAGCCGGAATTGTTGTCTGAAAAGGGCACACAAAACCATTGAGAACCCCTTCCACCAGGCACACAGCATCTTTCAGCTGCTCCCATAGGGGAAGAAATACAGGAGGATCAGAGCCAGTGCCACCAGCCTGAGGAACAGCTTCTTCCCACAGGCAGGGAGAATGCTGAACGACCAAAGCATCTGCTCACACTGTCTGAGACTCTCATATTCATGAAACAACATTTATTTATTTGGAATATCCTGCCTTGATGAAACGTCAGATATGTATTTTTACCCTTGTTATGTAAAGGACACTGTTTGACCTGCTGAGTTTCTCCAGCATTATGTTTTTACATTTATTTGTACGCATGAATACTTGTCCTGCATATAATATATATATATATATATATGTGTGTGTATATATTGATATGTATGTGTATCTATGTGTATGTGTAATAGTTCATTTAATATGTGTGTTCTGTTTCGTTGTGTGTGTGCATGTTTTGGACCCAAGACCGGAGAACGCTGCTTCATCAATCAGGTTGTACTTGTGTAATCGATTGTAGCCTTTACTTCACTGACACCCAGATGAGCGATTTTGATGAAGTGGAAAGATAGTTTACCACCATGAGCTTGGAGAAAATTAGGTATAGCATGAAAAAGACCCTGATTGAATTTGACAAGATGTGGGGCCCATTCATGGACTACCATCATCGTTTGAATTCAGAGGCGTGGGCGCTGTGCGTGTGTGGTGTGGGGGGGGGGGGTTCCTGTCCATTGTCCAGATGCCGAGACTTGATTTGATGGTGACTGTGTTTAGTGGGAGGGGTAGGATCAGTATGGATTTTTAAAAAACTTTTTTCTTCTTTATAAGTAGAAGAGAAAGGTTTAATTAGATAATTTGTCCTGAAAACCTGGTCATGTCTGAAGTTTTGATTGAAGACAATTTATCAATTACTTCTAACCCCTTATTGTGCCTGATCAATATCTCACCTGTAATATTTCTCCCTTCTAGATCAATAAAAATAGAGTTTAAAATTGTGCTGTTCACAAACTTGACTTGGCCATGGCGGGAGTTCCCAGCGAAGGCGGGCCCGTCCTGCTGGCACCACGTGACGTGGCCCGTCCAATCAGGGCGAAGCGCGGGCAACCCCGCCGCCAGCTGCCGGCGCCGTTTCCCCGCGGGCAGTGGGTGAGTGTGAATTTATCCACCCCCCCCCCCGCACCACGAAACCCCGCTCGGCGTCGCCGTCGCTCCCGGTCGGCGCCGTTACCATGAGGAGCATGTTGGCCGCTCCCGGCGACACCGACGACCGAAGCCGGTTGTGCTCGTCCACGCATCGCTTGACGAACTCGGCGGTGGTGCGGATCGACGCGGCGGGGCCGGGCAGGGAGAGAGAGAGCAACGAGGGCAGCCACAGGGCGCCGACGGCCGCTGCCGCCATCGCCGTCATGGCGGGCGCCGGCCAGCAGGAGGCGCTGCGACGCGGGGGCGGGGCGGCGATGACGCAGGCGCCCTCGGCTCTTGATGCCCTTGTGACAGGCACCAACTTGGAGGGTGTTTGGAATGCTGGGTCTTGTAGTTTCTAACCTGAATGAACAGGCTGTGACCATTGCCAGGACAGATTGGCATTTAACCCTTGAGAGTACCCTCTGCTCACCCCTGCCAACCAGAGAAACTTCACCTTCTCTTGGTTTCCCACTCTGTGATACGTTACTCCCAATTCATCTTTATCTTCTGAATGTCTTATCAAAAGTCCTGTGGGAATCTTAAAAATTCTCCCCTCCAGTGAAAGAGTGAGCAAATTTCAAGTTCCCGGCAGTCACTATCTTGGATGAACTTGCCTGGACTCAACACACGAATGGCAATCACAAAGAAAGCAGGTCAGCGTCTCGACCGCTCCAGGAGTTTGCAGAGGTTTGGCGTGACGTCGGTATCCTTGGCAAGTTTCTACAGATGTGTGGTGGAGTGTGTGCTGCATCGCGGTCTGGTATGGGGACCCTGAACGTGAAGACTTGCAGAAGGTAATGGACATCACAGGCAGAACTCTGCCCACCATCGAGGACGTCTGCAGGGAATCCTTCTAGGGGAGAGCAGTAGCCATCATCAAGGATCCACACCACCACTCGCTGCTAACATCAGGAAAGAGGGAGAGGTGTGTAATGGAAGATTCTAACTGCTTTTTTAAAATTTGCAGCTCTGGGTTTTGCAAGGCTGACAACTTTCTTGTGTTTTAGAATCAGCAGACGTAAGCTAAATTCCACCGAGGGGCCAGAGATGCAGTTATCTGACTTAAAAGGACATCTGTGTACCAAGAACATTTAATCTTCCTGCTTGTTTTGGTCACAGACTGTCAGAAGCCTAGCCTTGATGCAAAATAAACCATTGTATTCAAAGTGAAAATTATGTTATTCGTTAGAAGCCTAACATGCTAGCTTGCTCGCTTATCTTTCTTGCTGTGCTGTGTGCAGTCGTTGCCTCGCTTGGACCAGTCCAAGCGCTGATAAGTATAGTTGGGAAGGGCTTGCATATTGTAGTGTGAAATGAGCTTTTGAATTTGTAAATAAACATTTGTATAATCTGAACTGCTCTCGGTGTGTGTGTCTATTTTCTTTCGGTAGCTCAAACACTGTGACCAATCTAAAACGAACAAAGTGAGAGGTATAAGTTTACCCAAGACAAGGTGCCACAAGACTCACGCGGCAGTTTCAGGAAATGCTGCTAGCTATCCACCATCATATTCGTCAACAACAAACTCAGGGACTCATTTAAGGACACTTCTGCATTTTATTGTTTTATTCTCTATATTGCATAATTTTCATTATGTGTTTACATGTGTACATTGAGTCAGGTTTTTTTTGCACTGCCTCACCCACAGAAAAGGAATCTGAGTTGTACGTGATGTCATGTATATTCTCTGACAATAAATCTGAATCCTGAAGTTAAAAATTATGATGTTTCCTTGCCCTGCTGCCTCTCTCCAGTTGGCTAGTGGAATTTGAGGGTTGTTTTTTTTGAGGAAATTATGGGAAATTGTCAGTGTCACACCACTGTTGTAGAGTCCTACAATATCAAAACAGGCCCTTTGGCCCAACTTGCACACACAAACAAAATGTCCCACCCACACTAGTCCCACCTGCCTTTGATTGCCTCAACTCTCTCTAAACCTATCCTATTCATGTAACTCCACATTTTTTTCTTAAACATTGCAATAGTACCTGCTCAACCATCCCCTCAGCCAGTTCCAAACACTCACTGCCCTGTGTAAGGAAAATAAAACTTCTTGTAGCTCTTCCCCCACCTCCCCCCTCCCCCTTAAATCCCACTTAGGGTGAAAGACTTTGTGTGTTCACCTACCTCTTATGAATTTGTATACCTCTATCACTGCCAAGGAAAAAAGCCCCAACTTCTCCCTATATCTCAGGCCCCTGAATCTTGGCAACACCCTGTAAATCTTCACTGCTTGACATAATCTTTCCTGAGGCGCTGCCACATGATCTCCTGACTTCTATACTCAAATCTCTTGACTGTTGAAGGCCAAAGTGTCGAAAGCTTTTCGACCACCTTATTTACCTGTGGCTCCACTTTTAAGGTTCTATATACCTATACTCCAAGATCCCTCTGTTCCACAACACTCTCCAGGTTAGGCTTGGATGTGGTCCTGGTACTACTGCATATTTCATTCTGTGATGATTTGCAAATGGAGTTGAAATCAAAAAATTTTCTTCCTGAATACTTTTGGGTGTAATTTATGGATTTTGGGCTCCTGATTACAAAAATCTCCTTATAATTTCCCTCTTTTTTAGATATAACCTATTATTTTGATTTCCAGTCATATTTTAAGTCTTCTCGTATGTTGCCCACAAAGCAAACTGAATTAGTCAGTCCAAACATGCAAATGTTGTCTTAGGCCTGGGCAGGCATCGTCAGAATAAATGGCTGTAAAAACAGCTCACATATACAGATGCTGTGCATTACATTGATTATAGATTGTATGCATGTTGATGCACATTTTCTTCAGATAATAGCATAGTGAGAGCATTTACTATGAGCTCCAATTTGGTGGTAAAATTGGTGACCAAAACAAACCTGGGCTCCTCATATTTGTTGTGTAACATGTGCAGTCAACCTGAGAGCTTGGCTCCGAAGTACTTGGAGGTTAATGCCATTTGCAGTCGTAAAGACGTGGCAAGAACAGAGGATCACTTAATGGGCCGTTACTCCTGTCTGTATCTGGCTTCTCTGCTAAAAATAAAGCTATTCAATACCCTAATCTGCCTTCACCATGAGACCAGTGCCGCATGATAACAGTTTGCCAGTTTTGAAGCCACCAGTAACATGGAGCCTAGATGAAACAGATGAATATGCCTCAATGCATGAACCAGATGTGGAAAACACTGCATAACCCACAACAATATCATCTTTTTATCATTTCATCAAAGTTAAGCCTAAAACCTGTCCTGCTACACAATGGCAATGTCCATCCTTCAGTACACATGACCGAAATCAACAATAACATGGATCCGTTACTGAAACACTAACAGGCACAACTGGAACATATGTGGTGATCTAAAAGTATTGGTTCTGCTACTAGGAATAGAGCTCGGATACACCAAATACTGTTGTTTCATTAGTGAATGGGATAATGAGAACGGGCCACTCTCTAAGCATTTGGTTCTAGATCAGAAAGGCACATAAACCATAAAAAGATATTTCTGCCTCCTCTTCATATGAAACATTTTATGAAAGCAATGAACAGTAAAGGTGATGGATTTCACTAGTTGAGATAGATGTTTCCAAGAATAACTGATGTCAAAATTAAGGAAGGCATTTTTGTTGGTCCATAAATCAGACATGTTATCAATGACGAGCACTTCAAAGATCTGCAAGTGATCCTGGTGAAAATATCGTGGAAGGCATTTAAAGACGTGTGTGGGTGTGAGCAGTGGAAGAGACACAGCCACCACGTTGAGGGTGGTTAACGACGGTTTTTATTCATATTCAGCGTGTCCCTTTAAGGGCAGCACGAACTCAGTCACCTGGTGCCTTGTGACATCATAATCGTCGCCCAGGGTGGGCGCTGGAAGGGAGGCTGGAGTCAGAGAGAAACCTCTGACGACGCCATTTCTCCGTGGCTGCCCCGCCACGTGGCGATACAAGCGGGGCCGGTTCGCCATGAGGATGTGCGCCGCCGCCGTTGATAATTTTCTTGCCAACCACAGAGCACCAAACGACACTTAAAGCATACAAAACCATGAAGTGCAGCATGTCATTAAAAAAATTGTTTAAGTAGACTGTAGGATTAATGTTAAATTCAATGAAAATATTTTAAAAAGAAAAAAAATATATTTTCTGCATTTGTACTTGAACTTCCCAGCTGATCTTGGTGCCGTCAGTGATGAACATGGTGAAAGGTTTCACCAGAACATTGAGACTGTGGAAAGGCAGTATCGGGCCAAATAGATTCCATCAATGCTGGCCGACTGTTGTTGGACACTGACATAAAAGGCATCAGATGCTGTTCAAATGAAAATCAGCGGCAAAACATTTTGAGGACAGTTGAACTAACGCAATGTGAGAGCATCAATATTCAATTAAACAAGCTAAATTGAATATAAATGTTTCTCACAGCAAATCTGAAGTTATCTTTGTGTTCACCTTGAAGTTCTGAAAAAAAATTGTGAACTGCAATTTTTGATCCTCAAATGGAGTGCTGCTCTGAATCGCTCCAAGTTAATAGAATTAAAAGTTGTTGGGTTATAATCCAATGGAGACCAAGAATCTGGCTCAATACTTGATATTTGATTGTACTCGTGTAGTCGTCAAATCTTTTGGACCAATTTTTCAAGTCAAATTTGGGTGGGGGCGGGGGTAGGTTGGGTCGACTTTTAACTGCAATTATCTGTGTCGTTCAAGGCATCATTAGCTCGGATGACCAGGACCGAGAGGTGAGTCTGCAATGGGAGCTCAGATGGGCGTGTGGCTAAGGCCTAGGAGAGAGTCTGTGCTGGGGTGACAGGAGCTCGGATGGATGGGTAGCCAGGGCATCGGGAGCTCGGATGGGTTGATAGCCTGGGTGAGGATCCACAGTCAGCGTGTCGGAAGCTCGGATAGGCAGGAGTTGAGGGTGTTGGGAGTTTGGATGAGTGGGCAATCAGGGCAAAGAAAAGGGGGAACTTCTATATTTTTTATATGGTTTCACTGTTTTCCTTCGCTCAAATTCAGGTTTGATATAGTAAATACAGATATAAAAATATTGACAATTACATATAGGCAAACATGTTGGTGTACTTTTGTTGAACTAAGTATACTCCACCGACAATGATAATAAGGGACAATGGTCTAATTACTAAAACAGCAATACAGTAATTGTTACATGCAGAATTTGAATCACCTGCAAAAAGAAAAAAAAAAGGACATGGATAGATTGCATTCCCTGAGCAATATGAAATAAATAATTTTAAGGCTTAATATCAAAATTGTACTCACTTGTCTTATCACGTGTGTCATTTCCTGATTAAAAAGAAAATGAATACATATCAATGACTAAATTTGTGGCATGCTAGAAATGAGTTCATCTTGGTCAGTATTAAAAGTCTGAATGATCACTGAAATGTGCAAAGAGCTTATGTGACCGAAACTTACTGCACAATTTATTTTCACACCAATCTTTAGGGCACATAGAACATTCTTTTCCTCTTAAATAAGGTGGCGTTGGATAATTTCCACTGTGGGTAAGAATGATACACAAATATTAATGTCCAGTTATTGTTAATAGCACCATCTAAAAATAACCCATCAGAAAGAGACTTACGGTGGTCCGTAATCACAAATAAAAATGATTGAAGGTGCAGAGCTGAAGTCAGTAATTCCTTGTGGACAGGTCTGAGCTGCACAGCCAACTTTGTAACTTGATGCCCAGACAAGCTTAAAATTCAAAATACAGGAGAAATTTGTTAATTATGATTTTCTATTCTCAGCAAAGCTGCAAAATTCATGGGGAAAATTGATGATATCCACTTTAAAAAATTACTTTCCTGTCTGAAACTTAAATTGGTACTTTTCTATCTTTAATGCTGGTTTCGTGGACACCCACTGAAAGTCAGAAGTGTCTTTAAATATCATATTGGAGCCCAGTGACAATGTTTGGTACTTAGTGCAGATTCTCCACTTGTCGAAAATGGTAAGAAGAGAAACAAAAGACAAGAGGTTCCAGAGGATATAAAAGTGGCAAAATACAATTTGACCCTGACGTCTGCTCCATTAGATCTGAATCAGAATTCATTGTCATGCGCATCTCATGAAATTTGTGGTTTTGCAGCAATATTACAGGTGCAAATGTTATAAACACTGGAAACTTGGGACTATTTTATGCTGGAGCATGAACACTGCAGGACTGTAAGCTGCATCACACTTGAGTGGTGAGCATGGTCAGTGCGGCACATTGTAAGAACCACATCACAATGAGTGGTGAGTGCTGAGTGTTTATTAAGACCTCCGATGGTACAACCGAGGACATAACAGCAAATATTGTGATTAATTACGTTAAAAAATAGTGGCCAAAAGAAGAGAATATGAGATAGTGTCTGTGGTTCATTATTCATTCAGAAATCTGATGGCGGATCCTGTACTACTGGGTGTCTATCTTCATGTCTGATCATTTATTTCTGTGTGACTTTGTAAACAAAAATCTTATCAATTCTTGTCTCATTTATGTCCAGAGGTTGAGTCAGGAATTCTGAAAAATCACTTCCTTCTCATCTGAATGGAATACCCAGTGAATGGTTGGGCATTGAGGAGTGTGGTAGAACAGAGGAACCTGGGAATACAGATTCATAATTCCTTGAAAAGGGCATCACAGGTGGACAGGATTATCTTCTTCTTTGGCTTGGCTTCGCGGACGAAGATTTATGGAGGGGGTAAAAAGTCCACGTCAGCTGCAGGCTCGTTTGTGGCTGACAAGTCTGATGCGGGACAGGCAGACACGATTGCAGCGGTTGCAGGGGAAAATTGGTTGGTTGGGGTTGGGTGTTGGGTTTTTCCTCCTTTGCCTTTTGTCAGTGAGGTGGGCTCTGCGGTCTTCTTCAAAGGAGGTTGCTGCCCGCCAAACTGTGAGGCGCCAAGATGCACGGTTTGAGGCGTTATCAGCCCACTGGCGGTGGTCAATGTGGCAGGCACCAAGAGATTTCTTTAGGCAGTCCTTGTACCTTTTCTTTGGTGCACCTCTGTCACGGTGGCCAGTGGAGAGCTCGCCATATAACAGGATCTTGGGAAGGCGATGGTCCTCCATTCTGGAGACGTGACCCATCCAGCGCAGCTGGATCTTCAGCAGCGTGGACTCGATGCTGTCGACCTCTGCCATCTCGAGTACTTCGACGTTAGGGATGTAAGCGCTCCAATGGATGTTGAGGATGGAGCGGAGACAACGCTGGTGGAAGCGTTCTAGGAGCCGTAGGTGGTGCCGGTAGAGGACCCATGATTCGGAGCCGAACAGGAGTGTGGGTATGACAACGGCTCTGTATACGCTTATCTTTGTGAGGTTTTTCAGTTGGTTGTTTTTCCAGACTCTTTTGTGTAGTCTTCTAAAGAGAGCCATTTAGCATCTTGGCCTTCGTAAATCCAAGTATTGAGTACAGGAGTTAGGATGTTATGGTAAAGTTATACAAGACATTGGTGAGGCCAAATTTGGGGTATTGTGTGCAGTTTTAGTCACTTAATTACAGAAGATATAGCAATAAGATTGGAAGAATACAGAAAAGATTTACAGGGATTTTGCCTGGACTTCAGGAACTGAGTTACAGGGAAAGGTTCAACTGGTTAGGACTTTATTCCCTGGAGCATAGAAAAATGAGGGATTTGATGGAGGTATTTAAAATTGAGGAGTATAGACGAGTATATGTAGGTATGCTTTTTCCACTGAGTGTTGGCGAGATAAACACACATGAAAGAACATGGGTGAAGGGTGAAAGGGGAAAAGTTTAGTGGAAACTTGAGCGGTAACCTTTTCACACACAGAATGATGGGAGTGTGAAACGAGCTGCCAACTGAAGTGGTGAATGTAGGCTCAATTTTAACATTTAAAAAGAATTTGGACTGGTACATGGACAGGAGGGGTATGGACGTGCTAAAACACAGAAACGAGAGGTGTTGCATTTTGGAAAGTTTGTGGGTGGGACCTACAGAGTTATTGTAGGGCTGTAAGGGGTGTTGCAGAGCAGAGGAATCTAGAAGTATAGGTACATAGTTCCTTGAAAATGGCATTACAGGTAGATGGGGTGGTCAAAAAAAGACGGCTCTTTGATCTCAGTCAGAGTACTGTATAGGAGTTGGGAGGTCACATTGCAGTTGTACAAGATGTTGGTTCACTTTCAATCACTATGCTCTCAGAAAGATGTCAGCCTGAAAAGGGTGCAGAGAAAGTTTATGAGAACGTTGCCAGGATTTGAAGGTTTGAGGTGTAGAAAGAGGTTGAGTAGGCTAGGGCTTTATTCCTTGGAGTGCAGGAGGATGAGGGTGAACTCATAGAGGAGTACAAAATCATGAGATATATAGATCTGATACATGCAGAGAGTTTTGTCCAGAGGAGGGGAATTGAGAACCAGAGGACATTTTTTAAGGTGAGAGGGAGGGAGATTTAATAGAAACCTGAGAGGTGACATTTTACACAGAGAGTGGTGGGTGTATGGAATGGGCTACTGGAGGAGGCAGTTAGTATTATTATTTGGATGGATACAGAGATGATAGGATAGATTTAGAGGGATATTGACCAAATGCAGGCAGGTGGGACTAGTGTGGGTGGGATATTTTCATCAGTGCTGGCAAGTTGGGTAGAAGGGCCTCTTTCCTCTCTAATACTCCATGCCTCTGAAGGGACAATAAACAGGTAATTTCTACATGGTTCATTTAAATATATAATGTAATAAAGAACGACTACTTGTCATGTAAACCATTGATTGCTGATCAACTGCAAACCATTGAGCATAATGTAAAATCTCGGATTATCATTTGTGCACAAATAGCCTACCTGGGTGTAATGGCCACACACCGCACTGCATGTTTGAGAATCATAGCCATAATGTTTGACCTCATCGTACCACATTTTTATTGCAGCAGGAACATTTAAAGTGGAACCTGTTTTAACAAAGATGTTCTCTCCAATCGTCTTGAATGTTGGATGAAGTTTCCAATTCCTTTTTAAGTCGCTGTTATGTGCAAATCTACATTTCTTGCTCCATGAAAGGGCTGCTTCAGCAAGAATCCTATCCCAGGACTAGAAATTAAGACAGATATCAACCAATTAAAGAATTGTAGCCGTGATATCAGAAACAATCTGTGTTGAATATTTGCTTTTGAGCAGCTCAGCAGGTCAAACAATGTACTTTAGAAAGCAAAGATAAAGATACATGACCAACGTTGTGGGCTTGAGCCCTTCATCAAGGTCAGTATCTTTGCGATATAAAGTGCACTGTTTCACTTGCTGAGTTTCTCCAGCATTGTGTTTTTACCACACTTCCATTACTCTTTCCACGTAAAGAGGGTCAACAACGAAGATTTTAAATGACTAAGCACTAAGAAATTTCATCAGTCCTGATAAAGCCCTGCCAAAAGTCGTGGACACAGCCCAGGACATCACAGGCAAAACCCTACCCACCATCGAGAACGTCGACGGGGAACACTGCCGTCGGAGGGCAGCAGCAATCGTCAAGGATCCCCACCACCCGGCACACGCCCTGTTCTCGCTGCTGCCATCAGGAAAGAGGTCTCGGTGCCACAAGACTCGCCCCCCCCCCCCCCAGGTTCGGGAACAGCTGCTCCCCCTCCACCATCAGACTCCTCAACAACAAACCCAATCAGGAACATATTTAAGGACTGATGATATTGATATTCCCTCCCCCCCCCCCCGCCCCAAACCGGTACTGCAGTCTGTTTAGATTTCCCTATTTGTTCCTTTGTGCTCTTTTTTCCCACAACCAATATCAGAATCAGAATTTCTTGTCATTAATAGCACATAATTTGTTTTCCAGTGCAAACATAGAATATCTGTGTGTGTATAAACCACCTTATAAAATAAATTAAACAAGTATAAGAAAAAGTCAGAGGAAATTAGTGGCTGTGGTTCATCCAGGAATCTGATGGCAGAGGAGAAGAAGTTGTCCTTGTGCCTCTGAGGGCTTGTCTTCGGGCTCCTTTTTCCCAATGACAGCAAAGTGAAGCCCGGGTGGTGGGTTCTTGAGGATAGAGGCTGCCTTCTTAATTCACCACCTCTTGTAGATGTCCTCGATGTCACAGGCTGAACTAACAACTCTCTGGAGATTTTTCTGAGCCTTGGTACCTCCATCCCAGTCAGTGACACAACCAGCCAGAATGCTCTCCATGGTACACCTGTAGAAGTTTTCCAGAGTCTTTTAGTGATGTACCAAATCTCCTCAAACTCCTCAGGAAGTTTGGCAGCTAGCAAGCCTTCTTTGTGATTGCATCGACATGGAGGCTCTAGGACACATCCTCAGACATGATGATGTCCAAGAATTTGAAGTCCTTGACTCTCTCCTGCGGAGTCCTTGATGAGAGTTGGTTTATGTTCCCCTGATTTCTTCCCGATATCCACAATCATCTCCTTGGTTTTGCTAACACTGAGTGCAAAGTTGTTGGTGTGATACTACTCAACCAACTGATCTATTTTCCTCTTGTACACTTCCTCATTGCAATTTGTGATTCTGCTGACGACTCTGGTGTTAACAGCAAATTTATAGATAGCATTGGAATTGTGCCTGGCTACAAGGTCTTGTGTGTGTGTGTGTGAGTGAGTAGAGCAGTGGGCTAATCTCGCATTCTTGAGGTGCACCTGTGTTGATTGTCACAAGGACTGTGGTCTTCCGATGAGGAAGTCAAAGATCCAGATGCAGAAAGGGGGGTGCAGAGACCCAGGGCTTGGAGTCTGTTGACCAGCACTGAGAGAATAATGGTGTTGAAGCCTGAGGTGCAGTCGATCAAGAGCATGAGTTGCTGATTCAGAGCTGAGCGGAGAGCCAGTGATATTGATGTAATGGTAATTCCGCTTCATCCACAGGAAAAAGAAGCTCTTGGTTGTACATAATGTCATGTATGTACTCGGACAATAAATCTAAAAACTGAAGGGCTTTTTGTGCAAAACATTGATTGACTATTGCCTTCCATGGACACTTCTTGACCTTCTGAGTTGCTCCATCTTGTACGTTGCTCCAGAGATTTCATTCTCTCCCCCCCCCTCCCCAATAAGAATAAAAACACAATTACCCTTGGGTGGGACATAAAGAATTGTTTCTGCAGATCCACTGGGTTTTTAACAAATTTCAAACGCGATTAAGTGATTTATTTGAACATAGAATCATGGAGAGATACAGTGCTGGTTTCTGGCCCTTCAGCCCATTGAGATGGTGCCTGCCATCAACCACCTATTTATGACTAATCCTGTATTAATCCCATATTATTCTCCCTGCATTCTCTTCAAAACCTCCCAGATTCTATCATTCAGCAACATGGGAACTTTATGATGGCCAAATAACAAATTTGAAATTTTACACCAACAAAATCAATCTAAATTTGGACTTTGCTTGTCAGAAAATATTTCCTTCTACAGGGGTGGGAAATCTTCCTCCAAAACTACTCAAAGGACAACTGAAATCCCATGAACATGATTAAAGGAAGGATTTAAGATGAGTGAGTGGGGTTACACTGGGCACCATCTATTCTATGGTAGAACACACTTTTTTTTTCTTTGGCTTGGCTTCGCGGACGAAGATTTATGGAGTAAGACAAACAGCATGGTAACAGGCCCTTTCAGTCCATGGCTCTGTGCTGCCCAGTCACCCCCAATTAACCTACAACCCCCAATACATTTTGAGGAGAGCCCCCAGAGGAAACCAATGCAGACATGGAGAGAACATGCAAACTCCTTACAGAGAGCACGGGATTGAAAACCTGGTCCTGATCGCTGGTGCTGTAACAGCGTTATGCAATTTGTGCTGCCCTAAACTTTAGGGTTTGGATGACTTGTAATCATTTCTGGATTGAAAATAATAGTCCAATAAAAGTCACTAAAAGGAATATAAAGGCATTGAAACCCTGTCATTTAGGTTTTGTTGCTCAATAGTTAATTATCTATTGGTGAATGCATTTTTAAACTCAAAAATGGAATATTCTTCCAAATTATTGATGATTGCAAACAGTGGCTTTGTTGCCTAAATGTTTCAGAGATTCACATTCAAGTTACTGATATTGTTTCATGAAGGCCACACGCCACAGCTTTTGCGTATTTCCTTCTGCTTGGAAAAAAAACTGCAAAGTAAGGAAGATCAAATGTATAGATTGGTGGCTTTTGCAGAAGGCCAGAGAATTGCTGTAAATCAGTGGGACGGTGGCACAGCCGTTAGTGGATAATGTTTTTGCTCCATACTAACTCTCTCTCCCTCACCCCTCAACTCTCTCTCTAACTCTTCACTTTTTCCACAGCAGAAGTTTGATCAGCTTCTTCAGGGATGTCCTGCAAAATAGTCCAAAATCTTGGACAATAATATGACAACAATCTCTCACACTCATCGACTTTCATGATTTTCCTAATAATTTCATTGTAGCCTTGATACTCTTCCTAGAGAAAGGAATTACAGCCTCACTATTTGACACTGTTGTTTGTCTCTCAGGAATTAATGGAATTTCTGTCCAAATCATATCGAGTCGGAACAAGTCTCAAGCAAGCATGCTTATATATAACCAATTTCTTTGAAAGAATACTCAATGATATTTAATAATGAAATGGATACATATTCTGTAATATTATTGTTTAATATCTCTGTATTAATTCATTACTTACTATGTATTTTTTTTATATCTCTTTGAACTGTATGTGTTTATAAATTATAATAATAATAAAAAGATTGAAAAAGAAAGAAAAGAAATGGATACAGTAATTTTTCACCTGCAACATCCCACAAAGAGCAAAGTGACAAGGTTCTCACTTTCGTTAGTGTTGGCTCAACAATGAGTACTGGAAGAACTCAAATAATGGAAATACTCACCGAGCCACACCAGCGTCTGTGGAGAGAGAACTGTTAACTGACAAGGTTCTTTCATTAGAACTGAGAGAGCAGTGTGCTTGACTTCAAAACATTGGCATTCTGCTGACAGAATCAGGTGCTGTCTGGAAGGAGTTTGCATGGTTTTCCTCTGGGTTCTCCAGTTTCCTCCCACCATTCAAAATGGTGTTTGTGGATCAGTTATAGCACCAGTGACCATTGTCTGTAAGGGGTTTGTACGTTCTCCCTTTGTCTGCATGGGTTTCCTCTGGATGCTCTGGTTTCCTCCCACCCTTCAAAATGTACGAGGTTTGTAGGTTAATTGGGCAGCACCGGCTTGTAAGCCGGGAGGGCCTGTTACGGTGCTCTATGCCTACATTTAAATTAGAAAAGTTAATGCCATGCTATTACAGTGCCAGCCACCCGAGTTTGTATGCTCTCTTCGTGTTGCGTGGGTTCCCTCTGGGTGCTCTAGTTTCTTCCCACTCTTCAAAATGTACAGTGTTAATTTGGCCTGATCATCAACCTGAACGAGTCTGATGTACTCCATCAATGCGTGCCGAACACCAACATCATCGAACCAAGAATCACTGTTGAAGACACCCAGCTGACAAATGTAAACAGCTTCAAACACTTGGGGAGCATCATGTCCAGTGATGGGTCTTTGGATAAAGAAACTGACTCCAGGATCAGCAAGGCCTGCCAGGCTCTGGAGAGGCTGCATACCAGAGTTCTCAGTCGACACAATGTCCTCATCTCCACAAAGCCTAGAGTCTACTGAGCTGTTGTCATCCCTTCTCTCCTCTGTGGATGTGAGACCTGGACTCTGTACGGACTTCACGTCAAACCACTGGAGAAATTTTACAGGTGTGCCCTCTGTTACACCCTTGGGATCTGTTGGCAAGACCATGCCTCCAACCTGGAGGTCTTGGGGACCAGCATTGAGCCCCTGGTCATCAGAGCCTAGATGTGGTGGGTGGACGACCACCGTATGTCTCGCCAGCTGCTCTATAGTGAATTGAAGGAGACCTCAAGATTGTGATTGTCCATGCAAGGGCTATAAAGGTGCAGTGACGTCCAGCCAAGAGAACTAGAAGCTGCGGCTGTTGACAGATCCTTCACCAATTTTGCAAGTCAGATCCTGCCAAAAACTGACGGAAAACTGAACCGCGTCACGAAGCAACAGCCACGGTGATGACGAAAGGGACTTCCCGTTGCCCCACATTGTGCTGGACTCTGGGCTTCCACACTGGGACTTCGTGTCCACCGTTGAAATGCACAACAACGTGTATCCTTCAAACCAAAGGACAACCAGGGCGGCAGGGACTTAAATGACTGGAATCGGCTTCTGCCCTGTGGGAATTAAAATGTTTAAACTTTTATTTTAAAAAATCCCGCAAAATAATCAAAAGGGTAACATTTTAAAATGACAAAAGAATCGAGATTCGTCCTCGCCAGTGGAGTTCCCCTTTACTTTCTGCAGCTGCTGCGTGACACGTCGAGTTTCTCCAGCTCGTTTGGGTGGGCACTGCCCTCATTTTCACCGAAACGGCAACTCTCCATCCATTTGCACAGACACCGAGTGGATTCAGCATTTTCTGCTGTTGCAAGATTTGGTTTCATCATGAACGATTCACTCGGGCGTTTAAACCACACACAGAGTGAACGAGATCACATTTACCCCAGTTCACTCGAACCCTCACTTTGTTACCAGACATGTCACAACACATGAACATGTGTTACATGAGCCAGAAAATTCACAACTCTGGAGAAACTCAGCAGGTCAGACAAGTGTACTTCATAGACCAAAGATAAGAACTTGTTGCTCTATAAAGAATTTTTTGTAGAAAAGATAATGATACTTTATGCACCAAAGATCGATCCATCCCAATTTTGGGGGGCTTGAGCCGGAAACGTTACTTATGTAGCAAAGTGATGTCGCTGAGTTGCTCCAGCATTGTGTCACCACGACGCCTGCACACTGTGGCTCTTTCACCACCACATCAAGAGCGTTGTTTCTCCTTACCATGTACAGCATGTTGCTGGCGGGGGGCACGACTTCAGAGCGATATCGATTGTGGGTGCTGACGCATTCCTGCATGAAGTCCCCATTCTCAATGTCAGCGGCTGTTCGCACTCCAAACATCGCGAAGTAAAGCAGTGCGGAGAATGAAACCTTTCCCTCCATATCGCAACGTTCACGGTGCGGAACATTCAAGCAGGAAGTTCCTGATTTCACATACTTCTTCTCCACTCATCGAGACACGCTTTCCGGGGTGAAGAGAGCGGAAGAAAGTGCTCCGGATATAAGGAGCACGGTCCGCTCGGCCTCCACCCTACACGGTCCGCACCGGCCTCCACCCTACACGGTCCGCGCCGGCCTCCACCCTACACGGTCCGCGCCGGCCTCCACCCTACACGGTCCGCGCCGGCCTCCACCCTACACGGTCCGCGCCGGCCTCCACCCTACACGGTCCGCGCCGGCCTCCACCCTACACGGTCCGCGCCGGCCTCCACCCTACACGGTCCGCTCGGTCTCCACCCTCCACGGTCCGCGCCGGCCTCCACCCTACACGGTCCGCGCCGGCCTCCACCCTACACGGTCCGCGCCGGCCTCCACCCTCCACGGTCCGCTCGGTCTCCACCCTCCACGGTCCGCGCCGGCCTCCACCCTACACGGTCCGCGCCGGCCTCCACCCTACACGGTCCGCGCCGGCCTTCACCCTACACGGTCCGCGCCGGCCTCCACCCTACACGGTCCGCACCGGCCTTCACCCTGCACTGTCCGATCGGTCTCCACCCTACACGGTCCGCGCAGGCCTCCACCCTACACGGTCCGCACCGGCCTTCACCCTACACGGTCCGCGCCGGCCTCCACCCTACACGGTCCGCACCGGCCTTCACCCTACACGGTCCGCGCCGGCCTCCACCATACACGGTCCGCACCGGCTTCCACCCTACACGGTCCGCACCGCCATCCACCCTGCACTGTCCGATCGGTCTCCACCCTACACGGTCCGCGCCGGCCTCCACCCTACACGGTCCGCACCGGCCTCCACCCTACACGGTCCGCGCCGGCCTCCACCATACACGGTCCGCACCGGCTTCCACCCTACACGGTCCGCACCGCCATCCACCCTGCACTGTCCGATCGGTCTCCACCCTACACGGTCCGCGCCGGCCTCCACCATACACGGTCCGCACCGGCTTCCACCCTACACGGTCCGCACCGCCATCCACCCTGCACTGTCCGATCGGTCTCCACCCTACACGGTCCGCGCAGGCCTGTCCGAGCCGGCCTCCACCCTACACGGTCCGCGCCGGCCTCCACCCTACACGGTCCGCACCGGCGTCCACCCTACACGGTCCGCGCCGGCCTCCACCCTACACGGTCCGCGCCGGCCTCCACCCTAAACGGTCCGCACCGGCGTCCACCCTACACGGTCCGCGCCCGCCTCCACCCTGCACTGTCCGATCGGTCTCCACCCTACACGGTCCGCGCCGGCCTCCACCATACACGGTCCGCACCGGCTTCCACCCTACACGGTCCGCACCGCCATCCACCCTGCACTGTCCGATCGGTCTCCACCCTACACGGTCCGCACCGGCGTCCACCCTACACGGTCCGCACCGCCATCCACCCTGCACTGTCCGATCGGTCTCCACCCTACACGGTCCGCACCGGCGTCCACCCTACACGGTCCGCACCGCCATCCACCCTGCACTGTCCGATCGGTCTCCACCCTACACGGTCCGCACCGGCGTCCACCCTACACGGTCCGCACCGCCATCCACCCTGCACTGTCCGATCGGTCTCCACCCTACACGGTCCGCACCGGCGTCCACCCTACACGGTCCGCGCCGGCCTGTCCGAGCCGGCCTCCACCCTACACGGTCCGCGCCGGCCTGTCCGAGCCGGCCTCCACCCTACACGGTCCGCGCCGGCCTCCACCCTCCACGGTCCGAACCGGTGTCCACCCTACACGGTCCGCGCCGGCCTCCACCCTACACGGTCCGCACCGGCCTCCACCCTACACGGTCCGCGCCGGCCTCCACCCTACACGGTCCGCACCGGCCTCCACCCTACACGGTCCGCTCGACATCCACCCTCCACTGTCCGATCGGTCTCCACCCTACACGGTCCGCGCCGGCCTGTCCGAGCCGGCCTCCACCCTACACGGTCCGCACCGCCATCCACCCTGCACTGTCCGCTCGACATCCACCCTACACTGTCCGATCGGTTTCCACCCTACACGGTCCGCACCGGCCTCCACCCTACACGGTCCGCGCCGGCCTCCACCCTACACGGTCCGCACCGGCGTCCACCCTACACGGTCCGCGCCGGCCTCCACCCTACACGGTCCGAGCCGGCCTCCACCCTCCACGGTCCGCGCCGGCCTCCACCCTCCACGGTCCGCGCCGGCCTCCACCCTACACGGTCCGCGCCGGCCTCCACCCTCCACGGTCCGCACCGGTGTCCACCCTACACGGTCCGCGCCGGCCTCCACCCTACACGGTCCGCACCGGCCTCCACCCTACACGGTCCGAGCCGGCCTCCACCCTACACGGTCCGCTCGACATCCACCCTCCACTGTCCGATCGGTCTCCACCCTACACGGTCCGCACCGCCATCCACCCTGCACTGTCCGCTCGACATCCACCCTGCACTGTCCGATCGGTTTCCACCCTACACGGTCCGCACCGGCGTCCACCCTACACGGTCCGCGCCGGCCTCCACCCTACACGGTCCGCACCGGTGTCCACCCTACACGGTCCGCGCCGGCCTCCACCCTACACGGTCCGCACCGGTGTCCACCCTACACGGTCCGCACCGGCATCCACCCTACACTGTCCGCTCGACATCCACCCTACACTGTCCGATCGGTTTCCACCCTACACGGTCCGCACCGGCCTCCACCCTACACGGTCCGCACCGCCATCCACCCTACACTGTCCGATCGGTTTCCACCCTACACGGTCCGCGCCGGCCTCCACCCTACACGGTCCGCACCGGCCTCCACCCTACACGGTCCGCACCGCCATCCACCCTGCACTGTCCGATCGGTCTCCACCCGACACGGTCCGCGCCGGCCTCCACCCTACACGGTCCGCACCGGCCTCCACCCTACACGGTCCGAGCCGGCCTCCACCCTACACGGTCCGCACCGGCCTCCACCCTACACGGTCCGCACCGGCCTCCACCCTCCACTGTCCGATCGGTCTCCACCCTACACGGTCCGCGCCGGCCTGTCCGAGCCGGCCTCCACCCTACACGGTCCGCACCGGCGTCCACCCTACACGGTCCGCGCCGGCCTCCACCCTACACGGTCCGCGCCGGCCTCCACCCTACACGGTCCGCGCCGGCCTCCACCCTACACGGTCCGAGCCGGCCTCCACCCTACACGGTCCGCTCGACATCCACCCTCCACTGTCCGATCGGTCTCCACCCTACACGGTCCGCACCGGCCTGTCCGAGCCGGCCTCCACCCTGCACTGTCCGCTCGACATCCACCCTACACTGTCCGATCGGTTTCCACCCGACACGGTCCGCACCGGCGTCCACCCTACACGGTCCGCGCCGGCCTCCACCCTACACGGTCCGCGCCTGCGTCCACCCTACACGGTCCGCGCCGGCCTCCACCCTGCACTGTCCGCTCGACATCCACCCTACACTGTCCGATCGGTTTCCACCCTACACGGTCCGCGCCGGCCTCCACCCTACACGGTCCGCGCCGGCCTCCACCCTACACGGTCCGCACCGGCCTCCACCCTACACGGTCCGCACCGCCATCCACCCTGCACTGTCCGATCGGTCTCCACCCGACACGGTCCGCGCCGGCCTCCACCCTACACGGTCCGCACCGGCCTCCACCCTACACGGTCCGAGCCGGCCTCCACCCTACACGGTCCGCGCCGGCCTCCACCCTCCACTGTCCGATCGGTCTCCACCCTACACGGTCCGCGCCGGCCTGTCCGAGCCGGCCTCCACCCTGCACTGTCCGCTCGACATCCACCCTACACTGTCCGATCGGTTTCCACCCTACACGGTCCGCACCGGCCTCCACCCTACACGGTCCGCACCGGCATCCACCCTACACTGTCCGCTCGACATCCACCCTACACTGTCCGATCGGTTTCCACCCTACACGGTCCGCACCGGCGTCCACCCTACACGGTCCGCGCCGGCCTCCACCCTACACGGTCCGCGCCGGCCTCCACCCTGCACTGTCCGCTCGACATCCACCCTACACTGTCCGATCGGTTTCCACCCTACACGGTCCGCACCGGCCTCCACCCTACACGGTCCGCACCGGCATCCACCCTACACTGTCCGATCGGTTTCCACCCGACACGGTCCGCGCCGGCCTCCACCCTACACGGTCCGCGCCGGCCTCCACCCTACACGGTCCGCGCCTGCGTCCACCCTACACGGTCCGCGCCGGCCTCCACCCTACACGGTCCGCACCGGCCTGTCCGAGCCGGCCTCCACCCTGCACTGTCCGCTCGACATCCACCCTACACTGTCCGATCGGTTTCCACCCTACACGGTCCGCACCGGCCTCCACCCTACACGGTCCGCACCGGCATCCACCCTACACTGTCCGCTCGACATCCACCCTACACTGTCCGATCGGTTTCCACCCTACACGGTCCGCACCGGCCTCCACCCTACACGGTCCGCGCCGGCCTCCACCCTACACGGTCCGCACCGGCGTCCACCCTACACGGTCCGCGCCGGCCTCCACCCTCCACGGTCCGCGCCGGCCTCCACCCTCCATGGTCCGCACCGGCGTCCACCCTACACGGTCCGCGCCGGCCTCCACCCTCCACGGTCCGCGCCGGCCTCCACCCTCCACGGTCCGCGCCGGCCTCCACCCTACACGGTCCGCTCGACATCGACCCTGCACTGTCCGAGCCGGCCTCCACCCTACACGGTCCGCGCCGGCCTCCACCCTACACGGTCCGCACCGGCGTCCACCCTACACGGTCCGCGCCGGCCTCCACCCTACACGGTCCGCACCGGCGTCCACCCTACACGGTCCGCGCCGGCCTCCACCCTACACGGTCCGCACCGGCGTCCACCCTACACGGTCCGCACCGGCGTCCACCCTACACGGTCCGCGCCGGCCTCCACCCTACACGGTCCGCTCGACATCGACCCTGCACTGTCCGAGCGGGCCTCCACTCTACACGGTCCGCGCCGGCCTCCACCCTACACGGTCCGCACCGGCCTGTCCGAGCCGGCCTCCACCCTGCACTGTCCGCTCGACATCCACCCTACACTGTCCGATCGGTTTCCACCCTACACGGTCCGCACCGGCCTCCACCCTACACGGTCCGCACCGGCATCCACCCTACACTGTCCGCTCGACATCCACCCTACACTGTCCGATCGGTTTCCACCCTACACGGTCCGCACCTGCCTCCACCCTACACGGTCCGCGCCGGCCTCCACCCTACACGGTCCGCACCGGCGTCCACCCTACACGGTCCGCGCCGGCCTCCACCCTCCACGGTCCGCGCCGGCCTCCACCCTCCATGGTCCGCACCGGCGTCCACCCTACACGGTCCGCGCCGGCCTCCACCCTCCACGGTCCGCGCCGGCCTCCACCCTACACGGTCCGCTCGACATCGACCCTGCACTGTCCGAGCGGGCCTCCACCCTACACGGTCCGCGCCGGCCTCCACCCTACACGGTCCGCACCGGCGTCCACCCTACACGGTCCGCGCCGGCCTCCACCCTACACGGTCCGCACCGGCCTCCACCCTACACGGTCCGCACCGGCGTCCACCCTACACGGTCCGCGCCGGCCTCCACCCTACACGGTCCGCTCGACATCGACCCTGCACTGTCCGAGCGGGCCTCCACTCTACACGGTCCGCGCCGGCCTCCACCCTACACGGTCCGCACCGGCGTCCACCCTACACGGTCCGCGCCGGCCTCCACCCTACACGGTCCGCACCGGCGTCCACCCTACACGGTCCGCGCCGGCCTCCACCCTACACGGTCCGCACCGGCGTCCACCCTACACGGTCCGCACCGGCGTCCACCCTACACGGTCCGCGCCGGCCTCCACCCTACACGGTCCGCTCGACATCGACCCTGCACTGTCCGAGCGGGCCTCCACCCTACACGGTCCGCACCGGCATCCACCCTACACTGTCCGCTCGACATCCACCCTACACGGTCCGCACCGGCCTCCACCCAACACGGTCCGCGCCGGCCTCCACCCTACACTGTCCGATCGGTTTCCACCCTACACGGTCCGCACCGGCCTCCACCCTACACGGTCCGCACCGGCCTCCACCCTACACGGTCCGCGCCGGCCTCCACCCTACACGGTCCGCACCGGCGTCCACCCTACACGGTCCGCGCCGGCCTCCACCCTACACGGTGCGAGCCGGCCTCCACCCTCCACGGTCCGCGCCGGCCTCCACCCTCCACGGTCCGCGCCGGCCTCCACCCTACACGGTCCGCGCCGGCCTCCACCCTACACGGTCCGCGCCGGCCTCCACCCTACACGGTCCGCACCGGTGTCCACCCTACACGGTCCGCACCGGCGTCCACCCTACACGGTCCGCACCGGCGTCCACCCTACACGGTCCGCGCCGGCCTCCACCCTACACGGTCCGCACCGGCCTCCACCCTACACGGTCCGCGCCGGCCTGTCCGAGCCGGCCTCCACCCTACACGGTCCGCGCCGGTTTCCACCCTACACGGTCCGCGCCGGCCTCCACCCTACACGGTCCGCACCGGCCTCCACCCTACACGGTCCGCACCGGCGTCCACCCTACACGGTCCGCGCCGGCCTCCACCCTACACGGTCCGCGCCGGCCTCCACCCTACACGGTCCGCCTATTAGTTGAACTGTGCCCACACGGCCTCCACCCTACCGAGACTTCGCCCTACACAGTCCGCCTCTTCATTGCATTACAGCAGCCTTCATCAAGGATCCCCAGCACACGCCCTGATCTCGCTGCTGCCACCTGGAAAGAGGTCTCGGTGCCACCAGGTTCAGGAACAGCTGCTCCCCCTCCACCATCAGACTCCTCAACAACAAACTCCATCAGAGAGTTGATTGATTTTATACATGGTTGACTTTTTCCTTCTCTTTGTATTGCATAGAATGTTTTCATTCCTTTATTTGTTTACATGTGGATGCTGTTCACAGTTCTTTTTGCATCATCAGTAAGTAGCAAATTCTGCCTGACCTTTAGGAAAAAGAATCTCAGGGTTGTATGTGATGTCATGTATGTAATTCTGACAAAAAATCTTTGGGGCCATGATCAAGGTGGTGAATCAGTGAGGGGCTCTGCTGCTGAGGAACCCACACTGGCAAATGTGGTCAAGGGACTCGCACCAGGCTGGAGACTGGCTGAAGGGATACCAGGGATTGGAACCGGGATGCGAGGGGGTGCCAAGAGCGCTGAAGGATTCCTGATCATGTCAGAGGTTCGGATTTAGAGCTCGGGCGGCCAACGGTTAGAACAGGAGTCCGTGCGGCAGCGCTGGAGGCGAATCCATGGACATTCGGTGACTCTTTTGCTTCTCTTTCTCTGACTGTAAGGTGCATCAGGTCATTGCCACTGAGGGCAAATCTTTGCCTTCCAGCAGAAATTCGACTTCCTGTAATATTACATCTGTTTTATTACATGCCAATAAAGGAATCTTAAAATCTGAAATAGTTATTACAGCATGAAAATCGGAACATTGTGCTCTGCTTTTGAGGATGCATCCAAATTATTTCATTTGATTTCCTGCAGCAGTGATCTGAAAACGTTCCCAAAGCAGCCCCAGGATTTCTCCACCCAGACTGCAACCAGCTGTAAAACGCGATCGCGTATCGACTCTGTGGGTGCGGCCGCGGCGTCTCGCTTTCCGTAGGCGAACGGGGCGCTGCCCGGACTGCGGGGCCGGGGCCGGGTCGCTGCTATGACCGGGCCGCAGCCGATGGTCCTGGCCGTGTGCGTCTTCCTCTGTGCGCTTGTGGTCGTCCCGAGGATGCTGTTCCCGTCGGGCAGAGGGAAGGAGGCGGCGCCGCCGGCGGCGGATGGGGCTCCCTGGCGCCCAGGTAGTGGGTGGGTTTGGGGGAAACAAGAAGAGGAGGGGAGATCAGTGTGATAGGAGGAGCGTGGATGGAGGAGGAGGGAAGGGAGGGGGTAGGAGGAAAAGGTAGAAGGAGGGAGGAGGGGTGGAGGTAGAAGGAGGGGGAGGGAGGGGTAGGAGGAAAAGGTAGAAGGAGAGGGGAGGGGTGGAGGTAGAAGGAGGAGGAGGAAGGGGTAGGAGGAAAAGGTAGAAGGAGAGGGGAGGGGTAGGAGGAAAAGGTAGGAGGGGGAGGGGTGGAGGTAGAAGGAGGGGGAGGGAGGGGTAGGAGGAAAAGGTAGAAGGAGAGGGGAGGGGTAGGAGGAAAAGGTAGAAGGAGAGGGGAGGGGTAGGAGGAAAAGGTAGAAGGAGAGGGGAGGGGTAGGAGGAAAAGGTAGAAGGAGAGGGGAGGGGTAGGAGGAAAAGGTAGAAGGAGAGGGGAGGGGTAGGAGGAAAAGGTAGAAGGAGAGGGGAGGGGTAGGAGGAAAAGGTAGAAGGAGAGGGGAGGGGTAGGAGGAAAAGGTAGAAGGAGAGGGGAGGGGTAGGAGGAAAAGGTAGGAGGGGGAGGGGTGGAGGTAGAAGGAGGGGGAGGGAGGGGTAGGAGGAAAAGGTAGAAGGGGAGGGGTGGAGGTAGAGGAGGAGGGAGGGGTAGGAGGAAAAGGTAGAAGGAGAGGGGAGGGGTGGAGGGGGAGGGAGGGGTAGGAGGAAAAGGTAGAAGGGGAGGGAGGGGTAGGAGGAAAAGGTAGAAGGAGAGGGGAGGTTAAAGGAGGAGGGAGGGGTAGAGGAAAAGGAAGAAGGAGAGGGGAGCGGTAGGAGGAAAAGGTAGGGGAGGGGTGGAGGTAGAAGAAGGGGGAGGGAGGGGTAGGAGGAAAGGGTAGAAGGAGAGGGGAGGGGTGGAGGTAGAAGGAGGAGGAGGAAGTAGAAGGGGAGGAGGGAGGGAAGGACAGGGGAGATGGGAAGGAGGGAGGGGTAGTGGGAGAAAGGAAAAGTAGAAGGGGAGAGAGGGGGTGGAGAGGGGAGGTGGGAAGGAGGGGTGTAGTGGGAGGAGGGAAATGTAGAAGGGGAGGGAGGGGAGGAGTTGAGGGAGGGGTGGAAGGAGGAGCATGCAAGAGAGAGGAGTGGGGGATGGAATGGAGATCTGGTCAAGGGAGCTTTTTGAATTGGGATGCAGGATACCCAAGTGTGTGCGGAGGATGAGATGGGCAGATTCCATGTTGGGGAGAGACACCAGGTGAGACATGGGACTGGGCATAGGTTCTGCGATGGATATTGATAGGCAGGGTACCCACACCATATGGGTTGACGGTCGATAGACCACTAGCCTTGTGGATGATGAGGGTCAGAGAAGGACATGGAGAGTGTGATTAGAGGATGGATGAGAACAAATCTGAATTAAGAGATGGGTTAACTTTGAAATAAAGTGGGGGGAAACTAAAAGATGGAGGTCTAAGGGAGCACCTTTCAGGTGGAAATGTTTCAGGTACAATCTGGACATTTTAGGCCATTTCATGTCAGGCCTCAGCCTTGAGGCCAGCTGCAGGAGCAGATGGAAAACTAAGAATTTATCTTTCAGACAGCAGTCTTAAAAGGCTGCTCCAGCCTTTTCATATCCAGAGGTTCCTTATAGCGCCTTTCGGATCAGATGGAGATGGGGCAACTGGTGCCGCAGTGCCAACCATCATAAATATGTAGCATAGCAATGGGTGTCTTCCCTACCCATAATGCCCCATGCAGGCGGAACCGCTCTGTGTTTCCCAAAACTGTTCCAGCTGTGTGGTGGATTTTAGGTAGGGAAGACAGCCATTCCTATGCTACCTTTTGAGCGGAAGAGAGCGGCCCTGAAGACCGAAGCGCCCAGTGAGGTGCTGGAATGGCCAGCCGGGCTGTCATATCCTGCACCAGCCGCCCCTATCCAATGGGCCCCGGTGGCCACCCCTGCCCCCGGTGGCCACCCCTGTCCCGGCAGCCCCTGTAGTGTAGCAGGGGGCTGTCAGGCAGTGGGAGTTGGGTTGTGGTCTGATGGAGCCATTAGTCTGCCCCTGAAACAGCAGCTTAGTGCAGTGGTACATTCAGGTGAGTCGGCAGAGCGCAGTGTACCACCGATTATCCCTCCCCGAGGAGGTTTGGAATCGGAACCTCGGAGGCACTTGCACCTTCAGACAGGAAAGTATTTAGGCGTAAGGGGATATAATCTTCACCTTTACGTTTGGTCCACCTGAAAGGGCCTATTGGTACGAGAGAGTGATTGTTAAGAAGGGAGAAAGGGAGGAGTGGAAATGGTCAGAGGTTGATACTCGAATCACCACCTTTCTGAATATATGGTCAATAACCTGCTGAGTTATTGCCTCACAGCTCCATAACCTTGACTTCCAGGGCTATCTTTTTGGAGTTCACATGTTTTCCTGTGGTCACTTGGTGCCCTCCCACATTCCAAAGCAGTGCAGGTTGGTAGGCTCACTGGTCACTGTAAACGACCCTCAGTGAATACAGATAGACCCTGACTTGCGCTATTTCAAAGTTATGATGGTCAGCATCCGAGCTTCTCGCTCCCAGCAGGAGTGAGAGGGGAGAAAATGGTAAGCCAATCATAGGCCAGAATTAACATATTCTCAAGACAATTTGCATATAAAATTTTTGGTTAATAGACATTAATTTATATTTGTGTGATTCTTAGAGTCAGAACATGTACTCGGGTACTTCACAGAGCGGCAGGAGCGGGGATGTTGGTATTGTTTCGACTTGCGATGATGCGAGTTCATGGAACCACATCGTTAGTCGGGGTCCGCCTGAACACAGGTGGTGGTATGTGGGCTGAATAAAATGGGTTTTAGTGTTGAGAGTAAAGCACAAAAGTCTGCAGACAATGTGGATGAAGTAAGAACACGATGCAGGAAGAAACTCAGCAGGTCAAACAGTGTCCTTTACGTAGCAAAGATAAAGATACAGAACCAGGGTTTTGGGCTCAAGGTGTTGAAAAATGTTGGCAGGTGCCCAAACAAGATGGTGGGGGGAGGAGCACCGTCCCAAAGGTAGGAGGTAATAGATGGATAAGGGAGGGAGGGCACACCAGCAAAGGATAATCACCTGTTACCTGCCTTTAGCACCGTGCTCTTCTCCCGTCACTTCCCACCCCTCACTGTTTTGTTCGGACGCCTGTTGACATTCTTCCATACCTTGATGAAGGACTCAAGCCTGAAACGTTGGTTCTGTATCTTTATCTTTGCTCTATAAACTACACTCTTTGACCTGCTGAGTTTCTCCAGCATTGGTCTGAAGCATTTGTAATGCTTTAGTCAGTAATGTTTCCACAGTCTACATTCTATTATTTGACAGAGCCCAAAAAAAAATTTGTATGGTTTACAGATCCATAATTTCGTTTCTGGGTTCCCTTCACTTAAATCTTGCTTTCTTTTTGTGGCTTCATTACTTCGTCCTCTTTCTACCAGTTAGCTCCTTTTCCGTACCAAAGGTGCTTTTTATTTAGGCTTCATTTCCTCCAGCTAAAGTTGAAGTAGCAGTGTTTGGTGAGAGAGGTGTTTATCCAAATACATTTATTTTCAATGAGCTTTCTTGTACTTTGGTACAATTCCACTGCTACCATCAAACACTCATTTACACTGAAACTACACTAATCGTCAGCTCTGCTGTTATAAAGTACACTGTTTGACCTGCATTTACCAAACACGGGCTGGTCACGGTCTGCCGGGAGTCCTAAGGTCAGCAAGTTGCATGCAAAGGAAATTTGTTTAAATCTAATCCAACTGTTATAATTGGGTGGGTAGGAATGTGGGGCTCTGTTAGATTATGCCTTTAAATTTAGAAAAAAAGGAGACGGTAAGCCATCCTATATATCAAGTGTGTCCGTGGAGGAGGGTTCCTGACCTATCTTCTAAATGTCGTCCTTTGTCACTTCTGCAGTCTGCACTGTGACTCAAGGCAACTTATGCTAATAAATGTTTCTTTCCAAAAATAGACATTATTCAAATTAAATTGCTTGCAAAAAATGAAAACAGTGCGGTCTTTTCACATCCTTAGTGCCATATCTATACATTCCATCAAGGTACGTTGACGTTCTCTAATTACACCATTGCCAACACTATGACTCCTTTTCATTACTCCCCCTGTATTGTTTGAGGGGTTTCCCCTCAGTCTCAGCCCTCAATGCCTGGCGACGGAAGGACATGAAACCAATAGGGCTCCTGGGGAGTGAGGGGGAATTCACAGCACATTTAAGGAGTTGCAGGGAGGGGAACAGACTAAAATAATAAAATACTTTTTATGAAGTACAGGAAAAAAAACAACTAAACTAGACTGCTTCACAGGGAAGGGGGATCAGACCTAAGGAAGCAATAGAGAGTTTGAGAATGGCTGCTCTAGACTAGCCATTCTCAACCTTTGTTTGGGCCTCTACTCAAAAGTTTATGGGCCTCTTCCCTGTGAAGCAATCAAGTTTTGGTTAATTCCGAACTTTCATTCTGACTACAAAAAAAATTATATAACGTGAGGTGAAAAGAAAACAAGGCTTTTACTTAATTGTGTTGTGGCCCCTGGGGGAGTGGAGGGGGGGCGCGTAGAGTGCCTGTTGAAAATGATTGGTCCAGACGGTGATCCTTTCCCACAGCACCTTCGAGTTGGCTGCGTAAAGCCTCAGTGCATCCCTCAGCACGTACTTCTGTAGTCTGGAATGTGCCAGTGGGCACCATTCCCTCTCCGATATCTCCGTGTACTGAAAGACCAAAAAGTTTCGGGCAGACCACTGAGTTGGTGATCTGCACACCTTTCTCTGCATGCTTAATTTTGATAATGCACCAACTACGAAGGTGTAGCTTCATAGATGTGATATGATCTGAGTGTTACGCTCTTAGTTTTGGTATGAGAACCTCTGATTTGAATGGGTCCAGGTTTTACTCGGGCATTTGCCTGGATCTTCTGATTTCACAATCATTGCCATTTCCAGTGGAGCTATTGAAGCTGTGGATTTTCTCTGGAAAATGCTGTCTTCTTTATTGCATTTTTCTGCACTGTACCCAAAATGTTTGAAAAGTTTTCTCATTAAAATTTTTGTGTACTTTTTCAATGCAGTATGGATTTTACTATCAGCTCTGCTTTCACATTCTATGCGAAAAGAGACCTGCTGCACAACATATTATTCTCTAATCCCTCTTTCTCTAGGTCATAATTTGAAACTTACCAACTCACCAGCCTTTTGAGTTTACCCTAATTTTTAACACCTAATTGATCTCAATGGTCTCAGTTTTTGAAACTGTTTGCAATAAAGTTTTATTTTTTTTTTTTTTAATTTTTTATTTTTCACACCATAAATCACAATAGCCATGATATACACTTTTTCTTTTCCACACATTTACAGTGACTTTTTCTCCCTCCCCCCTCCCTCCTCCCAAGCCACCCCCCCACCCCCCCCCTCTCATCCATTTTAGGTATACAATCTAGGTTGCATTAATTCAGTTAGACAATGTTGTCATTCAACAAAAATACACCAGAAATTCTACTGAGTCCATTCTTTTCTTTTCTTCTCCTTCCATCAACTTAGGTAATGTTTGTTCCCGGTAGGTTTTCGCTATTGTATTTAATGTAAGGCTCCCATACTTGTTCGAATATTTCAATATTATTTCTTAAACTATATGTTATTTTTTCTAATGGAATACATTTATTCATTTCTATATACCATTGTTGTATTTTCAAATTTTCTTCCATTTTCCAGGTTGACATAATACATTTTTTTGCTACGGCTAGGGCTATCTTGACAAATCTTTTTTGTGCATCTTCCAAGTCAATTCCAAATTCTTTATTTTTTATGTTACTTAGGAGAAAGATCTCTGGATTCTTTGGTATATTGTTTTCTGTTATTTTATTTAATATCTGATTGAGATCATCCCAAAATTTTTCTACTCTCTCACATGTCCAGATTGCATGAATTGTTGTTCCCCTTTCTTTTTTACATCGAAAACATCTATCAGATACTGTTGGGTCCCATTTATTTAACTTTTGCGGTGTAATGTATAGTCTGTGTAACCAATTATATTGTATCATACGCAGCCTCGTATTTATTGTATTTCTCATCGTTCCAGAGCATAACTTCTCCCATGTTTCCTTTTTTATCTTTATATTTAAATCTTGTTCCCATTTTTGTTTAGTTTTACCATTTGTTTCCTCATTCTCCTTTTCTTGCAGTTTAATATACATATTTTTTATAAATCTTTTGATTAACATTGTATCTTGCAATAAAGTTTTAAAAGCCTATTTAAGAGAGTCAATTGTTCAACGAACATTTTCTTATTTGTGTTTTATAGTTATTGCTCACTGAGTTTGGCTTGTTCAGCGTTTGGTGTCAGTCAATGGACAGCACGATTGGCGTAGCGGTTAGCGCAACGCCAGCGATGGGGGGGGCCTGGGTTTGAATCTGGCGCTATCTATGAGGATTTTGTACGTTCTCCCCGGGTCTATGTGGGTTTCCTCCGGGGGGGGGGGCTCCGGTTTTCTCCCACTAGTAAATGGGTGTAAATTGGGTGGCATGGGCTGAAATGGCCTATCTGAATAAGTAAAATAAAATGTATGGAATGTTGGGTAGTGGTGGTTGGCTTTTTAAAAAAAATTCCCTTCATTTGATTGATGTTGCAGCCTCTGGAAGAAGCCAACCATTGCATACAAACTCTGAATCAAATGGTCCCAAAGGACAAGCTAACACCAGGATGCAGCAGATGAGAAATCAAGAGACAAATACTGAAATGACTCAAGGCAGAAGCAAGGGATTGATTTTCCAGTTACTGCCACTTTATGCAATAGGAATAGGTGTATATGTTGTTTACAAACTCATGCAAGTAAGTGCATAACTAATCTACTTAAGATTCCATACCTTTGACATCAAATTTGCCAGCGTCTTGTTTTTATTCATGAGATGCTATTTTTGGCAGGGTTAGTATCTTTTGACTGCAGCTTTAATGCCTTTGTCCTGAGAGTTCGCAAGGCCATTTGAGAGGGCATTTCAAAATCGGCTGCACATTTGGCCAGAACAATTAGAAACACCAGATTTCTTCCCTATGAAACGTCGAAACCACACAGGAAACTGATTGTTACAACATTCTGCTGGCTTTGCCACTAACTGATAGCACTTTCTTTGTGCAGAATTATTGAATTGCATTAACTTAAAATTTCTCAGTGCATTTTTATTTCTACCTTGACCTTGACTTTGCCTGGCACTGAATATCTTGAAGAAGAGCTCAGGCCCGAAACATCAGTAATACATCTTTACACTGTGGGGCTGGTTGAATTCCTCGAGTATTTCTGCATTTTTGCATGCATTCCTGATTTGTCTTGCTGGGACAGTATTTCACTGTCCTGGGTGACTTGTTGGTGTGCTTGTTGAGGATGAATGCAGCGGAGGGAGGGTGGTCACTTCACCACTTTCAAAGGCATTAGGCTACCATGTAATTAATTGTGTGACTGTTAACATCTACATCAAAGTCTGCAGTTCCCCTTTTTCAAAGAAAAATTGTCAGCTTCTGTTTTTACACCAGACATTTTTGCTTAACTTTAGTTTTAAGTGCCTGAGTTCAAATTCCCTTGAAGGCAAAATTAAAGTTCCTCTTGTGTTCTGTGGTCTGGTGATCAAAACCTCTTGAAGTAACTGGTCCAGTAATAGCACAATACCAACCTATTGTGGAGTAAAAATACATGTTGTATCAATCAGAATTTCTTTCGTTATTGATGGAATTAGATATAAATACTTTAAATCATTATTATCTCTTGGTATAATTTTAATGCACCGATTTTTCTCTTGAATAAATACGATTTATTTCCTTGTGTTGGGCATGGAAAGTAAAGCAATCCTCAATGTCAAAAGATGGAATGACCCACTGTTGGCAGAGCAGTTTGTACACCTTCAGACTTTCTGTGTGTAATAATTAACTATCGAAGTCTGGATATATTTAGATTGGTATGGGTTTTGCAAATAATAATTAAGCGAATGTTCAGTTAATAATTTCCTTGCAATGTCAGTTGAGAAATCCGGTGTTCTGCATTACGAAGGAGTTGTGATCCTAGAAAACAGTCCACAAAGTGATTTTTTTTTTTCTCTCTGTAACCTGAACCCCTTTTTTCCATTAAATCTCATGATATACTGAATATAGTAATATAATCGTTAATACCGTGTAAAAGTGGACTCCTTTTTTTTGGGCCCAAAACTGCCTGGCCGTCTGAGCTCCCGACGCCCCGACTGCGGATCCTCACCTCAGCTACCTGGAGCTCCCAAGGCCCTGACCGCAGATCCTTGCTTCGGCACCCCAATCCTCCCCCCCAAAAAAAACCTGGAGCTCCCGACACCCTAACCATGGATCCTTGCCTCGGCCACCCACTTACTGGAGCTCCTGATGCCCCGAACTTGGACTTACCACCCTGTCCCAGCCATCTGAGTTCATGATGCTTTGAAATGACGCAGGTACTTCCTGTGGTGAAAAGTATTACCTGTGTAAATGTCAACCCCCCCCCCCTCCAAATTTGACCCGAAAAATTAACCCCAAAAAAACTCAACGATTACACGAGTATATATGGAGATGTGTTCCTATGGAAAGTTTTTCTCTCAACGATAATGATACTCAAGGGAAATCAGATTGTATTGTAGGCAGAAGACAAATGTTTGTTTTAATCAAATGGATCTTGGATCACTGTCCAAGTATTCATTGAAGAAGTTGCTGTGTCAGATTCCAAAGCAAATTCCTTAAGCAGCCTCCTGCTGTGAATGACTAACTTACCATCACTAACTTTGGTAAACTCGTTCTGTTCTCTGCAGACATTTTGTGCTTATTTTTCACATAAATTCCATGCGTGAATTTTTATTCCACATCATAAAATTTTGGAAGCGATTTGTTTATAAAGGCAACTTGCTGTTGTCCAAACTACCACCAAGTGATATCTCTTTAGAGAGTGCATCAGTTCCTTTGAATGGTGTGTGTAAGCCTTTGCTTGAGATCTCATTTAAAAGAGAATTGCACTGAGCAGTTAGTTAGGAATTGTGATTTTATCTTTTTATTATCCACATTTTTACAAACATTAGAATCTAGAAAGCTTCTGAAAATCCACAATCTATTTCTTTGTTTCTTTAAGGACTATTTTTGGAGTGACTATCTACCACTATTTGTAATATTTTTTACCCTGCTCTTTCAGGTACAGTTCAAAGAAAAGGAAAAATTAAGCAATGAGAAAAAGAAACAGGTTGAAGATAAAAAGAAAAATACAGGTACAAGCTTTTAAAATAATGAATCTAGATATTTCTACGGTGCTTAGCAGCTAAATAGCCCATACGTTAATCAAATTTGGAATGGTTACGATAAATTGTAACTGCAGCTACACAGGTACCTACCTATGGGGTCACCAGCCAAATTCTCCAAGTCACACACATGGATCTGTTTCTCATTTTCATATTGTCATTGGAATAAAATCCTGGAGCGTCCCACCTAACAGCACTGTAGAAGCAGGAATATAGGCTGGAATATAAATGATTGCTTTTGAAGCCCATTATCCATACAACAGGACAGGACCTTTGGCCCACGGTGTTGTGCCAACCTAATAACCTGCTTTATTAACTGCCAAGAATTCCCCTCTGACATAACCCTCCATTTTTCTCATTTCCAATGCTAGACGTCTTTTAAGCCTTTAGACTCTGTGCCTTGGTTTTCAGGGACTACCAATAAGCGCATATTCTCCCCATCCTGGTTTTCTGAGACTGGCTTTATGAAAGATTAAAAATGGCGGGAATCCAAAGAGTTAAAAGATTCTATTGTGCTTGCCTCTACCACATTCTGTGTTCCGACACTCTGTGAAAAACACATATCTTATATTCACCCCTGTGCTTACTCCCAAGCACCTTAATACTATGCCCCCTCATGTTAGCCATTTCAGCTCTGGGGGAAAAATGCCCCTTCATCTTATATACATCCCTCATCCTCATCGCTCCAAGGAGAAAAGATCAAGTTCGGTCAACCTACCTTCATAAGGCGTGCTCTCTTATCCAGGTAACATCCTTGAAAATCTCTGCACTACCTCTATAGCATCCACATCGAGAGGTGACTAGAACTGAACACAATATTTCCACCTGGGGTCTAACTAAAGTCTTGAGATCTGAGTATACCCACAATGCTGTTAAGGAGGGGGTTCCATTATTTTGAGTGGTGTCAAGTTTATTATCTGATTGTAGAAGTATAACCTGACAAAACTGTTCTCCAGTCCTCAGTGCAAAACGTGCAAACACACAACCAGACATAACACACATACAGACAAACAATTCATATGCAGGACAAGTATTCATATACGCAAGTAAATAAGTATATATTGTTTTATGAATATGAGAGTCTCGGAGGGTCAGTGTGAGCGGTTCCTTGGGTCATTCAGCATTCTCACTGCCCGTGGGAAGAAGTTGTTCCCCAGCCTGGTGGTGCTGGCTCTGATCCTCCTGGATCTCTTCCCCGATGGGAGCAGCTGAAAAAACCCTCATACTTTTGCCTCCTAGCGACAGTGGATTTGAAAGGTACTGTCTAGAATAACTTGGTGAGTTGCTGCAGTGAATGAATACATAAATTATGCATATAGAATTCTGTATGTACACTCTTGACACGATCAGTAGTTATTGCAAAGGGGATAATCTACTGGATTCCTCGTCCCACAGGTGCATGTTCAATTGGGGCTGTCACTGTTCAAATCAAAAGCTTCTTACCACCTTTAAGATCAAAACTTATTGTCATGTACTCAAAATACTCTAAATCTATTTTCTGTGGTTTGCCTTATAAAGGCACACAGAGTTGTTACTAGTCCAGTGACTTGATCAGGACATGAAAGAGAAGCAAAAGAGAGTCCGTTCAGATACATCCTGCTCCCCTCCCTCACCACTTCCATAGCCCCAAGGCCTTCTGTCCTGTTCAGCAGTGAACTCAATCTTGAGGCACCCTCCTCAGTTCTGGTTCCGAACACTGGAAATGATTGGGAACCTGTCAGGACCTAAGGCTCTTCAGGAGCCTTGATCACCATCAACACACCCTCATGAATCCCACTCCCTCTTTTATATTATTAAGTTTCATTACCCACTCCCGATACCTGGTTCCTAGGAGTTCGTCATCAGCGGACTATAGCCTTGTGAAAAGCCTTTGTGTCTGCCTAGCCCAACGCTGATTCATTGCTGTGGTTTCCTACCCTGTAGATCCCAGTTAATTGGGATGGATAATGCATGGTATCTATTCTAGTGAATATGTATCCCAAGAATGAAGACTTTGGGGAAGAGGATTGTAAATCTTTTAGTACTGCACCAAAACATTAATTCAAATGATGCATAATTCTTTGGAATAGAGCACCAATTCTTGACCTAACGTAACGTGAGATTGCTTCCAATAGAGCTGAAAGTGGTACGATAAAATCCCTGTTATCCAGAATTCAAGCAACCGGCAAAAATATTTGGAGGGAAAAATAATTTAAATAAATAAGAATATGTAAAAATGCAAATAAAAGTTTAAAATTGTAAATGTTCTCTGAAATAACACATAAATCTTTGGTGAAGATGGGAGCAAATATTTATCCAGTGGAGGGCCTTGGTTGTGCTTTGCTCATAGCAGCTGTTTGAATAAAGCTGTGTTTGAATAAAATTGCATCACCCAGGATGAAGAGCTGGTTGATGCCACTCACTATTCGCTGCCTGCTAAGTAAAAGTCTGAGTAAGAGGCTTGCTCCCTGCTTAGGAAGAGTCTTTATCTTTACTGGTATCTTAATAAATATATTGGTAAGTCATTATCCGTAAACTTAGGGGGGGGGGTCCTTAATTATGACGATGGCATGGTTAATATAGCGGTTGGCGCAATGCTGTTACACCGCCAGCGATTGGAGGTGAATTTAAATTTTAAATTATGAGAATTAGTTGATTTTAAATTATGAGAATTACCAAATTAAAGTGAACTTAATTTTTTTTTTAAATTTTAGACATAAATCATGGTAACAGGCCCTTTTGGGCCGTGAGCCTGGGCCGCCCAATTACACCCAATTTACCAACAACCCCTGGTACATTTTTGAAGGGTGGGAGGAAGCCAGAGGAAATCCACGCAGACACAGGGAGAGAGTACAAACTCTTTGCAGACAGCGTGGGATCTAAACCCGGATCTTGGTCGCTGGTGCTGTAACAACTTTGCACTAACCACTGAGCTAACAGCGCTGCCCCTTTTAGAGTTTAATGACTACAATACTGATTTACACTTTACATTTTGGACTGTCTTTGTCTTTTAAAGTGTTTAATCTTAATGCTTGTGTATTAGTTAGGCATTGTAAGAGTGAGTCTTAAGCAACTGGAAAATTCACATATCCGGCATCTACCAATCCCAGTAGGTGCCGGATACTGGAGGTTTTAATATACTTACAAAATAATACTTGGTGTTGGAGCACTCTAGGTAATTAGGAACTTCTTTTGTACCAGAAAATCAGCTTTCTGAGCTGGAGGTACGTTTGGCACAAACTGAGAGAATGCTGGACTCATTAGTAAAGGAGTTAGACCCACTCACCAGCTGGTAAGTGACTTGTTTTACCTTAATTTTGAGTTCCTTGTACAAAGTGTTATTTTGATCTTGATAGCCTTCCTTTTTGGTTAGCCAATCACTCCTTTTGCTGCTCAGTGACCTTGCTACAGATGGTTATTCACTTAGGAGTCATCTCTTTGAGGGAACTGAAATAGATCCTTCTTTCCATTCTTACCTCAATCTTCTAGAGATCCCCCTCTCCTTGTGCTACAGAATCACCACCACTGTGCCTAAATGGAGCTATCCGCCTTATGTGCCTAGTTCTACGTCTGCAATGCTCTTCTCTCTTCGGAGCTCTGTGGAGAAATTCCATCTCAGCCTAAGTTTTAGTAAGCAAAAGTGCTCGAGAAACTCAGCGGGTCACACAGCATCCATGGAAAATAAAAGGCAGTTGACATTTTAAGGCCCAAAACATCAAATGCCTTTTATTTCCTATAGATGCTGCGTGACCCGCTGAGGTTCTTTGCAGTTAACCCCAGCATTTTGTTTACCTTTATCCTAAACTGTATTCTGCAACCTTAATCCTTCACTAGGATGCACTTGCTCATCTTGCTGCTCTTGTTAAATTCCATTGGCCTCTTTTGTGGATTATAGCACAGAAAACAGGCCCTTCGAATCTGTGCCAAACTATTATTCTACCTAGTCCCATTGACCTGCACCCAGTGCATAGCCCTCCATACCCCTCCCATCCAAGTACCTGTCCAAACTTTTTTTAAAAGTTAAAAATTGAGCCCGTATTCACTACTTCAGCTGGCAACTCATTCCACACTCCCACTATTCTCTGTGAGATGAAGTTCCCCCTAATGTTCCACCTAAACTTTTCCCCTTTCACCCTTATCCTGTGTCTGCTGGTTTATATTTCTCCTAACCTCAGTGGAAAAAAGGCTTTCTTGCATTTCCTCTAACTATACCCCTCATAATTTTGTATAACACCATCAAACCTCCCCTCATTCTTCTATGCTCCAGGGAATAAAGTCCTAACCTGTTTGACCTTTCCCTGTTTACTCAGTCCCTGAAGTGCAGGCAACATCCTAGTAAATTTTCTCTGCATTCTTTCAATCTTATTTATATCTTCCCTAAACACTTACTCTGTTCTATTTAAATTGTGTGGCTTTTTCTCATCTACATTCTGTTTAATTTGCGGCAAGAAATCCAACCACTGAAGTTTTGCTGTTCAAAATTTTCTTGTTTCTCCTGTTCTTGGATAAAGAAATTGTTTGGCCATGTTAATGGGTTAAAATGCCATTACAAGTGGACTTGCACCTGAATGTTCTTGCCCTCATACTTCCTTGATATTGCCTTCGATGATATTTTCCAACTTTTCCTATTTCTACATGGTTTTCACATTCCCCACTGCTATCCCACCCACAAGGAGCCTTCAACACATTAGTGGTACTGTAAAGGTCCTAAAATCCAGACTGCTCGGGGATTGAGTCAGTCCAGATTTTTCGGATTCTTTGACGGTATTTTTAAAATTCAAATTTAAGGAGGAATAAAGAGATGAACAGGTATCTGGAAATGTTGATAGTTTATTCAGTAGAAAATACAGCATGCTTCATTTATCAAAATGAGCAGTTTTATAGAAAAATAAAGTCAACACTGGACAAAAATGTAACCATAACATTTTTATTACAAAAAAAAGCACATGTAATGCCTTAAATTATGTTTAAAAGTGAACATTGTGAAAGAAAAATACAGAATACAAATGAATTTCTTTGCGATAGGGCATGGTTGCTTGTTGCAGCTGTGCATCTGTGGCACTTACATATGCCCACACACAAAAGCCCAATAAATGTAAAACTTTTGAGAGTTTTAGAAAAGTCCGAATTCGCGGGTAGTCTGGATTTCTGCTATCCAGATTTCTAGAATTCGACTGTAAAAAGGTGCAGATTTTGCATCATTCTCTAAGTGGAATGTTTCAGTAATTGGAGTGTGATTAAAATGGGGGTGGGGAGGGGAAGGGTTGTCCAGTTGTTTATTTTCAGTTTGAGAGCAAAGAAGAAAAAATCCATTTAGGCAAGAACAGAGTGAGGCAGTCGATTTAAAAAAAAAAACAAAAAACTGCACTAAATTCAGTAATGGAAACAAATGCCAGTTTAGGAACAGAAGAGACTTCACAATCCATCTGTCAGATCTCACAGTGATTAAACATAGATTAAATGTGACAACACAGATAAGCCTCTTTGGCCCAGCATACCTGCACCAACCTGTGCTGGCAATGTAACCAATCCCACCTCTCTGCACATGGTCCATATTCCTCAGTTCCCTGCCTGTTCATGTGTGTGACTAAAATGTTATTTTAATCTGCTTCTACCACCTTCCCTGGCAGAGTTCTAGATACCTACCAGTCTCTGTGCAAAAAAAACCCTTGCCTTGCACATCTCTTTTAAACTTTCCCCCTCTCAGCTTGAACCGTGGATTGGACATTTCAACACTGGAAAAAGACTTTTCGATTCTCATAATTTTATAGACATCTTTCAGGTTGTCCCTCTACTGCAAATACTCCAGAGAAGACCATTAAAGTTTGATCAACCTCTCCTGTATGCTCCAATGAAGACAACTCTTGCACCCTCCAAAACCTCTACATCATGCTTGTTGTCTGCTGACCAGAACTGCACACAATAATCCTAATGTGACCAAACTATAGTTTTATACATCTGCAACATGGCTTGTTCACTTTTTTACATCCTGCCCTGACTCATGAAGCCAAACAAGCCATTATGCCTTCTTTACTACTTTATCCTCTTTCCCTATTATTGGTGTAAAGCCTAAATCTGCTGGATTTTCCTTGTTGCCTGTATTAAGAAAAAGAACAACATCAGTTATTCTCCAGTCTTCTGAGACCTCACTGAAGAGGAATAGTGACAGTAAGGCTCTTTAGTGGATAATTCACACATACAGTGCATAGATGAAGTCGTGTATGTGATTAATGTAGCGGTTAGTGTAACATTGTTACCGTGCCAGCGATCGGGACCGGGGTTCAAATCCCACGCTGTCTGTAAGGAGTTTGTACGTTCTCCCCACGTTCGCGTGGATTTTCCCTGGGGGCTCCGGTTTCCTTCCACCATTGGAAACATACCAGGGTTATAGGTTAATTGGATGTAATGGCCGGCATGGGCTCGTGGGCCAGAAGGGCCTGTTGCTGTTCTCTATGTCTAATTTTAAATTTAAATCAAATGATGTAAATTAATGCATACAAGAAACAAACTAAAGATTGGGTAAAAGAATGTTGAGAGAAAAATAAGAGCTGGACAGTAAAAGTTAAAGCAATAAAAACCCCGAACAATAAATTTTAATGGAATGCCACTCCATACTTATAAAATGAAGTACAGAGGTCCAGATGGGTTGTATGTCATTGAAAATGCATTTACCTCTCAAGTTTCCAGTCCTATTTTGATTTCCTGCCAAGTTTAGCACAGCTTTAGACATTAGTAGATAGGTACCACAGCCTCATTCATGTTACCGTATTTACTCGTATAACTGTTGATACAATGTAATAGTTGACCCCACCCCTTTTTTTGGGGTAGTAAATCATGTGTTTTCATATGACCAGTGTAAAAGTATATACGGTATTTTTGGTGACCTTTGTTATGGTTTGGTCGTGGAGGAGCATGGCAGTACCATTATAACTCGAGCTTTAGTAGCAATGAGTTTATTGTCTTATACATTGCACACTGTACCTATGCACCAATATTCTTTCTTCTCCAGCCAAATAGGTACTTTTTAAAAATAAACTGCAACAGTATACATTAAATTAATTTAAAAAGGGTAATTAATATAAAAGATAGATAATATTCACAGTCACCTTCATGCAAGAAATAAAAGTGGCAGGCATTCCTTTCTGTGGTGTTGCAGTAATTGATGTTGGGTGCAGTAAAGGGAAGTTTTATTTTATTGATTGCTTTACATTCACTGCAGTGTCAACGCTGTTGCTTCTGGGCAGAAGAATGAAATCATGACACAGCTTCACGAAATAAGAAAACTGATAAAAAAGAGGCAGGCACCTGATATTGATGGTAAAATTGTTGGTGTAAATATAAAGTTTTGAGAATTTTAACTGTGGTAGAATTTGCAGCCCCTAACTCGTTTAATCCCCTTTTTTGAACAAGCTAATTTCATCTTTAGTACTTTTTGCTCAGTATTGCACTTAATTTCATTATTCTCCTGATTTTTAAAAAAAATAATATAAGTAGCTTTAGAAATTTACTTTATTATGTTAATCTTTCCTTTGGAAAGAGCTGTGATAGTTCTGTCTAATGATATGGTAGTTTTGCAGTGTTAAATAACGTACATTTCTGTTTCGAATTGTCATAGGAGATATTTTCTCGCCACATTAGGTGAACTACATTCTATTGCTCAGGATTTCAAAGGGTATATCGAGGAGGCTGAGAAAAAGACTCAGGAGATTGAAGATCAAGCTTTTCCTGATAGTGAGGAAGATTCATTGGAGGATAATGCTTCAAAACATAGCAGAGTGTTTGCATCATTTCTTGATGAGACAGAGTCTGTGGACAGCGCCTCTACAGAGGATTCTGAGGAGGAAGAGGATGTTGAATATCTGGTGGATTTGCCAGAAACTCACGGGAGTATGGAGTTGAGAAGACGCAACAAATGAATGAGTTGTCATCTGAATTGTTGAGGGGTTCTCTTCCATCTTATTGGTTCATTTTAGTTTGTCGTGTGGTTGATGTATTACTAGGAACACTCAGGTAACGGAAATGTTCATCTGCATTAGGCACAAAACTTAACATACCATACAGGTTTGTTTTAGCTGGCATCATTATTTCCTTGATCAAGGATATTGTTTTATAGGTTTATAAATGAATGAAAATATCTACTATTTTATTGTTTAGTCAATCCAAGTTCTTTGTCAATTGAGCATCTATTTAATTATTATGTACATAATTTTAGAATTTGTTATTAATTGTAGGATAGAATCCAAGGAGTGAAAATGAGCTGATAGTGAGTCGTCAAGAATTAGGGCATTAGAAATGTTGTTGGTGAAAGCAAGGTATGGACAAGATGCTTGAGAGATGCATAGATTGTGGAAAGAAGCTTAAGAAGGAAATTAGGAAAGTGAAAAGAAGGTGGCTACAGCGAATAGGAAAAGGAGAGTGAAAGATAGAATTGGTCCACTGGCTAATCGGAGCGGATGAATATGTGAGGAGCCAAATGAGATGGGGGAGATATTGAATGAATTCTTCTCGTCGATATTCACTAGGGAAAAGAATATGGATTTGTGTAGGATAAGTGAGGCAAAAGGGGTCATTATGGAAAAGATAGGGATTAGGAAAGAGAGGGTGTTCGAACTTCTGAAGTATATAAAGGTGGATAGGTCTCCAGATCCCGATGGGATTTTCCACAGGACCTTAAGGGAAGTCAGGGAGGAAATAGCGGGGGCTCTGACTGTGATTTTTCAACAGTCACTGGAGGAAGGTGTGGTGCCACGGGATTGGCATGTTGCAAACGTAGTTCCTCTGTTTGAAAAGGGCTCCAGGTGTAGGCCCAGCAATTATCGGCCAGTAAGTTTGTTGGTGGTGGGTAAACTAATGGAAAGTATTCTTAGGGATGATATAAGTATCTAGAGGGGCAGGGATACCCAACATGGGTTTGTGAGGGGAAGGTCATGTTTGACAAATATTCTTGAATTTTTTGAGGAAGGGACTAGACAGGTTGATGAAAGTAGAGCAGTAGATGTAGTCTATTTGGATTTCTGTAAGGCTTTCAATAAGGTTCCACATGGAAGATTGGTGAGGAAGGTTGAGGCACTTGGGATTAATGTTGAGATAGTCAGATGGGTTCAACAGTGGCTAGAAGATAGGCACCAGAGAGTCATGGTGGACAACTGTCTGTCAGGATGGAGGCCAGTGATGAACAGTGTGCCTCAGGGATCGGTGATGGGTCCTTTGTTGTTTGTATAATTTACATTAATGATTTGGATGATGGGTGAGTAAATATGCGGACAGTACAAAAATAGGGGGAGTTGTGGATAGTGAGGAGGGTTTTCGTGGACTGCGGAAGGATTTGGATGGCTTAGAAGAGTGGGCTGAAAGGTGGCAGATGGAGTTTAATGTAGATGTGTGAAGTGCTTCATTTGGGAAGAATAATGAAAATAGGATGTATGGAGTGAAGGGGAGGGCATTGAGGAATGCAGAAGAACAGAGATCTTGGAATAATGGTTCATCGTTCTTTGAAGGTGGATTCTCATGTAGATAGGGTGGTGAAGAAGGCTTTTGGTAAGCTGGCCTTTATAAATCATAGCATAGAATATAGGAGCTGGGAGGTGATGTTGAGACTGTTCAAGGCATTGGTGAGGCCAAGTTTGGAATATCGTGTGCAGTTCTGGTCTCCAAATTATAGGAAGGTTATCAAAAAGGTAGAGAGGGTGCAGAGATTTACTAACATGTTGCCTGAATTACAGTATCTAGTATATGGAGAAAGATTGAGTAGACTGGGTCTTTATTCATTGGAACGTAGAAGGTTGAGGGAGGGTTTGATAGAGGTATATAAAATTATGAGGGGAATAAATAGAGTAGATGTGAATAGGCTATTCCCCTTGAGGGTAGGAGAGATTGGAATGAGGGGGTTACAGTTAAGGGTTAGGGGGCAGAACTTTAGAAGTAAAGAGGTAGCTTCTTCACTCAGAGAGTGGTGGCTGAGTGGAATGACCTTCCGGAAGAGATGGTTGCAGCAGGGTCAATTTTGTCATTTAAGAGGAGATTGGATGAGTACATGGATGTGAGGGGATTGGAGGGTTATGGGCAGAGACCAGGTAAGTGGAACTAGTGGAATTTCACTTAAATTGGTGCGGACTAGAAGGGCCGGTGTGGCCTGTTTCTGTACTGTAATTGTTATATGGTTCTATAATATCCCAAAGAATGGAGAGGTTTAGAGCTCATTACCTGAAAGAGAAGTAAAGGGAGAAACCCTTATTAAGTGTAAAAAATAATTGGCAGAACACAGCAGCAGTAGGCCATTCAGCCCTTCGTCTGTCCTACCATTCATATGAACATAAGAAATAGGAGCAGGAGTCGACCATCCAGCCTGTAGAGCCTGCACTGCCATTCATTGAGATCATAGCTGATCTGATGATCAGCTCACCTCCACCTACCTGCCTTCTCCCCATATCCCTGAATTCCCTTACCATGTAAAAATCTATCCAACCTTGTCTAAAATATATTTACTGAAGTCACCTCCACTGCTTCACTACCCTCTGGGAAAAGCAATTCCTTCTCATTTCTGCCCTAAATCTACTACCCTGGATCTTGAGGCTATAACAACTTAATGAATTGTTGAGGGTTTCCCTTCGTTATGCTTTTTATAATGTTAAAGTTTCTATAAGATCCTTTTTCATTCTTCTGAATTCCAGTGAGTTCAGTCTCAGACAACTCAAACTCTCCTCATATGCCAACCCTTTCATCCCAGAAGCAACCTAGTGAACCTCCTTTGCACCACCTCCAAGTCCTGTATATCCTTCCTCAAGAAAGGAGACCAGAACTGCATGCAGTTCTCCAGATGCAGTCTCACCAGTACCTTGTACAGTTACAGCATAACCTCCCTGCTCTTAAATTCAACCTTCTAGCAGTGAAGGCCAACATTCCATTTGCCTTCTTGATAGCCTGCTGCACCTTCAAACCAACTTTTGCGATTCACGCACAAGCACTCCCAAGACCTTCTGCACGTCAGCATGCTGCATTGCTATTTAAATAATATTCTGATCTTCCATTTTTTTCCTTCCAAAGGGGATAACTTCATATTGCTAACATTCAATATGATCATGGCTGGTCCTTTGTTAATTTCCCGTAACCCTCAGTTCTTTGATCTTTCAAATATTTATCTACCTCCACCTTGAATATTAAAATGATCAGGCAGACATTCTCCACCTTCTGAGAGAAACTTCTACAACACCTCTGTTTTAAATTACCTTTCCTAATTTTGCAGCTCATCCTCTTGATCACAGCTCTCTCACTCGTGAAAACATCTCAACATCTACTTTGTCAAGATATTTTAGGTTCCTGCACGTTTGAATAACTTCAGCCCTCAGTTTTCTAGACTCCAAGTACAGGCCATAACTGTCTAGCCTCTCTTGACAGCGCGTCCCTCTCCTGCCAGGAATCAACTTGGTTACACACAGGAGACTGCAGATGCTATTATCTGAAGCCAAACAGAATCTGCTGGAACAACTCAGGGTGTCAAGCAGCATCAGTGGGAGAAAAAGAATGATCAACATTTGGTTCCTCCAGCAGATTGTGTTTGATTTGAAAGTAAAATAATTTTAAACTATGCTCCTCACAGAGCTCCAAGATGGCAAAAGGCTGATGTTGTTCTTTACCAACCTTTACTAGATAATCAATTAGAGCTGATTGTACTTTCTTGAGATCAACCGACAAGTTTGATGATGACCCTTTCAACTGCAGTACTAATGTTAATACATCCTGTTCTTTATCTTAATTGTCCAGTGCCTGATCAATTACTATCTCATAATAGTACAGAACATGTAATATTACTTGAAATTGCCTTCTGCCTGCCGTAAAGCAAAGAGTTGCTATTAGTGATTGACCTGTGGTCAATCATAGAAATTCAAGATTTCTTTATTATCATGTAATAAAAACAGTGCAATATTACACAGAATTTGCTTCAGTCCAATGTTCCATTAGAGTACGAGAGAAAGAGAAGCGAAAGTGAATCACTTGGCTGTCCGTGGATTTGTCTCCAGCACTCCTGCAGCCTCTGCAGTAGCACAGACTCCTGTATCTTGACACATAAGCTGAGGTTTTGACTCTGAAGTGAACGGTTTTGCCTTGGATAAATTCCTGTGGGTGAGTTTATCCCAGTGCGATTTCCTCCTGCATTGTGAATTATCCTTTATCACTCAAAGATGACATTTCATGAAATAACAATGCTTATGCCTTGTATTTTTCCACAGGTGATTTATTTTCCCCAGTTTAATTATTGAGCAGATGTTAACTATCTGGTTTCTTTGCATTAAGGATTTTGCATAGCAGCAGAAGAATACCGCAGCTGATGTGTGGAAATAACTACCTGATATGTTTATATAGGCAGTTCAAATGTTTTAATGCACGTATAAATTTACATAGTCTCTAGGGAAAATATTGCCATTTAAAGTTAGCAATCATTTGTATGTGAAAGGGGCACAATTTTAATTTTGCATTGTTATTTGGCATGCCATCACGTATTCTTGTAATACTTGGTTTTGAATTTTGTACTTTATTCTGTTGCCTTCCTGTTGTCATTTTTATTTGTTGCTGTCGAGTAAATCGTGTGTTTAGCACATCCTTTAAATATATTAATTATAGCAAACAAGAATCTCAACTAGTTCAAAATTTGAACCTGTCAGGATGAGGCTCTCTGGGTTCATGAATGATGTGACTTGCAGAAGTATGACTTAACATAATTCTCCCACATTTTAAAGCATTATTCAAGCTAATACAGTAAAACCTCTGATACCTATAGGGATTGGTAGATGCTGGAGAAGTGAATATTCCGGTTGCTTGAGATGACCTATAATTGGTGAACTAACAGCGAAGTGTGCCAATTTTAAACTTCCATATTTTTAACCTATATATTTTTGGCAATTTTTTTTGGTGGTTGCTTCTATTCCAGGGATTTTACTGTAATAACGAAAATGTTTCATGGTTTTCATTATTATTGGGTAGTATTAGGGTGGTCATTCAAAGAAATAAAATAATTATAGGAAGTGTACGATATAGATTAATAGAGAAGAGGGATGTATCTATTTTTGTGCACAGAAATCAGCTAACAGTTCTCACTAAAGGAACCCTTCTGTAACCTGGGTACTGCTGTATGCTTTGTGAAAGTATATCATTGTAATGGCTTAAACAATTTAATAAAAGGATTGGAGTTGTACTGCGGGTAATCAGAAAAGAGAGTGGATAAGTTAATAATGTTGCGCTTCCCGCAGGTCAGGTCAAATTTATTGTCATCTGATTTTACAAGTACAACCTGATGAAACAGCATTCTCCAGCTCTTGGTGGAAAACGTGGACACACAACCGCATACATACAGACAAACAATATATATGCAGGACAAGTATTCATATGTACAAATAAATAAATGGATATTGTTTCATGAGTATGAGAGTCACGGAGGGTTAGTGAGAGCAGTTCTGTTCTCACTCCCTGTGGAAGAAGCTGTTCCTCAGCCTGGTGGTGCTGGCTCTGATCCTCCTGTATCTCTTCTCTGACGGGAGCAGCTGAAAGATGCTGTGTGCAGGTTGGAAAGGGTCCTCAATGATTTTGTGTGTCCTCTTTAGACAACGATCCTGGTAGATCACATCAATGAGGGAGAGGAATACTCCAGTGTCCTCTCTGCCACTCTTAGGGTCCTGTGGATTGACCTCCCATCCATTTCTCTGCAGCAACAGTATCCCACGGTGGTGATGCGGCCAGCCAGGACACTCTTGATAGAGCTCCTGTAGAAGGTTGACATAATAAAGGTGGCCAGGAGCCTTGCCCGCTTCAGTCTTCTCACGAAGTGCAATCACAGTTACACCTTCCTGACAGATGAGAAGATATGTGTCCATGATAGGTCACTAGTTCAGTGAACTCCAAGGAACTTGGTCCTCTCCATTCTCTCTGCTACAGAGTTGTTGATGTTTAATGGAAGGTGGTCATTCCTGGTCCTCCTGAAGTCTATGATGAAGTCTCCTTCATCTTGTCCACATTGAGTCTCAGGTTGATACTTTTGCACCATTTCACAAGATTTTCCACCTCTGTAGTGCAACTCATAATTGTTATTGAGGAGGCCGACTACCATTGTGCTATCTCCAAAAAATGATACTGTTGGAAGTGAATCTGGGGATGCGGTCGTGGGTCAGTAATGTGAACAGGAGAGGGCTGAACACACGGCCGAGTTACGCCAGTGCTCGGTGTGATGGTGCTCGACACACTGGTCTTTCCGTTAGGAAGTCCACAATCTAGTTACAGAATATTTTGTTTTAATGTGTGTGGTGCTCATCCCATCCACTTATTAAAGTGGAGTTTTCCACTTCATATTTGGGTTTCAAAGGATTATTAACCGGGACCAATGCCTGAAGAGGGTGCACAAAATCAGTGAACCGGTGCGGACTCGAAAGGCCAACATGGCCTGTTTCCGCACCGTAAATGGTTATATGGTTATAATGTAATCTTGAATGCACTTCCCTCCTCCTCAGCCCCCCCCCCCCAACATGCTGAAAGCAAAAGCAAAAAAAGTGGATAAATTGCAGAGTTTAAAGATAGAGTAGAACTGTGGATAGAGTGGGCTGTTCCTATGGTTGATATAGCAGGATGTGAGGAATCCAGTGGTCGATGAAGATTTCTTTATTATCATGTAATAAAAACAGTGTAATATTACACAGAATTTGCTTCAGTGCAACGTTCCATTGCATTTACTGCTGACTGTTGCAAAGGTTACATTTCGGATGAGATGTTGAAGCAAATCGCTGCCCTATTGCTTTGACGAGTTGGGCTGGGCTTCCTTTGCCTTGTTCATTGTCTTATTCATCATTTGCATTCATCGGATGCGAGATTTGTTGTGTGCAAAAGGTGGTAAAACCTCTTGGAACTTTATGAAAGGCAAAGTACATTGAAAATGCAACTTGTGTCTCGAAATAGCTTCAGCCCGCGTGGCTGATCGAGTGCAAGGCAATGCACAGAGAAGGAGGGAGGAGGTGAGCAGGCAGAGGGCTGGGTTAACTCAGTGGATCAAGCAGCAGAACGAAGAGGGAGCCGGACAAGCAAGGGCAGCAGGTGCAGGACTGCGCATGTGCCAATGGGGCCCGGATGCCCAGAGGCTGGACGCGAAGGCGGGTCGTCATGGCAATGCCCGAGACGGACCTGGGAGAAGCCGCCAGGTGAGGGGCAGGCGGTGCGTCGGTGACGTCATCGGACCACCTGTGCAGGTCAGCGCGGCCCAGGTTGGTCCAGCGGGTCCCTGCCGCCGGGGCACTGATCCCCTCCCTCTTGCATCTCACTGGGGGAAGGATTTCTGCTGAATTTTTGTGTGGGGGGGGGGGGGTGGTGTGGGTAGTGTGGGTGGGTGGGGGGTGTTTACTTTTACAGAATTGACCGGATGAAATGGATCTTGAAGTAAAAGGCATTGGAACAGCATCAAGGAATGGAGCCCAGGGGAAATCTGCTCAGGTAACACTCAAAGGAAAATTGGGGACAGGATTACTTCAAACAAAGTTTAGACACAGACCATTTCGGCCACAAAAGTCTGCAGACGCTGTGATTGTAGTAAAAACTCAGAAATGCTAGAGGAACCCAGCTGCTCTTGCGGTGTCCGTAGGAGATCATTGAGAGGGGAGAACATCCAAACAGCCTTGAGCAGAGAGCTCCAGGAAGTCACCTTGAAGAAGGGCTCAGGCCTGAAATGTAGAATTGGAATCAGAATATATTGTTTTGAATGTGTGTCACAACATTTGATATTTTCTGGCAGTATTTATAGGTGCAAAATTCCTATAAATTACATACTGAAAAGGAGAGAAAAAAAACTGAGATTCATTGTCTCTTCAGAAATGTGGTGACGGAGGGGAAGAAGCTGTTTTTGTACCATTGGGTGTTCCCCTTCAGCCTCCTCTACCTCCTTCCTGATGGTTGCAGTGTGAAGAGGGCACGGGCCTGGGTGGTTTACCTCCCACGGATGCTGCGAGACCTGCTGAGTTCCTCTGTGACAATCACAGAGTCCGCAGACATTTGTGTTTCACTCCTCTCGAAGGTGTTTGATGCTTCCTCCCAGTCAGACGATCCTCTCCAAATAAGGCAAACGAGACAGCAGATGCTGGAAAACTGGAGAAACACAAAATGCTGGAGGAACTCAACGAGTCAGGCAGCGTCAATGAAGGCAAGAGCCCAGATTTAATGTGAGATGTTGAAAGGAAGGTAGGTCCTTAATATGACAGAGGGTTATGATTGAAAAATCAGACCTAAACAAATTGTCCTCAATAGATCAATAGCCATAATTTATAATGTTTGATTAGAAATTGGAGCATTGTGACATTGAACTACAATTTTCTTTATGATGATTGTCAATATTCTAGGATTAGGAATCAATTCTTCAGGTATAAATAGAACCCTGATTCATTTGAATGTTTGATGCGAGCATAGAAAATTTTGGGCTGGAATCTGCTTGGAAATGCTTTTAGTTCTGCATTAAATTGCAAAGGTTTTGTCTCTGTAAGGGTCACAAAGTTTGGACGATATGCGAAGGACGACCCTGCGCATTGCTCTTTAGTGGCTGATTTCTTCCTGCACCTTTGGAATTGCCTTACTGGGGAATCTTCCTACTGAATCTATATCAGTTTCAGTAAACTGTGAATCCATTCATTTCAATGGATAGTTCCAGCTGTGAGCTTAGCGCCATAGAATGCCATCCAAGCTAGTCTAATTTTCATGCATTCAAAACTCAGAAATGCTGGAAAAATTCAGCTGATCTGGCATTATCCATTGGAGATAAAGATATATTACTGATAATTTGGGCCTGATTCTTTCCTCATGATATGTGAAAAAAGACAGCCATCTGAATTAAAGGCTGGGGGAAGAATGGGAGGGGGAGGAGTACAGACCAACAGACAAAAGGTGTTAATTGGATATGATAAGCAGATAGGTAAAAAATGATAAACTGATATTTAGCTCTGTGAAAGAGAGAGAGCTAGAGGAAAGAAGATGAGGTGGGGAGGGGGGGAATGCTGGGATGGGGAAATGGAGGGGGGGGGGTTTGGTTATCAAAAACCAGAGAAGTCTATGTTAATGCCATCTGGTTAGAAGGCGGCCAGACAGAAGATGAGGTATTTGCAGTTGGTCTCACTCAGTCTGCCCGTGCAGCTAACTACTGATCTGTTACACAAGCTGATCATTTTTTTTGTTACCTTAATACCCTCCTAATCTTCTTATCATTTTCTTAGGCAACTTTATATTGGTAGCTGCCAGTTTATATCATTGTTACAGTTTTATTTATATTTACTCATTTTGTCATGACCACTTCTGAATAATTAGCTTTGTACTTATCTTTTGCGAAACAGGGTTGGAGGATATGTTCCAGTGCAGTTCATGGTCCACGCCCTGATGAGTAAGTACCTATAAAGTTAATTTGTCAAGGGTTTATCTTTTCAGCTGTGTGTTTTAGCAAAAGATCCTCACTCACCTAGACAGACATTTGATGCATAATGTGTGACTAAGACAGGATTTTAACGAGCTGGTGCTCACAGTGGTAGTTTTAGTGAGTGTGGCTTGTGATTGAAAATATTTGGTATGTATACCATACATGTGTGTAAAAGTTGACCCTCCTATTTTTGCCCTGGCTGCCCCAACCACCCACCCATCCGGAGTTCCTGACACCCCAGCTGGCATCTCTCACCCAGGCCCCGGCTGCCTACTCTCTGGAGCTCCCAAAGCACCAGCCGCCATCTCCTGATGCGCTGACCATCCGAGCTCCTGATGCCCCAAACAACGCAGGTAATTTGACCCCTAAATTTTACCCTAAGAATAGGTCCACAGAATTCGACTATTACACCCTTATATACGGTATGTAGCAGTTGAAAAATACATTAATAAATATTGTTACATACATGTATTTCTTAATATTAAGAACATTTTTGTAACAAAATATGCATGTAAGAGTAAAACCCCGTATTTAATATTTTCTGATGTCGTGCGGCTCTCAAGCATCTGAAGTTTATCGTGTATGGCTCTTATGTTAAGCAAGTTTGGCCACCCCTGCTCTAAACCTTTCCGGTCCAACTGTCTATCTAAAGTTCTCTTAAATATTGTAATTTTACCTGCTCTGTAGTTTCCTCTGGCAATTTATTACATGTATGCACCACCTGCTGTAAGGAAAAAGTTGCCCCTCTTTCCCCTCTCAACCTATGCCCACATGTTCTGAACTCCCCTGCAGTGGGGAAAAGGAGGCGACTTTTCACCTTCTCCATGCCCCTTGTGATTTTGTAAGGTCACCCGCTCAGCAGCCTGTGTTCCAATCTCTCCTTGTAATTCAAACCCTCCAGTCTCGGTAACATCCTCATCCTCAGGAGGCTGTAAGGTGGCACAGAATTCTTTGTCTCCAACCATTTTCCTTTATGCTTGAAGCAATTTGCATTCTACGGGTGTCTAGGTTCAAGAACAGCTTCTTTCCAACAATTATCAGGTTCTTCAGCTTCCCCTTGTAACACTAATCATGGACTGCTCCTTCACCACCCAAGGACTGTCTGAACTTTTGTAATACAACCTTTTTTATTCCTTGCACTCTGGTAATTGAATGTTTTGTATTTATTGTCTCTATAATTTAATCTATACTCTTGTGGTTTTTTATTTATGAAGAATTTTGATACGTAAATTTTACTACTCTTTATCATTATTCAACCTGCATGTCTTTAAATTAATTTTTTTATTTATTGTCATGTCTAGTGACGTTCTGTGGTAAACTTTGATTTGCATGTTATCCAGGCAATTTAACACATTCTTAAGTACAACAGGTAGAGCAAAAAAAACTAAAGTACAGAACATAGTGTTACAGAAAAAAGTTTTGTTAAAACAATTCAAGGGCTGTGATGAGGTAGGAAACCAGAGGAATGGGCCACATAGCTTGTGCTGGAAGTTGAGAAGGAACTAGAATCACTGGCCCTCTGAGGCAGCAGATCTATGACTTTTTTTTAAATGACATTCCATTCATTCCAGGTAAACATTCTCTAAACAGCTTGAGCATTTCTAGCCTTCCATGAACAGATCAATGCTCTGCAACAGTACTCCAGATTTAATATCTCACCAATGTCCTACGTAATTGAAGCATAATTTCTCTACTTAACTGTGAAAACTCTCTAGTTATTGTTGATTTAAATTTTGAACAATTTGCCATTCTTAAAGTTAAATACTATCTTTGTTCTGATTAATCTTATTATAGTTTTCTGTGAACTATTTTTGGAGATCCAAAATAGTTCCAGAGTGTGTACACTTTTAGCGAGATGCCTATATGGCATGTAGAACTAAACTTCTCACTGTACCTGAGAGGATGTGCTGATAAACAATTTAATGAGCAATGGCATTTGCTTAGCTGGGTGTCAGGGGTGCTTGCTGACAATCCTGGTTAGAAAGTGATGGTAAGCTGCCTTCTTGAACCACTGCAGTCTGTGTGGTGAAGGTTCTCAAAAGCACTGATGATGTGGGAGCTCCAATGCTGAAGAAGGGTCCTGTGATTATATGACTAAATCATACATGATCGAGCGACTTGAAGGTAACAGAGGTTCCATGGATCTGCATCCTTTGGTGGTCTAAGTGATATACTATTTTGGTTGGTCTTGTGCGCCTGTTTGTAGCAAAATGGAATCTTGATGCATTTGTACATTGTACTTCTGTGTTTGACAATAAACCTTAACCAGCATCAGGTTTCAAGGGCAGTAGTAGGAGTTGCTCTTGGAGTAGTAGCCTGGTGAATTGCTGAGCCCCATTTTATAGGAGGTAGACACTATCTCCCACTGGTGAAGGGAGAGAATGCTTTTTGAAAGTGGGAGATGAGTGCAATTTGTTTCCATGCATGACAACTGTATTTTTTTTCATTCCAGCGTGCCAGTGTTAGATTTGACGAGACTTGGTGACATCGATGGTGAGGTATGCAGCTATGCATTTTCTGAGCAATGTTATCTCTTTTGCAATAAATTACCATTCCAGTAATAAGATGGTTTGAAATTTTTCCCTTATATGAATAACACAGTTTTCACATGCTCAAGACTGTATATTATCTGATGTGTAAAGAATGTTGGCCTTCTGAAATGCTTTCCTAATGATTTGGTAAGGAAAACAAACTACTGAAAACAGGAAAACCTTAATAGTACATTTGTAAAAGGAAAAATAATATCCACAGAAATTTTGATGTCTTGGCATCGCTCTTGAGATTTTCTGCAATTTGAACATGAACATCACGATTTAACAGCTGGACAATAATGTTTGATAAGTCTAACACACAAACAAGCCGGCCAGTTCAGCAAATGTGTGCTGTTTTTGGCCCTCGATGATATTTTATGTTATATTTTTATAGATGTATGGGATTATTATGTGTTGTTTGAGAAATGCTTTGTCTGATGTAGTAATAATAATAAACTTGAATCTTTAATCTTGAGTTTGTTTCACTCTCATTCCCCATTATCTCGTGCAAAGGCTGAAAAAAAACTGCTTGAAAAATATTCTCTCCAAAAGCTTCAGCAATGGTTTTTGGCAAAAGTTTTTGACATTGAATTCTACATTAAAAGTCCAAAAATGAGGATGCAAGAATACTGAACCACCTGAGAATCTGGACTCTCAAACTTTTGAAATTTAGCAGGCTTTTGCATGTGTGTGTAAGTGCCACAGATGCACAGTGGCCAATAAGCAACCATACTTAATATAGGTAATTTTATCACAAAGAAATTCATTTCTATACTGTATTTTTCTTTTACACCATTCATTTTTAAACACAATTTCAAGCAATACACACTCTTGTTGTAGTGAAAATATTTTATGTTTTGATTTTTGTCTAGCGTTGACTTTAGTTTTATTTAAAACTGCTCTTTTTGATAAATGAAGCATGCTGTATTTGCTAATTAACAAGTTATCAACATTTACCTGTTCATTTCTTTATTCGTCCTTAAATTTCAATTTTAAAAGTACTGCCCAAGAATCCAGAAAATCCAGATCAATCCAATCTTCGAGCAGCCCGGATTTTTAGGACTTTTACTGTACTTATTTCAAAAGATGGTTCTATGAAGTGTCATGGAACATTTATTACATGTTAGTTGCATTCATTAATTAGGGAGATAAATGTCTTCAAAAATAACATTTGGAAGAATAAACAATTCAGTATTCAAATGCCTACAATAACATGGTTATATATAATTTCATACCTGTTTTACTTTAGTTTCGTTAAAGGGTCACAAGACAAAACATTGACTGACCCATCTCTCTCCACGGATGCTGCCTGATCTGCTGAGTGCTTCCGGCATCTCATTGTTTGGTTAAGATTCCAGTATCTACTGTCTTGTGTTTCTCTATATGCCTACAATAAATGGAAATACTAAACCTTTCGAAGTTTCCTGTTGAATAACACTAGTGTAAATCTTGTCCTTGCAGAGTGATTTGTCATATACACCTATCATGACAGAAAAACCTCGTATGGCTTCTCCGGATTCTACCTCGATGGTTAGTTGGGGTACATCTTTCCCAGCTTCGCATTCCCTCCACCAGCCCCACTGCCAGGTGAGTTAGTGTGTGTAAATAGTTAACGATGGTCCTGGTATGCAGTTTACAAGTTGTTTTGGGCATGGTAACAGTGTTAAATTGCATAAATGCTGGAGGAACTCAGCAGGTCTTGCAGCATCCATAGGAGATAAAGATCTACAGTATAATGAAGGTTTCAGCCCTGATTCCTACTTCAAAATATGAGCAAAGTATAGACAGGTGCCTGAATAAAAAAAGCTGGGGGAAGAGGGAAGAAAGGGGAGGGGGAGGAGCGCAGGCCAAAATTGGACAGGAGAGGAAAGATGAGAATTGATGAGGGGAGAATGGTGGCTCGATGAAGGCAAAGGAGGCAGAGGGATAGGAGAGATGTGGGGGACTAACAGAAATTAGAGAAGCCGATGGTAATGCCATCCAGTTGGATGGTGCCCAGACAAAGTATGATATGTTTTTCCTTCAATTTGAAGGTGGTCTCAGTCTAGCAGTGCATGAGACCATGAACAAACATTATGGCATGAGAATGGGGTGGGGAATTGAAATGCAGCATGATTACAGGAGCAAAATTGCTATAAATTACATTTAACAAAAAATAACCGTGCAGAAGAAGAGAAAGTGAGGTCGTGTCTGTGGTTCATTGTCCATTCAGAAATCTGGTAACGGAGGGGAAGAAGCTGTTCTTGTGCCACTGAGTGTTCATCTTCAGGCTCCTGGACCTCCTTCCTGATGTTAGCAGTGAGAAGAAGGCATGGCCTGGGTGGTGAGGATCCTTGAGGATAGTGGTTGCTTTCTTGAGACACTGCCTCTTGTCCTTAATGGAGTGAAGACTGGTGCCCATGATATCTTTATCTTTGCTATATAAAGTGCATTGTTTGACCTGCTGAGTTTCTCTAGCATAGTTTCATAACAAACCTATTTTTCTTGCAATCTGCCAATCTGTTTTCTGACCAGTCAGGAGGAAAAGCACCTCACTTAACTCCAAAGAAAAACTCTAATAATTTATGAACACTTCTATTCACTCTTCTGGGGAGAACAATCTGACCTTCTCCATGTTCTTCATGAGGCTGAGGTCCCTCTATAACAATGCTTTTCAAATTCCCTCCCAAACTCACATTCCACCTTAAGCCATCCCTTTGCCATAAGTGCTCTGTGATTGGTAAGGGATGGCTTAAGGTGGTATGTGGGTGGGAAGGGAAGGTTGAGAACCACTGCTCTAGACCCAATTGTTACTGAAATATTTTTTCTTGAGAAAAATTGTCATTGGCCTATTTCCTTTGGTGTTATGAAACCGTGCACATAACGAGTCAATGAGGGACGATTAAAACAGTGGTTTTCAAAAATTTTCTTTGCACTCACATACCCCCTTAAGCAATCCCTTACTAATCACAGAGCACAAGGGGTAGGGATTGCAGCAATGAGGAAGCGTACAGGAGGGAGATAGATCAGCTCGTTGAATGGTGGAATGACAACAACCTTGCACTCAACGTCAGCAAAACCAAGGAGATGTTTGTGGACTTCAGGAGGAAGTCAAGAGAACACGACCCAGTCCTAATCAAGGGCTCAGTAGTGGAGAGAGTCAAGAACTTAAACTTCCTGGGTGTCAACATCTCTGAGGATCAGTCCTGGAGCCTCCACGTAGATGCAATCACAAAGAAGACTCGCTAGCGACTATACGTTCTGTGGTGGTTTGATATGTCACCGAAGACTCTCATAAACTTTATACCATGAAGATAATTCTGCTGGTTACATCACGGCCAACTCTCAGGACAAGTAAATTCCAGAGGGTTGTTAACTCTGCCTGTGACATCACAGGCACCAGACTTCACTCCATCGAAGACATCTACATGAGGTGGTTTCTTAAAAAAGCAGCCTCAATCCTCAAAGACCCCACCACCCTCTTCACTCTGCTACCATTGGGGAAAAGATATAGGAGTCCAAAGACGAGCATTCAATGGCACAAGGACGGCTTCTTCCCCTCTGCCATCAGATTCCTGAATAATCGAAGAACCAAAGACACGGCCTCACTTTTCCTGCAGTATTATTGTTATTATTTTTTATAGTAATGTTGTAAGATGGTTATAATATGAATGTCTGCACTGTGAAGCTGCCACAAAACACCGAATTTCATGACTTGTTCATGACAATAAATTCTGATTCTGATTGCTTAAGGTGGAATTTGAGTTGGGGTGGGGGGGGGAAAGGCATTTTGAAAAAACCACTATGTCCAGAAATACAGTGTAGACTATCTTTTAGTTGATCCTCTGTATTATTGACAAATTAAGCCCAAGCAATATTTCCAATGGGTAAAGTCATGGAATGTACAACCATCTTCAGGCAGAGATGTTCATGATTTGGTTTCAAGGGTCGTTTGCAAGAGAATAATTTTTTTTTAACGGAGCTTGATTTTTTTTTCCATTCGATTATTTGTTAGATTGAAATTTCTAGTGGTTAGGACAATTGGGATGGCATGTATTAACAATAGTAAAGAGTTTAGGTTAGACAGGAATAGGTGGTTGCATAGAGAAAGAGAGGTGCGTGCTATGGATGTATGCATCTACGCATTTTTGTGTGCACAAGCAGGATGCTCTCAAATTTTCTGTGGCTACTGACGAATTCAATTTCAAGGAGGTAAGTAAAATATAGAATTTAAAAATAAAAATCTGAAATTATCTTTGTGTTCAGCTTGAAGTTGTCTATCATAGTCCCCAATTTTTTTTCCAGACAGCAAACATTTTGGGAAAAAATTGTTGTGGAGTGTTGTTAGTGATGGACAATGATGCCAGTGTTGTCTGTGTGCCCAGAGTGAATAAACCAACAAGATCAGTAGATGTTTCACCCACTATCAGCAAAAGATCTGCAGATAGTATATATGATGCAAAGTATACTTTAAAACCTCATCCAGAGGATACCTTGTTTTGAGCCTTGGACCACATGCCATCCTTATTTTCACCCTTGTTTTGTAGTGATGTGAATAAATATTGGGCAGGACCCAAGGTCAACTCCATGTTTGTCTGCAAAACAGTACTGTAGGATTTTTTTTTTGGCATTTACTTAAGATAATGAACAGAGATCTATTGATCCCCATTTTGAAGGCTTTGGTGAGTAATGGGCAAAAAAGGAGAGAATTCCAAATCTTCATTGGCTTTTTTGTGAGGGGAAAGAATGTGATTCCTGATTTCATATTTGACATGCATTGCTTCTGGAACTAGATTTATTACAAGAACATTATTTTAATTGAGCTGTATTGTGTTAGCTGCATTTGGTGGAAGAATTGACAGTGCCCGAAAATCTACCTACACCGTCGGAGAGGTTCAGGGCGAAGTACCAACAGTATAAAGAGGAGATGAAGACAAATTACAAGCAGCACGTCCAGCAGATGACACAGAAGAGGAAAGCAGAGCCCTTGCATCTGCAGCACCCACCAGCAGGTCTCCAGACCCAGGTAGCTTGACTAAGACCAAGTTTTCATTGTCTCAAAGCACTTCCCACTGTAGTGAGAAGCTTGGCAGTGGAAGAGAGCGATTCAAGACCACATACAGATCCAGCAAGAATGTTATCGATTCACAGGAATATTAACAAGGCTGGCAGGCTTGATTTATAAGGAGAGGCCAGATAGGCTGGGACTTTCCTCCCTGGAGTGTAGCAGGCTGAGGGGGAGAAGGGCATGGATAAGGTGTATACTGTCTTTTTCCCATAGTAGAAAAATTATTTAAAGGGGGCCTTTTTTTCCATACAGAGGGTGTATGAAGTGAGCTGCCAGATGAAGTGGTCGAGACAGGGTCATTTAAAAGACATTTTGTCAGGTACGTGGCCAGGAAAGGTTTTAGAGAGAAATGGGTTAAACACTGGCTAGGTGGATATCTGAGGGTGTATGTGAACATTTGTGTGTGTGTGTGTTGGTTTTTCTGTTCTTTTTTTTATATATAAAAAGAGGAAATAGGAGCACACCGTACATCTGTATAATGTGCACAAAGTTATTTTTAATGATCTATAAATACATTTTGAATAAAAATATTGGCTTAGTGGGACTAGTTTGGATAGATAACTTTGCTGAAATGGTTAAGTTGGGCCATGGAGCCAGTTTCCTGCAGGAAAGGGAATAATGTCACCACTTGCATTTTAATTTCAATCTGATCACTATTATTGATGCGAGTAGGAGGTTTTGATCTTGTGTAGGAGGAAGAACTGGGCAGTGTGGAGATTTTAGATCTTGTGTAGGAGGTAGAACCAGAATGGGTGGGGGTTTAATTTCATGTAGGAGGTAGAGCCGGGCAGTGTGGAGATTTTAGATCTTGTGTAGGACGTAGAACCGGGCAGGGACCTGCTTCCTTTGTACTCATACTTTGAAGAAGGGCTTCGCCACTCAACATTGGTAATATATCCTTCTGGATGCTGCGAGACCTGCTTAGTTCCTCCAGCATTTCTGTGTTTTCACTATTATTGATACCATCTTTAATTCCGCATTTATAAAATTAATTGGATTGAACGGTTATCTCCAGATAATTAGCCCGTTACTGATTGCCAATCCAGTAATCCAGCTGCAGTTCCAAGGGATGCCAAAATCTAATGAATGGTCTCAAGGACTGCCACACACATGGGTGAAAATTAATAACACCATACACGGAGAAGTTTAATAGGTGATTGAATTTAGGAGCTGAACATCATTATATAGGAGGGTAGAGATAAACTATCTCTTTCTGATGGTGGAGTCAAGACAGGAGAATATAACTTCATATTGAGATCAATATAAACACAGAAAAGCTGGAGGAGGTCTCACAGCCCCCACAGGAAGTAAAGGTAGTTAACTAATGTTTTGAGACTGAGTCCTTCCTGAAAGTCTTCATACTTTCTTTTTTCAATATCTTTACCTCCTAGAGATGCTGCCCGACCTGCTGAGATCCTCCAGCATGTTTGTGTCTTTACTACAATCTCAACGTCTGCAGACTTTTGTCTTTCACATTGTATTGAGGGCCAGCCTTTCAAGGTTTTGTCAGGAGACATACCTTCACACAATAGATATTGGAAATCTGGAACACTCCCCTAAAAAATGCAGGTTATGTGCGAGTTCATTGGAAATTCCAAGATTAAGATGAGTGGACACTTATTGAATTAAAGAAAGTGGAACCAGATCAGGTATGAATGGAAGCAAGATTCCGATCACCTGTGATTCAATGATGAGTCTCTATTTCTCTTCTCACAGGTGCAACCAGACCTGAGTATTTTCAGCATTTTCTGGGTTTTTTTTTCAGATGTGAAGTAATTGCATTTTTAAAAAATCAGCTGTGGATCGAGTAACATGAATTCTTGTGCTGTAACTTTCTCCTGACCTTGTAGATTTATTGATGCCCATGTATTATTTTGTGTTTTTACATTGCTAAAAGGAGCCTATACTTGATGACAAGACTCCTGAGGACTCGACTTCCGTCAATGAGAAAGCTAATCTTGACCGACGTTACACTCGGAAACCAGACAGCGAGCAGCAGTACATGAGGAAACTCGCAGCTGTGAGTGTTGCTGATTTACTTTTGGAACAAAAGCCTGTTTTCTTTAAATTATTTATTACCCGATTGCCACGTTACCTTTACTAGCTATACATGAGCAACTGCACAACGATGTGACCTGTAGAAGATTCCAGAGTGCCTTATCCTCCAAATTATCCATGTGCCCCAAAGCTATAGCTTGGCAAATTCGAGTCTGGATTTGTTTGTGTGAATTGACAGTAATCAGGGCTTCCATCTTTCCCTTTTGTTCAATAGAAAGCTCAACATCACTTTAAAGCTTGTAAAATAACCAACTTTGTACACAGGAAGATCTTGCTTTGGAAAAACGAAAGCAGACTGTGGTGGAACAAGTATTGGTAGATCATCTCTCCAGGTAGGTTAACAACAAGATCAGCTTTCAAATGTATTTAAAACCAAAGCCTACAGAGACATGGCTCTATTTGACTCTCCGCAGTTTTGGATTTTGCACATTATGCTGATTTTATAACATTAGCAATTCTGAAGGTCAGTAGACTCTGTATTTATACTTCCAGTGGTTTGTTCATTCATATGCATTTAAATGGAGAGGGATTGCTTATTTTCACAATTGAGCGAAACAATCAAGAATTTGGAAAAATACGGTTTGCTGGAGGAATCCACTGGGGTTGAGGAGCATCAGTGGGAGAAAAAGAATGAATAATTTTTTTCATGCTGGAACCCTTCACTGATGTTGCTCAACCCGCTGAGTTCCTCTAGCTGACTGCATTCTTGCTCTAAGTTCCAATATCTGCAATCTCCAAGTAAGAACTTGAAGCTTGCTTTTTTTTTTAATATTAAATTTCACTAGTTTGAACTAGTGGTCCAGATGAATGGTTCCAGCCTGCAACATTTTTGTTTCTCCCACTGATGCTGCGTGACCCGCTGAGTTCCTCCAGCTGAGTGTGTGTTGAACTTGGTAACCGTGCAAGAGATATTTGCTAACTTTCCTTTCTCAAAACTTGTATTCACTCAATTGAATGTATCGATGAGTGCAACATTGGAGTTACAAAGTCTAAATGTTTTGGTCCTGATCTCTGAATCTCGCGTTATTAATTGCTTAATCTGCTTTCTGTGCATTTTCTTTGACCCCCTGTCTTTTATACCTATATACGCTCTTTCATATTTATTAATTACTCTCCCCCTCCCTTTCTGACCTTCTCCCCTCTCCCTTTTCTGCCCCTCCTCCCCTCTCCCTTTTCTGCCCTTCTCCTCCCCTCTCCCTTTTCTGCCCTCTCCCTTTTCTGCTCTTCTCCTTCCCTCTTCCTTTTCTGCCCTAACCCTCCCTTCCCTGCCTCTCCCCCTCTCTCCCTTCCCTACCCCTCTCCCCTCCCTGCCCCTCTCCCCCCTCCCTTCCCTGCCTCTCTCGCCTTCTCCCTACAACTTATTCTCTCCCCTTCCAATTTTCTGGATGGTCTTGTTGCCTGTGAAACAGGGCAGTCATCAGTGATCCAGGACAAGATGGAAATAGCACTGATCTGAATTGTCAGCAAACTACACTTCCTGGCCTTGGACCCTTACCACTGCGTTTTAGAAATCGAAAACTACATCAAACCAAGTACGTGTGCATGAAATCTCTGAGATCAAATTCCATTTTTTTAATCCAGTGATCACCGTGATACCTGTGAGTCAGTGGGTACGGAGTCATTGTGGGATCAAGCCCAACTCTGGTGATACAAGTACACAGATTTAGGTGTGCGCTGTGATATGTTTCTGAAGCAGTGCTATAATGTTGGAATTATTATTGTCAGGTATCAAATTTAAATTTAGACATATAGCACAGTAACATGTTGCCCAATTATACCCAATTAACCTCCAATCCTGTATGTTTTGAAAGGAGGAAACCCACACAGACACCGGGACAATGTACAAACTCCTTATAGACAGTGTGGGATTTGAAGCCTGGTGGCTGGCCCTGTAAAAGTGTTACACTAACTACTGCGCAAACTGTACCACCCTTTCACACTATGTGGAAACTTTCAACATGTAGAGATTTCATACAAATCCACTGCTGGGTTTACTAATTGCTTATTTAAATTTATTGTCTCAATAGAGTGAAGACTAGTTCAACACTGACTGAAAATCTGCTCTCAAACAAGTTGCGTTTTGATGCCCGGATTATATCAACGTTAGTCAAATCTTTCACACATTATTAGCAAATGCAATTAATAGGTTAAGTGGCCAGAATGACCTTCCTCCTATAATTTGCACTACTTGTCATCAGCTTCACAGATGTAGCATGGAGGTAAGCGATGAAGGTACCTTCTACCATCAGGAAGGAGGTACAGGAGTGTCAAAATCAGCACTGGGAAATAGCTTCTTCCTGCAGGCTGTGAGATTGATGAATGGTATCCTGTAACCTTGGGTCTCTTCATTTACTTGTAAATGAAACAAGTAAATTATTACAGCATTTTAATATAGATTTATTCAATATTATATCTTTGTGTATACATGTGAGTGTCAGTGCTGTGTGAATAAGGGGAGATTTGATAAAGGTGTACAAAATTATGATGGCTATAGACAGAGTAAGTGCAAGTTGGCTTTTTCCCGCTAAGGTTAGGTGAGGTTCAAACCAGAGGACATGGGTTAATGGTGAAAGAGGAGAAGTTTATGGCAGTGGTTCGCAATCTTTTTTTTTCCCCACTCATATACCACCTTAAGTAATTCCTGACTAACCACAGAGTACCTATGGCATAGAATATCACACATTTTTCTTACATCAGCAGGCTATTCAGCCCACAGATATTTACTGGCTTTTAGTTCTATTCTCCTTTTTTCCCTGTCATTCATTCACTCTCACTTATTCATTGTGTTTCAAAAAAATTACGTGGCAGTTAACTGGGGAGAAACAAGCAAAGGCACAGCCATGGTGTGTGGAACTGTAGAATAGTCACCAATAAAACTAAGTCTATAGCAGGTGCATCAGTATTTCTGCATCCTCCCCCTTCTGTCAACTGAGATGCCTTCTTCAACCACTTCACTGCTGTAGATACTGTCCCAGAAATCTACCTTATCCCAAATCCTGGGGTTTTTTTTCATGAACTTCTAGAATTTATACCCATGAAAAAATTGTTCTTCCATGTGCTCTAATCTAAATTTTGTACTTTAGAGTTAATATCTTGTTGCTAGTGCAGATGTTCACTCCATGAGAATTGTGTCTACAGCAACCATTCTTACCCTTGGTTCAGCTATAATCCCCTTAGGATTCTGCTCATTGTTTATGGGCCCCCTTCCCCATGAAGTTGTCAAGTTTTGGTGCATTCCTTGCTTCTCTCCTACTGACTACATAAAAATATTTAAATTTAAATTTTAAAAGTTTATTTAAAACACGGTGGAAGCTAATTCCGGCCATTTAAACATGTGCAGTCAAATTAATCCTCAACCCCTTATGTTTTGGCAGGTGGGAGGAAAGTGGAAAACCCATACAGACACAGGGAGAACTCCTGATACAGTTCCAGATTCAAACCCAGGTCACCAGAATAACATTACACTAACCACTACACAAACCATGCCACCATCTTTGTCTCTTCCTGGCTAATCACCCAAGTGTTTCCCAGCATTTTCATCTATAGTTCCTCTAAGGCTCTTAATGTTTACAGGCTCCCGTCCCTGTGAAGTAGTCAAGTTTTGGTTTCTTCCATACTTCTCTCCTACTGACTACGTTCAAAAAAATTATGTTAAGTGAGGTGAAAAGAAAACAAGGCTTTTACGTAAATGTGCTATGGGTCCCCAGAGGGGCCATGGTGCCCCCATTGAAAGTGGCTGGTCTACAGCTCGAGTGCTCTGACCTACCTTCTGGCCCAATGAGGCTCTGGACTGATATCACCCATCAAAACACTGGGAGGCCTGCCTAATTTACATGCACTTTTATGTTTCTCAAGAAATGGACGCGATGCCTGTAGAGAACTAATCGGCTTCTTCTTTGCATTCGACAAGTCTCTCACAGTGTATGAGTATCGCCGGTTTGGAAAGAACAGGTAAGTCTTCCTACATAATGCTAGAACAGTAATAAATACAAAGCATGAGTTTGGGAGCACCTGATAGGTTATGAGAATTTTCCATCCCTCACCCCCCCCCCCCACTCTCCATCGCACCACCAATTTCAACATCCTCAAGGTCTCTTTCAAAAAGCAATCTGCTAGAGAACCTCAGAGGGCCTCAGAGGGTCAGGCAGTATCTATGGATACAGAGGGATGGCTGATGTTTCAGGTCAAGACCCTGTATTGGGACTAGAAAGGAGACAGCCAAAATAAAGAGGTGAGAGGGAGGAGTGAGAGAAGGGCTGGTAAGTGATCGGTGGAACCAGGTGAAGAGGGAGATGATGGGTAGTTGGAGCCAGGTGGGGCAGGGAGAGGGATGGGGTTTGGAGCCTAGCTGGTGGCTGATGAGTAGTTATACATAGATAGAACACTATAGCACAGTACAGGCCCTTCGGCCCTCGATGTTGTGCTGACCTAAAAAACTAAACCCTTCCTACCTCATAACCTTTTTTTTAAATTTTATACCTTCCATGTGCCTGTCTAAGAGACTCTTAAATGCCCTTAATCTTTCAGCCTCCACCACCACCCCAGGCAAGCTATTCCAGGCACCCAAAGCTCAGTGTTCCTCCCTTCACTTGATACAAATGTTTGTTCTGGGAAAAAGGCACTAGTTGTCTACCTCATTTATTCCTCTCATAATCTTGTAGACCTCTATTAAGTCACCTCTCGTCACAGCCTAGACAGCTAAGGAGAGAGGGAAAGAAGGGAGCAATGATGCCAGGTAGGGAGAGGAGAGGCTTCTGTCTCTTCTAATCTTGGTCCTCTCCACTTTTCTCCCTCCTCCTCCCCCCCCCTTGTCCTTTTTAAAGTTTTCTCTTTCATGTAAGCTTTTGCTGCTGCATTGATTGCAGTCAATCAAGTACAAATTGACGTACAACCCAATCATCATCAAGTGGGTTTTCCACTGTGATCGGTTGTTGGAATGTCTGTACTGAGGTTACCAGTGGGCTATGTTGTATATAGTGTGCACTGCAGTCAAACATCTCAGACTAGGAACATGGGAAAGCCAGCGCCAGAAAATTCCCTGCTTGCCGCTCTTCTGCTCTGCAAATTGTATTCCTTTGGAATCTCTGACTGTAAACTTTGTTCTCTTTCTTCAGGACAAATGCTCTTCCATTCATTCAGAGAGACATTTACTGCCATCATTACGGTAGACGAAAGAGGAGACAATATGATGTTGGTGATTTCTATGTGGTAGGTAGCCCAATTGAAGAATTTAGAACCATAAGACATTGCAGAACAGAAAGCAGGCCTTTTGGCCCTTCTAGTCTGTGCTATACTATTATTCTACCCAGCTCCACTGACCTGCACCCAGTCCATAGCCCTTCATACCACTCCCATCCATGCATCTTTCCAAATGTTTCTTAAATGTGAAAACTGAACCCGCATCCACTTCCTCAGGTGGCAGCTCATTCCATGCTCCACAACTTTCTCTGTGAAGAAGTCCTCCCTAATGTTCCCCTGAAACTTTCCCCTTTCGCCTTTAACTCGTGTCTTCTAAGTGGAAAAAGCCTACTTGTATTTACTCTATCTATAATCATCCTAATTTAGTACATCTCTATCAAATCTCCCCTCATTCTTCTACGCTTCTAACCTGTTAACCTTCACCTGTAACTCACTCCCTCAAGTCCTTGCAACATCTTAGTAAATCTTCTCTGCTCTCTTTCAGTCTTATTGATATCTTTCCGGGAGATGACCAAAACTGCATAGTTAGCCTGTTAAATGAATGCTTGATTTTGCTAATTTCATCACTCCCCACTGTTGACGTACATTACTCTGCGATATTTTTGTTTTCCAAGTAACCTTCTCCAATTGGGAAACATTGGTGACAGAGAACTTTGCTCTGTAGCTATGGCATTTCTCGACACCGACCTTGTTCTTAGCAACCTTCCTGTGAGTACAGAGAGCAACATTTTTCCGATACTAGTGATATGGGAGCCCAGTAAATTGAGAATCCAGAGGCTAGTGGTCATGAAGAGGTGAACTCAAATCTCCCCGTGTATTCATTTGTAAATAATTTGGAATTAAAAATAATTTGCCAGCTCCCTGTTCCAGTTCCTTTTAATATTTCTGGGACTCTGATCTCACCACTTTAATCTCCCAGGTCTTTGTTCCATTCTTGTCAGCCACTCTGTTCCTGGGCCTTTTTAAACCTCCTAGTCTTCTATAATTCTATAATAGTGTGGTGTGCAAAAGATTCTGATGTGTTGAAGTCTGGTGGACTAGGATGCCACAATTCACAAGTAAAGAGCTTTTCCATATTCTGAGTACAGATAATACTCTTTGGCTTGGCTTCGCGGACGAAGATTTATGGAGGGGGTAAATGTCCACGTCAGCTGCAGGCTCGTTTGTGGCTGACAAGTCCGATGCGGGACAGGCAGACACGGTTGCAGCGGTTGCAGGGGAAAATTGGTTGGTTAGGGTTGGGTGTTGAGTTTTTCCTCCTTTGTCTTTTGTCAGTGAGGTGGGCTCTGCGGTCTTCTTCAAAGGAGGTTGCTGCCCGCCGAACTGTGAGGCGCCAAGATGAACGGTTTGAGGCGATATCAGCCCACTGGCAGTGGTCAATGTGGCAGGCACCAAGAGATTTCTTTAGGCAGTCCTTGTACCTCTTCTTTGGTGCACCTCTGTCACGGTGGCCAGAGGAGAGCTCGCCATGTAACACGATCTTGGGAAGGCGATGGTCCTCCATTCTGGAGATGTGACCCACCCAGCGCAGCTGGATCTTCAGCAGCGTGGACTCGATGCTGTCGGCCTCTGCCATCTCTAGTACTTCGATGTTAGGGATGAAGTCGCTCCAATGAATGTTGAGGATGGAGCGGAGACAACGCTGGTGGAAGCGTTCTAGGAGCCGTAGGTGATGCCGGTAGAGGACCCATGATTAGACCAACCATTCCCAACAGGGGCTATACGGACTGAAATCATAAAATATTTTGAATATTTTTTATGTAGTCGGTAGGAGAGAAGTAAGGAAAAAAACTAACTAAACTTGACTGCTTCACAGGGAAGGGGACCCATAAACTTTGAGCAGAGCCCTAAGTGGGGCATAGTCCAAAAAAGGTTGAGAAGTGCTGTCCTAGAACATGAAGTCCTCACACATACTTTTATACATAACGGGGCTGGAGAAACTCAGCAGGTCACGCAGTGGCCATAGGAAATAAAGATGTATAACCAACATTTCGGGACTGAGCCCTTCGTCAAGGTACGAGTGCAAAATAGAAAGGCCCCTGAATAAAAGCGTGGGGTAAGAGGGGAAGAGAGGCAGGGGGAGGAGCACAGGCCAACAGGCAAGAGGTCCTAGGAGGATATGGATTTGAGGGCAGCAGAGAAAAAAAGCTGAGAAGTGGCAGCTCTATGAATGGAGAGGGAAGGGGGTATAGAGACAAAGGGATGGGGAAAGAGAGAGAGAGAGAGACAGGAACGATGTCTAATGGAAACTGGAGAAATAAATGTTAATGTCATCTGGTTGGAGAATATTAATTATTGTTCCTCCCTAATGGCCATTTCCGTGCTGTAATTGTTATGTTATATATGTTATGTTAAAATTTGCGGGTGACCTAGCTTTGACAGTAGATGACCCCTGCAGATTTTCAAGTCAAGTATTGCTTCTCCTGGAAGGACTGTTTGGGGCCTTTAATGGTGGTAAGGGATGCGGTGTGGACACTATCTCCTGCGTTAGGGCCTCCTACATCAGAGAGACTGGATGCAGACTTTTGAGCATCTTCGCTCCATCTGCTGCAATAAGGGGGACCTCCCAGTGGCCAACTACTTTAATTTCACATCCCATTCCCACACAGACATGGCTGTCCATAGCCTCATGCACTACTAAATAGAGACCACCCCAAATTGGAGGAACAACACCTAATATTCCATCTGGGCACTCTTTAACCAAATGGAGTTAACATCGACGTCTATAGTTTCCGTTAGGCCCCTCCTCTTTTTCTCTCTCTCTCTTTCCCTCTCTCTCTCTCATTCCCTACCTCTGTCTCTTTCCTCCAGATCTCCATCCCCTTTCCTCTCCATTCCAAGAGGTACCCCCTCCCCTTCACCTCTTATTTTCTCTCTACCCTTCCACCATGTCTATTTATGGCATCCTGCCTGCTGGCCTGTGATCCTTCCTCTTCCCCTTCTTCTCTCCTCACCCAGCTTTTCTATTTAAGCACCTGCCTGCTTTTTGCTCATACCTTGACAAAGTGCTCAGGCCCAAAGCTTTGGTTATATATCCCTGCACCCTATGGATGTTGTGTGAATTGCTGAGTTTGCTATTCACCGCGTCTGCAAACTTTCCTGCTTGACCTCACACTCTTGTGTGTTCCACGTACACACTGGTGACTTGTGTACATTTCTTTTGTTTGCCAGGGTGCCAATCTCACCTTTCTGACAACAGAACACGTTAGTCTCCCTGCAAGTGTCCAAGCGAAGAACTTGTTAACCCTCCGGATCACCAGCATAGACGAAATTGCAAAGCGTTCATTCACGTAAGTTGCTGCGGAATCTGTCACCAATCTCAGCTCTTATACAAAACGTCGTCTTTAAAAAGTAGTAAATGGAGATTATTGTATCAGTTTAGTCTTCCCTGTGGCCTGTGTACCCACCGTAATCAAATGACATTCCATTCTTTATCGAGTTTTTTGAGAGTTGTACATAAGGAAGTGATAGAGTTATGGGGTGTCCAAAAATCACAACTCCTACAGTGATAGAACCTACGTGTAAATAAAAGACACCTCATCCAAATATAGGTGTGGTGATACTGCAGGGGGTGATCTCTGTACCTGCAGGAAGATCACCTAAGGGGCTGACTCCACCCCTGCCAGCTGTCAATCAGCCAACCTGAATATAAACCTGAGTCGGCCCCTCCTGAGCCAGTCACATGGGGAGTCACCAAGTGATGAACTGGTGTTCAGACTTTTACTGGAATAAAGCCAGTTGCCCAGTCTTTTGAGTTTTGTGCTTGCTCACTGCTACCTCAGCGCACCACAATAGGGTTACGCATCGTAGGTGAGGGTGATTCTCCTGACCAATCATTACTTTTTCTTGCTCCTATCTAATTCCTTGAAGAAGGATTCAGCATCTCCTTCATCCACCTTGATTTTGGGCACCTCTAGCTAATCTCCTCCTGTTAAGGAGATGTGAGCAGTTGTGAGTTTTATCAGTAGGTGTGGTGAGGCAAGGAAGGGAATGTAAGAGTGTATAAATCTGATGATTGGTTTCTATTGCCACATACAGTGTGTCAAGGGGCTCCCTCTGTCGTGCTGTTGAAATGAAGATTGTTTTTGCAGCTATTATTTTAGAAATGCAGCACAGTAACAGGTCCTTTTGGCCCACAAGCCCATGCACCTAATTGATCTACAACCCCTGACAGGAATGGTGGTAGGAAACTGGAGCACCGTGGGATTCAAACCCCGGTCCCAATTGCTGGCATGGTCACAGAGTTGTGCTAACTTTCCTCCCTTTTGAGATCGCAAAACCCATTTTTCTGGCTAATATAACTTCCTTTTAACCACTTTAATGTGTGTTAAATGTGTGGATTCTGAATATTATAGGGCATATTATGTTTTACCTGGGGAATGTGCTGATTATAAAGGAGAGGACCTTAATGGTATCTACCTTTTTGTTATTCACAGGAACCCATTTCTAATTTTGCAGATCCCATGCAAACTGCTTGTTCTCGTCTTTTATCTTCTTTGATTTTAAATTAAACTTTTTCTCCTAAATAATGTATTGCAGAACCAGTGCTGAACCATCCTTGAGCAAGCAAGAGATCGATGACAGAAATACACTTTTGTCTGCACAACGTGAGGTTTAAAAGAATCTTGTTATGTATTTAAAGTGCATGTTCAAACCAAGTGAACGTAGAGAATAGTCTTTGCTAAATTCATTAATTTATGATTTGTTCCAGCAGTTTCTTAGGAACAAGAGTGGAAGAAGCTGGGGAGGGGCTAAGAGGTGGACAGAAGATGAGGGAAATGGAGAGGCAGATAGAGGGAGAGACCCCCTTCAGAGAGAAGAGTAAGAACAGGAGTAGATAAAGAAGGGAGAGATACAGTGGTCAAAACACAGAGATGCTGGAGGAACTCGGCCAGTCTCGCAGCGTCCAAAGGAGGTAACGATGTATTACCATCATTTTGGGCCTGAGCCCTTCTTCAACCAAAATGCAGGCAAGTGTCTGAATTAAAGACTGCGAGGTGGAGGAGTACAGATCGACAGACAAAAGGTGTTAATTGGATATGATGAGAGGAAAGATGAGAATTAATCTTGGTTTGGTGAAAGGAGTCAGAGGGAAAAGGGGAGAGAGGGTGAGAGACAGATCTGGTTGAAAGATGAGGGAAAGAAGATGGAGTGGTTTCACAGAAACTGGAGAAGTCGATGTAAATGCCATCCGATTGGAGGGTGCCCAGATGGAAGATGAGTTTCAGTGGAACCAGAAAGATGATGGAATTGGTAAAATGATATTCCAGCATTTTCAATCTCTTGTGTAACTTGGGTTTATATTTGAAAGATTCTGCTTCGCCCAGGTAGTGATTAGTCTTTGCAACTAAATCACCTGTGAATGATTTTTGATGATTTTAGTTGAACTGGAAAAAAAAATCATGAGTCTTGCTACATGTTGGAATTATTCAAATCTTCTTATTCCCTCCTCCCTTATGAAGGATTGTTAAGAGAAAAACTGAAGAACAGAGGAGTCCGCACAATGACAAGGCTGGGAAAATTCCTGTGGCAGCAAGATTCGAGCAAGAGCAGAGTCTTGGCCAAAACAGAACTGAAGAAAGTTCTGAAGGTGTTCCATTTGGAGCTCCCCGATGAGGTCAGGACAAACAACAGCTTGCATTCAATGAACCCTTTAAGGTGGTAAGATGTCACAGAGGTTAACAGCAGCGCAAACAAGCAATGTTTTGACACAGTTGTTACACATGGTGAACCAAAGCTTGCGAAAAAGTCTTGAAATAGGACAGAGAGAGAGAGACCTAGAGATTTCAGCAGATGTTTGCATTTTGTTCAAGTTTATTATCATTTGACTCTACATGTACAACCAGACAAAGCAAGGTTTTTCTGGACCATGGTGTGTGCGCGCACACACACACACACACACACACACACACACACACCTATATCTAGATATATATCTATATTTGTATATTATATATATATAGATGTGTGTGTGTGTGTGTGTATATATATATATATATACACACATAAATAAAGATATAATATTAAATAAAGAGCAGTACAGTTAGTGCAAACCTATTACAGCACCAGTGATCTGGGTCGGAATCCAGAGCGGTCTGTAAGGAGTTTGTACATTCTCCCTGTGTCTGCGTGGGTTTTACTCAGGTGTTCCGATTTTCTCCCACCCTTCAAGACATACGGAGGTTGTAGGTCAATTGGGTGTTGTTGGGCAGCACGGGCTCATGGGCCAGAAAGCCCTATTACCATGCTGTATGTCTAAATTTTAATTTAAAAAAATTAAAGTTGTATTTAAAATATAAATAAACATTTTGGAATTATTTACTCAGTTACAGAATACCATTTGTCAATCTCACAGCCTGCTATTTCCCAGCTTGGCAGTTCTTATTTTGATGTTTCTGTACCTCCTTCCTGATGTTATTGGGACAAAGATACTGTGAAATGGATGGTAGGGGGTCTTCATGAATTTTTTGAGCCCTATTTAAGCAGCGCTCCCGATGAATAGAGGAAAGGGAGACCCCAGTGATATTCTTGATGTTTTACTGATCCTTGTATTGACTTCCGATCCCCAATGTTGAAGAGAAGGAAATTGGTAGTACATTAAGGCATTGAAATGGGGAATCACAGATACCCCAGGCTTGGTGATTAATGCAGAGAAGGATTGTATGTTAGTGTTCATATATACTAGATCTGTGTACAGATGCACTTAAGTTTCTGCAGCCTCACAGGTACACAAGATACACCACCAGCCAGAGTAGAGGTGTGAGTTTATGACTGAAGTGTTGGGAGCTACGGCCTGCGGGCAGCTGGGACTACAGTGAGAGACTATGAAAAATTCCTGATTTTTTTGGCCAAAAATAGGGAGTTGACATGAGATTATATATGGTATTTACTCGAGTATATATGGTAGGTTACAGGGAAACAAGTGGGAGTACTCTGAGAACATTAGGTCAAACTGTCTCCTGTTGTGTGGCAATATAAATATAATTTACATTAAGTTTCATTCTTCTGATGGGACATGTTGGTTAAGATGGTAATTATTGATGGTACCCGGGTTGTCCAAGGTTTGAGAGCACTCAGCAAGCTTGCTCACCTGATTCAGAGTACTGGTTGTGCACAAGAATGAGGGTCTAGGATCATGCCCATTCTTGGCTTCATCCATAAAAGTTACTGATCTAAACCATGGGGAGCTTCTCACTAAAAAGTAACATCAGAAAGTCTGCAGGTCTCATAGAACATTACTGCACAGTACAAGCCCTTCAGCCCATGATGTTGAAGGTAAAGGTTCCATTATTGTCATGTAATACTACATTTAGAATATAATATACATAAAATTATTTAACTTTTTTCTACTGTAAGGAAGGAAGACAGACAGTCACCACTTTGGCAAGCGCCCCTCACAGAAATGAGGGGGGTAGGAGCAAACACCCAACCCATGGTTTACAAAATCACTGCTCTAACCACTGAGCTATATTGTGCTAACCTATATAAATCTACTGAACAATCTAACTCTTCCCTATCTCGCATCTATAAATCTCCATTTTTCTTTCATCCATGCCTGTCTAAGAGTCCTTTGAATGCCCCTATTGTACTAGCCTCCACCACCACCCATGGCAATGCTTTTCAGGCACCCACTATGTGTATTTTAAAAAAAACCTTACTTCTGTTATATTCCCCAAAAATTCCTCCATTCATCTTAAACAGATGACCTCTGGTATTTGCTAATATTGGCCTGGAAAAAAGGTGCTGGCTTTCCTCCCAATCTAAGCCCCTCATAATCTTATGTACCTCTATATTTCTTAAACCAAACCATTGTGAATGAAGACTGATAACGAATGCTGTTGTGATGTGATTGAATTCTATAGACACCTCTTCTAACCTTTAGTTTTATTAAACTCCACTTGTTGGTCTTGGATGCCCAAAGTTCTTCCATGACTGACAAATTGGGCCAAAGAGCCCATTTCTGAGCTACATAATGCAAAACCAGTTCCCCTGTCATAAAAGATTTACAGTGACTCCAGGATTCTTTGGATTTCTCCAGCTCCCAGTCAGCCATGACCCATTTAAATTTGCCTGAAGTCCAAACAGGTCCGTGGCCTGTGCTATCTCCCTGGCCCTCTTCTTGACCCTGGTACATCGGGACATCAAGGACACTCTCAGCTACTGTTCATCAAATTCAGCTCCACCATCGGTGCCATAGTCTGGAGCTGAGCCACAGTCAGCCCACCTCTACAATGTTCAGAATTCTTCCTTGAGACTTGCTGGAGAGTCTTAATTCATATTCAGAGGTTCCTTATATTGTCATGTAATAATACAAATGAAGATTAATTATATTTTGACACCCAAAAAAAGAACTTAAAACCTGTAATTCCATCATTGAAAGTTATGAGGAAATTATTTCAAAAGTGTTTATTAAAGATATTGAACTGTTGTCTCCTTTTGTAGGTTTTTGAGTTGATTTGGGTTTTACTGGATCAGGACTGCAGCGGTAGAGTAGATTATCACCAGTTCGTCCACGCCATCATTGGAGAAATGAACGAGTTTCGAAAAGCATATGTTCGAAAAGTAAGAATTCTTCTGCTTTGGAAGTGGTCACAAAAAATGCTGCAGATGCTGAAAATCTGAAAGAGAAGCATAAAATTCTGGATACACTCGGCAGGTCAGGCAGCATCCTCGAAAGAGGAGCAGTTAATGGTTCAGGTCTAGGACCCTTCTTCAGATTGGGAGAGAGGGGACCAAGTGAAGTTTAGGATTTGTGAAGGTGGACAAGGGGGATGTGCGGAACAAAGAAAATATCTGATCGGGTGAGATTGGTAGAAACGAAGGGTCCACCTCATTCCAGCCAGGAAAAATCAGGGGAAAAGAGGAAAGTCACCTGATCTTTGGCCACTGGACCAAGCCAGACCCATAACGCCCCAATATGATGTATTCCCATATTGTGAATGTTTTAATGTCTTAAATGTTCAATTTTGGTTGTTTATGTGTAAGTGTTCGATGTTGAAGGAATGGGGAGGGGGGAGGGAGAGAGGGGAAGCAGTGATAGGTTTGGACTAAACTGTTGAGTTAAAATCTGGAAGACAAAATGAAATATTCAAAAAAAGTTATTACTTGGTTCTAATTCTAAATTAGAATTTAGACTGGATTATCTCTTTAAGATGAGGAAGCTTACTTAATATAAGAAAGGCTTGGTGAAATAAGTATTCAAGTATTTAAAGATACATAATATATTATTTTAAAAATTTATACTCTTAATATATATGAAAACAGACAGTTTCAAGGGTATTTATTGCAATAGTAAAAGGTCAATTAACCACAGACACTATCTCATTTTCTCTTTGCACTGTGAATGATTTATGTTGATCTTTAATTTAATGTTGAACTATATTTCTTTTATAAAAATGTCTTAGTAAAGTAAATTATAAAGTTAAAATATTGTAGATGTATTCTTAGTAATTTAGCTGTGGGTTGGTACCGGGGCACACACAGATTACAGCACATTTATAGAGAACCATTGTTTTCTGAGAAGAGTGTTCATTCTCAGAGTCGGCATTTTTTGGACAGTCAGTGGTAATGGATTTCAAGTGGGTCTTAATTATTCAAGAACTGCTGAGGAAGCCATCTGTTTTTAATCAAAGCCACTTAAGCCTCTTGAACAGAGATGAGGTCAGAGGTTTTGAAAAAGGAACAGAATTTTGGTAGGAATAAAACTAATGGTCATGTGGCTTCCAAGAATTGGGACTCGCCTCATCCATGATGTAATGGTCACATGACTTGGAGAAATATGTTACAGAATTCAGACATTTTGAATTCAATTCTGAAACAGTTCAGCTTGGAGTTCACAGAAGTCAAAGCTCTGTGACACACAAGGGTTGAACCTTGTGAAAGACAGGGTTGAGTTACAGTTACCAGAATTGGTGCTGTTTGTTGTGTGTTACTCCTGGAAGAAGGGAAACACAGAATCCGTGTTTTTTGAATTAATGAAGATCACTTTGCTGTTTCTTTGGAAAAGAGGACAGAATTCTACTGGGTCTATTTTTATGTTTGGCCATTTTGTTTAACCCATGTCTGGTTTGTGACTTCATCATGGAAGAAAATAGACACATTTGCTGTTTTTGAGAAGAGGGCATTTTCTTCATCTGGAAAACATAATTATGAGTAAAGAGGCCTGAAGATATAATTTTTAAAAACACTGAACTGATAATTTAAGGCCTTCAAGCAAAACTAAAATAATGCTGAACTTTTAAAGATTGACTTTTCAGAGTGGGACTTTGAATTATCACACACACATACATTTACATTTTACTTTTGCGCATAGTGGGGTTAAGTTTAGAGTTAAGTAAGAAATGTTTTGTTCTTAATAATTATAAAAACTATTATTTTGAATTTTGCATTGCTGTTCCTGTGTTAGTGATAACAAAGTCCCTTTAGCCCCAAACATAATTAATAGGGTTGTTAGTGCATAACAGCACTAATTAATTTTATTTATATATAATATATATTTATATAAACATTTATAAATGTTATTTATATTAGTATTTTCAACTGTAAGGCTGCCACAAAATGACAAATTTTGTGACATTCATAACAAATACTGATTCTGACCTTACAGTCTCCAGAACTCTTCCATGATCCTCTTTATTCACTTAGCTCTCTCCCACTTTGTCTGGCACCTGACAATCAACATCCATGGCTTCCCCATCTGTCCTTCACCCTTCCCTCATTCCCCAGTCCCTTACTGGCCCCTGTTCAACAGCCCCCACCCAGCCCTCGTGATTTCCTCCTCTGCACCCTTGGTCTTGATGAAGAGTTCTGCCTTTACCATTCTTTTCCTTTCATTCATGCTGCTTGACCTGCTGAGTTCCTATCACAGTTTTTTTCCCCCTCCAGATTCTAGCATCATGACATCAGAGGTACAGTACGTATTAATTTTGTTCTATATCAATACACATGAACCTGGAGTGAGTTGACGTAGCATTTTAATGTGTCATTTGAAATATGTTATCTCTTTTTAAATTTTCACAGGCTTATATGAAGCTGGATCCAAATAAGACCGGCAGTATCTCTGTTAATGATATTAGCAAGTTCTATAATCTGAAGAAACACCCTATCGTCTTGTCAGGTAATCTAAAAGTCTGATCACTATAAACATTCTTTGCTGGGATGTAATCTCAACGTCAGTAATCAGAGAGTCCAAGAGATCTGAAAAAGCCCCATTGGCCCATGGATCCTGACTATTTATGCCAATCGTGTGCTAAAACTCAATTTAGATCTAAGGGGCTCTGGACAGACAACCTGGGTTGCTGTATGAACCTTTCACTTCTCCCTGCAGCCCATCAAAGCATGATTCCTGAGGGAAGGATGAGATGTAATGGCTTATAGCAGGGTCCAGCCTGGTGTCAGTGGATGCCAGTCGGAATGAAACCTGCCGTTTGTACTCTCTTCCACACATCTGGCACCAGTTAAGTTGATGAGGCTGTGCAAGGCCAAACATAACCAGTAACTGATGTCAGTCCATGGTCTGATTTACTGCCAGGCTGAGTCCACCCACCAAATGGGGGAACAACACCTCATCTTCCTCTGGGCACCCTCCAACTGGATGGCATTAACATCAACCTCCAGTTTCCTTTGCTCCAGCTTTCTCTCTCTCTTTTTCCATATCTCTCCCATTCATGTACTTGTCCAAATTTTTCTTAAATGTTGAAATTGAGCCTGTATTCAGCACTTCAGCTGGCAGGTCACTCCACACTTCCACCAATGTCTCTCTCTTTCTCTGTGAAGAAGCTCCCCCTAACTTTTCCCTTTTTACCCTTAACCCATATCCTCTAGCTTGTATCTCACCTACATCTTCCTATTCTTTGCTTATACCTTGAAGAAGGGCTCAGGCCTGAAACGTCAGTAATATATCTTTAGCTCCTGTGGGCACTCTGAGACCTGCTGAGTTCCTCCAGCATTTTTGTGCTTTTACTACAATCACAGTGTCTGCAGACTTTCATGTTTCACTCCCAACTGATACGTCACAGCTGGGGCAAAATCAGAAACATTTGCCTCACCCAGGGTTTGGAGTACTGCCAGCCTTTTAAAGTTCCTCCCAGGACCAGGTTGACCATCGATCTCCAATCAGCTTCCAATGAAGGGTCTTCAGTCTGAAACATCAGCTCGGTTTCTCTTCACACAGATACAACCTGCCTACTGAGTATTTTCCAGCATTTTCTCCAGTCACACTTTCCATGCTCACTCAATTCTTTGGACTAATGGCGTCCTCTTTACGGTTCTGTCACAGGAGAAGCTTCTGAGCAACAAGTCCGATCGGCATTCCTCGACACCCTGCAGGAGTGCAGCACCAGGCCTGGGGAAGTGACTTACTGTGAATTCGAATGCTATTACGAGGGACTCAGCCTTGAGATTGAAAGCACTGAAGATTTTGTCAACATCTTGAGAAACTGCTGGGGGGTCTGAGACTGGAGAATGAACTGCACAAAGTCAGAACCATCATTTCCTTGCAAGTTTTATGTTGATGTGCCATAGATGAACATATATAATTGGACTGCAGCAGAGAACCCAACTAGCTCCTTAAATATTTAGACATGTTTTATTTCTTTCAGATGACATTTTGGTGGTACCAGATAGAACAGGAAGGAAGCCCTTCAAGTTTTCTGTCCATTAATTCATTTGTATAAACAGGGAGTGATCAGATGGGACCCTTCGGACTTGTGGTTGCCAAGGTCTGTAATATCACCCTTCCACTTGTTTTCCTGGCTGATTTTTCTTTTTCTGGCTGAATTTTGTTCCAAACACTTGTGCAGAGAAAGCAAGTAAGAGTCATGACACCCAAAATTTAAAATGTTTAAAACTCTATAAAATGTTGTGTGTTAATTCTAGTCTATTAGTCCTGAGGTGTTGATGAAACAGTTTTAATCCGTGTCTAATGCACGGACCACACTGTCACAGTACCACATTGACACACCCTGAAGCTGCAGATGCTGGGCAAATACAAACTTATAATTCCTGATGAAAATCAAACAAAAAAAAGACATGAAATCTGAAATAAAACACTGGAGGGGGGATGGGGGAGACTCAGCAGGTCAGGCAGTATCTATCAGAGGAGAACCCAACAATGCTTCAAGTTTGCAGAGTTCTTGCAATAATACAGATTTGCAGTGTGTCCATAAAACCTTTTAATGCAGTTTCAAAGATACTGAACACAGAAAAAGATGATGGAGTTTTTGTACAGTGGGGTATGAGTAGAAATATGCAGATTAAATGTACCATTGCATACAGTTTCAGGGCAGAGTGGAGCATTGACCCTTGTAACTATTGCTTGCGTGGATGATGCCGACATGCCTCCTCGCCTCCCCATTTTGGACCCTTCACTTCCCTTTATCCTGCTGCAACTTCATTCCACTCTCGTCACTCACTATGGTAGCAAATTCCACATTCTCTTGATGAAGGTTCTGGCCCAGAACATAAGCCATTCTTTTCTCCTACTGCTGCTGTTTAACTCATTGAGTTCCTCAAACAGATTGTTTGTTGCACTGCAGACCAGCATCTGCAGTGCCTCACGTGTCCATGTTACTCTGGGAAGGTGGAGAATAATTTCTATTTAAATATGTAGTAGTGGCATGGTTATATGAAGCTCTGCCGAGATAGGCTATCTATCTCGGCTGCACCATTTCATCGGATGCAAGGATCAACAACGAGATAGACAACAGACTCGCCAAGGCAAATAGCGCCTTTGGAAGACTACACAAAAGAGTCTGGAAAAACAACCAACTGAAAAACCTCACAAAGATTAGCGTATACAGAGCCGTTGATATACCCACACTCTTGTTCGGCTCCGAATCATGGGTCCTCTACCGGCATCACCTACGGCTCCTAGAACGCTTCCACCAGCGTTGTCTCCGCTCCATCCTCAACATTCATTGGAGCGACTTCATCCCTAACATCGAAGTACTCGAGATGGCAGAGGTCGACAGCATCGAGTCCACGCTGCTGAAGATCCAGCTGCGCTGGATGGGTCACGTCTCCAGAATGGAGGACCATCGCCTTCCCAAGATCGTATTATATGGCGAGCTCTCCACTGGCCACCGTGACAGAGGTGCACCAAAGAAAAGGTACAAGGACTGCCTAAAGAAATCTCTTGGTGCCTGCCACATTGACCACCGCCAGTGGGCTGATAACGCCTCAAACCGTGCATCTTGGCGCCTCACAGTTTGGCGGGCAGCAGCCTCCTTTGAAGAAGACCGCAGAGCCCACCTCACTGACAAAAGGCAAAGGAGGAAAAACCCAACACCCAACCCCAACCAACCAATTTTCCCTTGCAACCGCTGCAATCGTGTCTGCCTGTCCCGCATCGGACTGGTCAGCCACAAACGAGCCTGCAGCTGACGTGGACTTTTTACCCCCTCCATAAATCTTCGTCCGCGAAGCCAAGCCAAAGAAAAAGAAAGAAAAGAAAGAAAAAGAAATTACAGCGCAAGCAACCTGGGTTCGAATCTGACGCTGTCTGTAAGGAGTTTGTACCTTCTCCCCATGACTGCGTGGGTTTCCTCTGGGTGCTCTGGTTTCATCCCACCATTCAAAACATAGAGGGTTGTAGGTTAATTTGGCTGTAATTGGGTGGCAAGGGTTTAAATGGCTGGAATCGGCTTTTAGCATGTTGTAAATAACATTTTAAATCTTAAAATATTTTTGTTATGGGAGGTGAAAAGAATACAAGGTTTTTACTTAAATGTGCTGTGACCCCTGAAAGGGGAGAGTGCAGAATGCCTGTTGAGAATGGCTGCTCTAGAACATGGAGTATTCAAGGGATAGTACTTTTTGTTAACATTTCACTAAACTAAATTAATTTGTATTTAATCTGTTGTATAAATGGAAAATTGTTCTTACATTCTCCTTCAGACAAATTTTGGAGGATATCTGGTCTGATTGTATTTGGATATGGACAAAGTGGAACAAGACAATCTGTTCCCATTGGTGAAGGGGGTCAAGATCCAGAGGTCAGAGAATGAAGTTGATTAGTACAAAAGGCCAAGTGAGTGGTTCAGTTCTGGATTGGAGGACAGGCCTGGGAGAAGTTGTTGTAGTGGAGGCAGATTCAGTGTAGAGCCAACTCCTGGTTGTAGCACTCTATCACTACATCCTCTTTCCTTGAGATGTTTAATATGACGCACTAATACAGTATTCTTTCAATTTAAAGTTCAACACACACGTAACACAAACATCGGCAACATAGACATTTAAATGTGTAGTTCTTTATAACGCATCAGCTAACACAATAAGTTTCCCTGGCGTATATACCAATTCAAAGTAATAACGTTGTAGCTTCATCAGTCTTTGGATTCTTGATGACATTTCACTAAGATTTTTCTTGATTATTGCTATTAATGATTTGTGGTCTGTCTCTGCCATGAATGTTGGAAGACCATATACATACCATATATTTTGGGTGTATAAGTTGAGACGTGAAACCCAAAAAAACTCTCAATAAATGAGGGTCTACTTATACTCTTTATGAGACCTTAAATTCAGTTCAAAATCCAATCCATACTGACCTGGCGTATAAGTCAACCCTTGAAAAACCAAAAGAAAACCCCAACTACGACAGATTTTCATTGAGATTTTTATTAGCACCCTTCAAAATTGCTATAATTGTCTGAAAACAGCAACACATTTAAACCCCTTCAAAATCACTCTCGATCTCATTGTCTGAGGCAAAGATGGCGGCAAGCACATCCATACTCTCACTGTTTAAACAGTCATCATACGGGTCCCAGTCTGGATCTGATGAGACGGTTTCAGCTTCGTCATCAGTGCCCACAATAAATCATCTTCCGTGCCATCGATTGCACTTTTTAAATGAGTTTATCACAGTCTCTACTTTAACTTTGTCCCATGCCTCGAGCATGAAGTTACACAGCATATCAAGTGATGCAGCAAGCATTGTCCCACCTTCTGTAAATGACTTTTCTGCACTCAACATCTATGTATTCCATTCCTCATGCACATGGCCTTTGAATGGCTTTGCAGACATCAAGAGGTTGCTATAGAGGCATCCAACCACTCGTGAAACCACCATGTAAGTATTATGTAGTGTTAATCTACTTTTTAGTGTTCAGTTAAGTGGCTACAAAATGTGCCCCACACCAGCAAACTCCATTCTTTGCATAAACCACACGTTGCCTATCCATAGTTTTATACCATTTTCATCTAGCCATCCTTTTTCATGAAAATGTACAAAAATACCTTTAGGGAATTTCATTTTTGGTTTAATTTTGCATTGGAATATTACCTTGAGTCTTAACTTTGTCCCGTTGGCCATGTATGATAACACCACAGTAAACCTGGTCCTTTCGTGGCCTGTCCTTCTGGTTTGCACAGTTTTAACACCTTTCCATTCCACTGTTCTATTGCCCATCATGAAAAAAGTCATGGGGGTTTCGTCCTTGTTTCTGATATTTGCCAGTGTTTGTCAGTTCTGTGAAAACTTCCAACTTTATGATCAAGATCTTTTGGTTGTTTCTCTGCAATTTTTGTTTATTGGTGTAATACCAGATTTTTCCCGTTCAAAAAATGATTGCACTAGCCGACTGTAGCCTCAAAATCATCAACGATGTCTGAGTATGACTTTGCCCACTGCAATGGAAATGTTCCTATTTGATTTTGGGTGACTATGTAGCAATCTTGCCTCTGTTCACGTACCCATTCTGCAACGTGATTCTCCAACTCTGGCCAACGAGTGATTCCTTTTCTCAAAGAACATTGCATTTTTGGAATGTTTCTTAAAGTCTCTTCTTTCTTCCTCCAAAATGTTCTTGCAGCAGCAGTTGTTGGTTTTCTTGGCCATTTCTATCACTTTCAACTTAAAGCTCACTGAGGAATTTCCTAAAGGTAACCTCAGACAAGAGTATTGACCAAACGGTGTATTAAATGTATAGTATTTTGTGCTATCATTATGCAATTTTATTTGCCAGAAGCCATGGGATGCATCCAATTTAGTGAAAAACTTTGCACCAGGCATCTCACTTGTAGTTTGGCATTCAAGTCTTTTGGATTCATGCACACGTGTAGGTCGAGTACGTTGAATTTACCCATTCTGTGGGCTCCTTCACTTATTCGGTCGAGTTCCTGCTTGAGCTTGTCTTTTAGCGGTGCTGGGGTCTGCCTCGGGGCATGCATTACTGGGTGCGTATTCTTTTTTAACTATCTTATAGGTGAATGGCTGAATTCCAAATCCCTTGAAGATGTCTGGAAATTGATCCAGTGTTTCCTCTTCACTGTTCTATGCATTGGTGCTGTTAATGTGATACATCCTCTTGACTAGGTCTAAGTTTTCACATGCTTTGTCACCAAGCAGTGAGTCATGTCCATCTGGAACTACTATGAACCTGAGGTGATGTTCTTTATCTTTAATGTTCACTTTGGGTTTACATGTTGATGCTCTATCCACTGTAGACTTTGAGTAATGCAGGATTTGCATGGATGTATGGCTTTATCTTCATTGCCCTGATGTCATGCTCACAGAACAAATAGATCTTTTCCCCGTGTCCAATTTGAAAGGAATATTTGTTCCATTTGTATGTAATAACATAGTCCACTTATCCTGTTCAACACTGTTCACTACCATGCCCAAGAAAAGTGTATCACTGAGAGCAGTTTCTTCCATAGTGTGTACACTTTTACTTCTGTCTGATTTCCCTTTGGAAAACATAGCTCTGCTGCGCTTAAAAGACTTTCTCATCAGCTGGGTATTGTTTGGGTGCACATTGAGTGCCGCGTCATTTACAATTGAATGTTTCTCCATCTTTTTGTTGTTTCCTGTATCTTATTTTTCATTTGTGTATGTGTGTGTGTGTGTCCAGATATTGTGGCTACAATTATGCCTTCATTTTCACTCGCCTTCCCGCTATCAATGAACTTTTTCGCATGCTGAAGAGCTAATTCACTGGCATGGCTCCTGCTAAGGCAAGCGCTGTCTCTCTCGCAGCAACCTCTCTCTCACTTCATATCATTAATTCTGAACCCATTTTGATGTTGGATCATTGAATCTTGCGGCGATCCAAAATTCATGTACTTGCTTTTAATTTTGTCTGGTTGCAGGGGCTGCAGAAGCAAATCGACAGACACTTGGTGACTCTGCGGGGACTCTCTTTTGCTTCTCTCTCTCTGACTGTAAGAGGCTTTAGGCAATTCCTGCTGGTGGTGAATTTGTCTGCTTTGCAGCAGGCAAAAATAAATTTCATGTAACAGGACACAATTTTGTTGCTATGATAATAAATGAATCTTGACAATAAACCTGATGATGTTGACCCAGGGATGATGGAACTTGAATGCAGACAAGAGCGCGGTGCGCAGGCGCTTGGCCACCGCTGTCGTCAGGAGCGTGGTGCGCAAGCGCCTGGCCGCCGCTGTCGACGGGAACGTGATGCGCAAGCCCCTGGCCGCCGCTGTCGACGGGCGCGAAGTGCGCAGGCGCCTGGCCGCTGCTGTCGACGGGAGCGTGGTGCGCAGGCGCCTGGCCGGACTTTCCGTGCGGACGCACTGCTCCTTGGAAGGAGCCCTTGGGTGCGCTGGCCTCTCTCCCTGGGCTGGGCAGAGCGATGCAGCGCCTGGGCACGGTGCAGCAGAAGCTGCCCTGCGCCTTTTGTACCGAGGTGCTGGACGAGGCGGCCACCAAGCGGCCCAAGCAGGTAGGGGGAGGGCGGCTGGAGCCGGGGCTCCCTCTCCACGCTGGACTCGCCATAGCCCCTCATTGCAGGGCAGCTGCTGATTGCGGGGCAAAGAGCTTTGCAGTGTCCATCTGTGGCTGGCAGTTATTCACACTGCATCAACCTGCCCCAGTGGGAACTTCGCAGGAGCCCAGTCCTGGCTGAATGAAAATGCATGCCTCTTAAAGTCAGTTGTCCTGCATCTGGGGACGTGGGCAGCAGGGGCTTGCAAGGATAGGGACCAAATGCAGGCAAAAGGGATTAAACCAGATTGTCTACTCGGTCAAAACAGACGAATGCTGGAGGAACTCCGCATCCAGCCCTTCTTCAAGCAAGAGTAAGAGGTCGGCAGGCGTCTGAATTAAAGACTGGGGGCAGAATGGGAAGGGGACAGGAGTCCAGACCAACAGATAAAAGGTGTTAATTGGATAGGTTAAGAGGGAAGGAGAGCCAAAATCACTTCTCACCTCTCATCTTGGTACGGTGAGCACGCCGTTACAGCGCCAGCGATTGGGACCGGTGTTCAAATCCGGTGCTGTCTGTAAGGAGTTTGTACGTTCTCCATGTATCTGTGTGGGTTTTTCCCGGGGGCTCCAGTTTCCTCCTACCATTCAAAAGGACACGTAGGTTAATTGGGTGGCACGGACTCATGGGCCAAAAGGGCCTGTTACCGTGCTGTATGTGATTGTCTAAATCTAATTTAAATCTTATCATATCCAATTAACACCTTTTGTTTGTTGGTGTAGACTCCTCCCCATCTCATTCTCTCCCAGTCTTTATTCAAACTTTTTCCTGTTTTTAACTTGTACCTTGAAGAAGGGCTCAGGCCGGAAACACCTACCTCCCATGAATACTGTGAGAGCGGCTGTGTTCCTCCAGCATTTCTGAGTTTTTACTGTCATCACAGCGTCTGTGGACTTTGTGTTTCACTGCATACCATCTTCAAGTCAGATGTTCCAAGATGTGTGTGTGCATAGGGGTATGTGGGCAGAAAGAGCTCGCAGGGAAAGGCAAAAAGGGACTAGACCAGACTAGGTCAGCACAGATGAGTTGGTCTTGGTGGGATAGTATGTGAGCCCATGACAGACATGAAGGTATGGGAGTGGGACGCAGAACTGAAATGGTTGGCTACTGTGGAGTCTCCATCACTGGTGTGGACAGAGCAAAGGTGCTCAGCGAAGTGATTTCCCAGTCTCTCTGATGTAGAGTGGGCCACAAAGGGAGCTGTCTGGGTTAACTGGCCACACTAAGATCAAGATTCCTTTATTGTCATCTAATAATACAGAACATGTCTTTTCTTTCTTTGGCTTGGCTTCGCGGACGAAGATTTATGGAGGGGTAATGTCCACGTCAGCTGCAGGCTCATTCGTGGCTGACAAATCCGATGCGGGACAGGCAGACACGGTTGCAAGGGAAAATTGGTTGGTTGGGGTTGGGTGTTGGGTTTTTCCTCCTTTGTCTTTTGTCAGTGAGGTGGCCTCTACGGTCTTCTTCAAAGGAGGTTGCTACCCGCTGAACTGTGAGGCGCCAAGATGCACGGTTTGAGGCGATATCAGCCCTCTGCGGTGGTCAATGTGGCAGGCACCAAGAGATTTCTTTAGGCAGTCCTTGTACCTCTTCTTTGGTGCACCTCTGTCTCGGTGGCCAGTGGAGAGCTGAGTACAGAACATGTAATATTACATGAAATAGCCTTCTGCCTGCCGAAAGGCAGACAAAGAGTCACCATTGGTGTCACCCGGTGCTCCTTATAGTGGGAGAGAAAGAGAAGCAAAAGAGAGTCGTTTTAGAGACACTGAGTGTCCATGGTTTTACCTCCAGCGCTCTCACATCTTCTGTAGCTGCACAGATTCCTGATCGATTCATTGCCACCCAGATCCAAACCTCCAACACAATCAGGAAGCCTTCAGTGTCCAAGGCCATTCGGGAGCCCTTCTTCCCCTCAGCACCCCCTCGGATCCCAGTTCCAACACTTGGTTGCCATGAGCCAGTCTCCAGCAGCCCATGCGGGTCCCAGATGCTTTAACCGTGTCATTAAGAGATTGAATCTTGGAGGGGGGGGGGGGGTAATTGATGGGACTGGAGGAGGAGAGTAAAGCAGGTTTGGTGTGGGATTAGCAGAAATGGATAGTCAATGGCCAGCATAGATTCTGTGGGCCAAAGGGCCTGTTTCGGCACTCTGAGACTCTGGGAGTGATTTTATGCCCAGGTGCTTTGTGCGAGGAAGGGGTTTCCCCCACAGGGAAGTGATTGATAACCTGTGGGATCTGGCTGGACTTGACGTGAGCGTGTGTTCAGTCTTACAGAGTCATGGCCACTGGGGACCTGAGTCCGGAGGCGCTGGCTGCAAATGTCCACCATGCCATTGCAACCGAGAAGGTGGACGGCACCTGCTGTTATGTCTCGAAATACAAAGGTAATGGAATAAGACGGTGGAATTGGCAGTCTGTGCAACCTATGGCAGAGATGCAGTAAAAAGTTTGGTTTTGCCTACTATCCAGGCAAGTCCATTCGTGCAGTAATAAATGAAACAACAGTGTTGGCCAAATTGTGCAGGGTATAGAGAAAAATACAGCCAATAAACAGAGCCGGTTAGAGGGTAGTTTCAGGGTGTGATAACATCAGGAAATAAATTGTCCTTGATTTTGGAGGATCATGTTTTCAACCTCTTATATTACCTGGCTGAAAGGAAGGGGTGTAGCGAGTGTGACTTGGGTGGGAAGGGTCTTTTAATATGTTGGTGCCTTCCTGAGACACTGGGAGTACAGATGGAGTGGGTGGAAGGGATTGTGTTGGCCTGTGCCGCAGATGTTAAAGTAGTTCACTGCTTCACATGCTGGTCAGATCACCTTGCTGAAACCACTTCAACAACAACTGGTTTCAGAACTCACTTAAATGGCATTTGGTTTTGATTCTGAGTTTGACACGTTAAACGTTTGGTGCTAAACAAGGTGGCTGTGGTAAACGTTGGGAAATATGATGTACCTTTCAGTGAAAAAGTTCGTGTGGAAAGGGCATCAGGTCAGGGATGAGATCAGTGACTTCCAGGATGCCCCATTATAGGAAGGAAGTAGAGGCTTTTAAGAGGGTACGGAAGAGATTTACCAGGGTATTGCTATATTCAGAAAGTATTAAGTCTCAGAAGAGGTTGGACAAACTTGGACTGTTTTCTGTGGTGGCTGATAAAAGTTATGAGGCTTGGATAGGGTAAGAAGGAAAAATACTTTTTTTCATCCCCAAGTTAAAATTGTCAAATACTAGAGGGCTTAGGTTTCAAATGAAAGGGGGCAAGTTTTTACACAGAAGGGATGGGTGCCTGGAACGGGCTGCCAGGGAAGGTGGTGGAGGCTGGTACGATATCTGTGTTTAAGTGACATTTGACAGGCATGAGCAAGCAGCCAATGAAGGCACAGGGATCGTGTAGAGGCAGATGGGATGTTTAAATTGGCATCGTGGTGGCACAGACATGGTGAGCTGTTCCTGGGCTGTACATCATCTTAGATTATGGATGCAGGAGAAGGCCATTCAGCCCTTTGAGCCTCAGCACTGCCATTCAAAACAATCACGGCTGATCATGTGACCTCAGTACCCTCTCCTGTTTTCTCTCCACGCCCCTGATTACTTTTGCCAGAAGGGCCACTTCCAAACTCCCTTTTGAGCATATCCAATGAACCAACCTCAAAACTTTCTGTGGTTGGTTGTTTCACAGGTTCATAACTCTCTGAGTGAAGAAGTTTCTCCTCATCTCAGTCCTAAATTACTTCTCCCTTCTCCGTTGTCTTGTGATCCCTTGTTCTGAAGTTCCCCAAAATTAGGAATATTCTTTTTTTTGAATATTTTATTTATAATTTTTCTTACTCAAACAGTGTCAACCATCCATAATTAAAAAACACACTATATTCTTGTTGGAAACATTCTTCCTGCCTCAACCTGCCTGGTCCTCTCAGAAATTTCTGTTTCAATGAGATTCCCTTTCATTCGGATGAGCATAACCTGAGTTTCCCTGGTCTTTCTTCATCGATTCCATTTGGTTGACTTATTTGGTTATTTAATGTTTCATGGTTGTTGCCAGATTTGCCATGTCTCTGGGCCCGGCTCGATCGGAAACCAACCAAGCAAGCTGAGAAGCGGTTCAGGAAATTTCAGTCCTCAAGATCCGGGGCAGGTAATGACCACCTCCTTCCCTAACCCGTGGCTTGTCTAACCAGTAGTTCACCGTGAGTTTCCACGCTCTCCCAAAGATTAAAAAAAACACTGGAAATACTCAGTCAGTCAGCCAGCCAGTGGGGATAGGGGTAGCTGGAGGCAGTTAAAGGGGAGGTGAGGAGAGAGTACAGTGGAAGATGTCTGGTGGGATAGTCGTGTATCTTGGGACAGGCCCTTTAGCTCAACATGTCCATGCTGGCCACGTTGGCATTCTCGGCTCACCCCAGTTGCCTGCATTGGGTCCATATCCTCCTAACCTCTTTCCCTCCATATATCTGTCCTAATGTCTTTTGAACAGCTAAGTTGTACCCTCTTCTATAGGTTCCTCTGGCAGCTCATTCATGTTGGATGAACAACACCTCATATGCTATCAGAACCTTTCATCGGGAGCGCAGAGGGGAGAGGGAGGGAGGGAGGGGTCAGACATGGACCTTTAGGGGATTGGGGAACCAGGGAGGGATGAAGGAAGTTGTGTACCCAGCTGTGCCCTGGATATATAAACCTTGCAGCTGTCTGTAAGCTGGGAGTTGTAACGGGCGACATTGTGACAAAGGTTTCATTTCTTCCTCAGAGTTCATTTGGAACCTTGACAATGACTTCCGGATAGTTCCAGACGCTTGGATACCGGCACATGGTGTCATCCAATCAGAAGGCTGTCTGCAACCAGATGAAAATGGCCACATTCCTGGTGAGAGGCGGCTGTGTTACCTCAGTGACGCCCCGGAGTTGCATCTCGAGATGTCCTTTGTAAATGTTTCCCTTGTCCCCAAGGTTGGATTCCGGTGGAGACGGGAAGTAAACAGTATTGCTGGCATCTTTCTGCCGTGAATTATGAAACTGGATCCACCCTGGTTTTAAGACCATGTTTTGGAAAGAATCTTCTGGAAATCACCATTGTTCCTTTAGTGGAACTGCTCGAACAGACATTGGAACTGATAGGAACTCACATCAATGGCAACCCATACGGTAGGAGCACTTCAATTTAAAAGTTAAATTAGAGATAATAATTTAGAGATGCAGCGCGGTAACTGGCCCTTCTGGCCCTCACTGCCCAACTACAACCATGTGACTAGTTAACCTACCAATTCTGTATGTCTTTGGAATGTGGGAGGAAACTGGAGCACTCAGAGGAACGTACAAAGTCCTTACAGACAGCGCAGATTTGCGCTAACCGTGCCGCCCTTAGGACTTTTTAAATTAATTCAAAGGATGTGCACTTCACAGGCTGAGCCAGCATGTAATCGACCATCCCTAATTGCCCGTGAGAAGGTGGAGTGGAGCTATCTTCTTCAACCTCTGCAGTCCTTGAGGTGGGGATGTTCCTGCAATGCTCAATGCAATTTGCTGGAGGAACTCAGTGGGTTGAGCTGAGAACATAGAACAATATAGTACAGGCCCTTCGGCTCTCAATGTATTTCTTCCAAAAATAGTACTAAACCCTCCCTACCCCATAACCCTCATTCATGTGTCGGTCTAAATGCCCCCAATGTTTCAGCCTCCACCACCATCCCCGGCAAGGCATTCCAGGCCCCCACAACTGTCTGTTTTAAAAAAAACCTGACCCCTGATGTCTCCCCTAAACTACCCTTCCTTCTCTTTGAACATGTGAAAAGAAAAAAGTCGACATTTTGGCCTGGAAGCCTTCATCGAGACTGGGAATTTGGAGAAGAGAATCTAGTGCAAAGAGGACACTGCGCTCCTCACACTAGGCTCTTCACATCCTCACTCCTGATGAATAATTTCAGCTCAAAATGTCGGCCATCCTTTCTCTTCCACGGATGCTGCTCAACCTGCTTAGTTCTTCCAGCAGAATGAGTTTAGCTTCAGATTCCAGCATCCATAGACCCCGTGTGTCTCTATGGTCACAAGACCACGGGGAAGGAGCTCCAGGGCTTTGACCCAGAGACAATGAAGATTTCCAAGCCAGGATGGTACGAGGCAGGGAGGACAACTTCCAGGTGGTGGGGTCCCCCATGGCTTTGTTGCCCACGTCCCGACATCATACCCATCATTCTTGATTTGAATCTTGTTATAAGACACAGGACCAGGAGATGGCCACCTGGCCCTGAGAGCCTGCTCCGCCATTCGATAAGATTGTGGCCGAACTGGCCTTGGACTCAGCTCCACTACTCTGCATAATCTCGCTCGGTCAATGTGTTGGTCTGACTCGCACACTTGCTCCGAGATCAGGGGACATGGGTCAAAGACCCACGCCAGACAGATGTTCCCAGGGCAACGCTGCAGGGGTGTCACACAGCCATTAAAATCAAAAAGCTGATGGCACCCTCCCCCACCTCAACCCCGGACTCATGAAGGATGGTCCCCCCGACACTGCAGCCTTGCTTCAGCACAGCTGTGTTTGTGCCACCCAAGTGTCCGTCTCACAGAACTGGTCCCACATCCCAGCTGGATCAGAATGTGGGACCAGTGCAGTGAAGAGAAGAAGTCAGGGTGTGCAACAGATCACGACGCAGTGGCAGGGGAAAAAAAATATCTCGGAGCCCTGAAGCAAATGAACTTCCCTCAACCAGCACTTGTGTGCCAGGGTTAACTGAGAACTCACTGTTCTGCAGTGGAATGGGGGAGCGTCGCTAGAATGAAAGGAACCGTGGCAACAGAGCTCCTCTCCCTTAACCAGCTTTGCACGTTGCCTTTCAAAACCGGGGCATTGGAACAGCAGGGATTCTGTTAGTACAAAGGGAATTGGGCAGGAATGTGGAGTTTGGGGCAGGGGAGTGGTGCTGAGGCAGAGGTCCTGCCATGACTTTATCGAATGGTGCGCAGAACTGAACAGCCTTACTTCTGCGTGTTTGTTTAAAGTTTTTCTTTTAGGTTTGATATGAGAGAGTTTATTGTCATATGCATAAATGCAATGTATAGATGCACTGAAATTCTCACTGTAGTCAGACAGGTGGGTGAGATACACCAACTACAATATACATTAAATTACCACAATGTGCCAAGACAGAAAAAAGAGACAGATAAAATGGTGGCATGGTTAGTGTGGCGGTTAGCACAATGCTGTTATAGCACTAGTGAATGGAGTATGAATCTCATGCTGTCTCTAAGGAGTTCGTACGCTCTGTGTGGGTTTCCTCTGGGTGCTCCGGTTGCTTCCCACCATTCAAAATGAACCAAGGTTGTAGGTCATTTGGGTGTAGTTGGGCGGTATGAGCACGTGATCCGCAAGGGCCTGTTACTGTGCTGTATGTCAAAAAAAATGTAAAAGGATAGATAAATTTTGACAGCTGCAGTCGTGTTTGCTTTAGAAAGTGAATGTAATATCTGGGTTGTTCAGGGTGTTGCTTTCTGTGAGCACGGCAGACACTTTGCGGCAAGTAACACTCACTGAAGTCACCATTATGATGTGGGAAATGAACAGGCATCCATGTGATATTAAAGCCATGATCTGTTGTGATGTTGACTGGGGGTAATTATTTGTCAGGATAGAAGTTCCCTTCGGTAAAGCATTGCTGCTCTGCTCCATCAAGAGATGGTCCTTCCTGGAGGAGTCACGTGATGGAGTAGTGGCCGGACGGTGAACTCCAGCCCTCTCCAGAAAAGTCGGGAAAAACAAGAGAAAATACAAAGGCACAGAAATACAAGTTAAAGAAAAGTGAGTATAAAGGTGGAAAGAAGATGGAGACAAAAGGAGAAAAATCAAAATCAACGGAAAGAAGAGAGGAAGAGAAGACAACGGAGGAAAAAGGTGAAGGCCTTACCTGTCCGAAGAGGCCCGCTGTGGAGAGAAGACCCCACTACCTCAGGTCGGTAGAAAGAGAACTACAACAATGGCTCACAGAGCCGAGTAAAAGTGCGCAACCGCGCATGCGCGACTCCTCGCGCATGCGCGATGCGCATACAAAAAAACACACCGACGGGAGGGGGGACCAGCTGGGGAGTCGATCTCCACAGCCGGCAACGACAGCTGCAGAACACCTGCAGCAAGAAGAGACCACAGAAGACAATAGAAACAAGAAAGAAGAGGAGGAAAGGGCAGCAAAGAAACAACAGATGGTCAACCTAGAGGAAGAAGAAGAGGAAGAGGAAGAGTACAGGGAAATAGAAGAAGAAAAGATAGGCAAGGTAAAGGAGGTACTTGCTCTTGTTAGAGGATACATGGAGTCATTTAAAGAATGGCAAACACAGGAATTCAATGATTTAAGAAGAAGAATAAACAACACAGAAAAGAAAATAAATAAAATGGATATGACCTTAACAGAAATGGGGAAAAAAATGGACAAGATGGAAGAACGGGCAATAGCAGCAGAAATGGAGGTAGAAGACTTAAAAAAGAAATTGGAGGAATCTAATAAAAAAACTAAAGAGACACAAGAATTACTAGCCCAAAAAATAGATATAATGGAAAATTATAACAGAAGAAATAACATAAAGATAGTGGGCCTTAAGGAAGATGTAGAAGGCAAGAATATGAGGGAGTTTATAAAAGAATGGATCCCTAAGGCCCTAGGATGTCCAGAACTACAGCAAGAAATGGAAATAGAAAGGGCACATAGAGCATTGGCCCCTAAACCACAACCACAACAAAAACCAAGATCTATTGTAGTAAAATTCCTAAGATATACTACAAGAGAAAAGGTACTGGAGAAGACAATGGAAAAAGTAAGAGAGGGCAACAAACCACTGGAGTATAAAGGGCAAAAAATCTTCATTTATCGAGATATAAGCTTTGAACTCCTAAAGAAGAGAAAAGAGTTCAATGCAGCAAAAGCGATTTTATGGAAGAAAGGATATAAATTTACACTGAAGCATCCTGCGGTATTGAAAATATTTATTCCAGGACAACAAAACAGACTATTCTCGGATCCAGAAGAAGCACGAAAATTTGCAGAACAATTACAAAAATAGACTGAGGGATGAAGACGGGTAATGAGAGCAAAAATTATCACGATTGATATGTATGTGGGTAAAGACAAAAATAGACTGAGGGATGAAGACGGGTAAGGAGGGTAAAAATGACCACGATTGATAAGTATGCGGGTAAAGAGGTATAAGAGTGAATAGAGACAATGGGCATATGTGAAAGTATCTGTAATTAGAGGAAAACATAGAAAGTATAGACAAGAATTAATAAGGGAAGGTAGTGGAATAGAGAGAATAAGGAGGGAACTAAAAGAGTGACCTTTGTGACATATAAAAAACGAAATCTTTTCTGGGGGGGGCTGGGTGGGGGGAAAAGAGCGGTCACTGCAAAATCAGTTGACGCTTGCGAGTGGATTCGCAAATCCAAATGGAGAGGGGAGATGTGGTTGTCCGACAAGGGATAAAGGGCAACTCAGGAGGGGAAGGGGAGATTGGGGATAAAGAAGATAGAAATAGGAGAATAAGGAAAATGTTGGATGTTGTAGGAATGTTGTCTGGTAAAGAGTTGAAAATAAGAAAACAGAAATGGAAAAGGAGGAAAGGTAATGATGGAAAAACGGAAAGAGAAGATAAACAAAATATAAAATGGCTACGCTGAACTATATGACTCTAAATATTAATGGAATACATAACCAAATTAAAAGGAAGAAACTACTAAATTTACTGAAAAAGGAAAAAATAGATATAGCATTTGTCCAAGAAACACATTTAACTGAATTGGAGCACAAGAAATTAAAGAGAGATTGGGTAGGACATGTAACAGCAGCATCGTATAATTCAAAAGCAAGAGGAGTGGCTATATTAATTAGCAAAAATGTGCCATTTAAAATAGAAGAGGAAATAATAGATCCAGCAGGGAGATATGTTATGATAAAATGTCAGATATATTCAGAGCTTTGGAATCTACTTAATATATATTCACCTAACGAAGAAGATCAAAAGTTTATGCAAGATATCTTTTTGAAGGTAGCTAATACGCAAGGGAACATACTAATAGGAGGGGATTTCAATCTGAATTTGGATCCAAATATGGATAAAACGGGGAAAAAAATTAACAGGAAGAACAAAGTAACCAAATTTATAATTAAATCAATGCAAGAAATGAAACTTGTGGACATATGGAGGAAACAAAACCCAAAAGAAAAGGAATACTCATACTACTCGACTAGACATAAAACATACTCAAGGATAGACCTATTCCTGTTATCAGCCCACATACAAGGGAGAGTTAGGAAAACGGAATATAAAGCTAGACTATTATCGGACCACTCACCCCTGTTATTGGCAATAGAGCTAGAAGACATCCCTCCAAGAATGTATAGATGGAGATTAAACCCCATGCTACTTAAAAGACAGGATTTTAGAGAATTTATTGAAAAACAATTAAAAATGTACTTTGAAGTAAATACGGAATCAGTGGAAGATAAGTTTATACTATGGGACGCAATGAAAGCATTCATTAGAGGGCAAATAATAAGTTATGCAACCAAGATGAAGAAGGACTATAATCAGGAAACAGAGCAGTTGGAAAGGGAAATAATAAACATAGAAAAAAAATTAGCAATAAAGGAAGATACAACCAAAAGAAGAGAATTGGCGGATAAAAAAATAAAATATGAAACATTACAAACATATAAGGTGGAGAAGAATATAATGAAGACAAAACAGAAATATTATGAACTAGGGGAAAAAACACACAAAATCCTAGCATGGCAGCTTAAGACAGAGCAAACTAAGAAAATGGTATTGGCAACAAGGAAAAAAGACAAACAAATTACATATAATCCAAAAGAAATTAAGGAAAACTTCAGAGAATTCTATGAACAATTATACCGAACCGAAAACGAAGGGAAAGAAGGGAAAATAGATGAATTTTTGACTAAAATTGAACTACCAAAACTACAAATAGAGGAACAAAATAAATTAACAGAACCATTTGGAACAGTAGAAATACAAGAGATAATAAAAAATTTACCAAATAATAAGACACCAGGAGAGGATGGACTCCCAATAGAATTCTACAAAACATTTAAAGACCTAATAATACCGCCCCTCCTGGATGTAATCAACCAGATTGATGAGACACAAAACTTACCAGATTCATGTAAAACAGCAATAATTACAGTGATACTAAAACAAGGGAAAGATCCACTCTCACCAGCGTCATATAGACCAATATCTTTGCTAAACACAGATTATAAGATAATAGCTAAACTATTAGCGAACAGATTAGCAGAACAGGTACCGAAAATGGTAAATTTAGACCAAACTGGATTTATCAAAAAAAGACGCACAACAGACAATATTTGTAAATTTATTAACTTAATTCATGCAGTAGAAGGAAATAAAGCACCGGCAGTAGCAGTTGCTTTAGACGCAGAGAAGGCCTTCGACAGAGTAGAATGGAATTACTTGTTCAAAGTATTGCAAAAATTCAGTTTACCGGAGAAGTATATTAATTGGATTAAAGCATTATATAAGGGACCGTTAGCGAAAGTGACAGTAAATGGACATGTATCAAAGCAATTTAACTTAAGCAGGTCAACGCGGCAGGGATGCCCACTATCACCATTATTGTTTGCGCTAGCTATAGAACCACTAGCAGAATCGATAAGAAGAGATAATAATATAAAAGGAATAAAAATAAAAGACAGGGAATATAAAATCAGTCTGTTTGCGGATGATGTGATAGTGTACTTAACAGAACCAGAACTATCAATAAAAGAACTATATAAGAAATTGAAGGAATATGGAGAAGTGTCGGGATACAAGATAAACGTAAATAAAAGTGAAGCAATGCCTATGAATAACGCGGATTTCTCAAAATTTAAGGAGGAATCCCCATTCAGATGGCAAACGCAGGCAATAAGATACCTAGGTGTGCAAATAAACAAAAATCTAGGCCAATTATATAAACTCAATTACAATCCACTAATGAAAAAATTACAGGACGATTTAGAGCATTGGAAAGAGCTACCACTAACACTGATAGGAAGGATAAACTGTATTAAAATGAACATTTTTCCAAGGATACTATACTTATTTCAGGCATTGCCAATACAACTGACAGAAAAATTCTTCAAAGAGTTAAAGAAAATAATAAGGAGATTTTTATGGAGAGGGGGGAAACCGAGGATAGCACTAGACAAATTAACAGAATGGTATAAACAAGGAGGCTTACAATTGCCAAACTTCAAAAATTATTATAGAGCCGCACAATTAAGGTACCTATCAGATTTTTATCAAACAAGGGAAAAACCAGACTGGACGAGACTAGAATTAGATAAAATAGGGGAAAAGATACCTGAACACATATTATATAAATGGGACGAAAAATTGGTACAACATAGAACTTCTCCAGTATTACACCATCTCCTCAATATATGGAAGAAGATTCATGTAGAAAGAAATAAAATAAATTACCAAATACCAAAACTAATATTGACGCAAAATAAGCTACTCCCTTTTACAATAGACAACCTTGCCTTTAGAAAATGGGAAAAAAAAGGGATTAAAAGAATAGAAAATTGTTTTTCAGGAAGTAGATTCTTATCCTTTGAACAAATGAGAGATAAGTACAATATAACGGGAGATACAGCGCTGGCATATTACCAACTGAGATCCTACTTGAAAGATAAATTAGGAAGCAACTTGAGTTTACCAGAGGGAAGTAACCTTGAATATGTGATTACAGATACAATGTTAATCAAAAGATTTATAAAAAATATGTATATTAAACTGCAAGAAAAGGAAAATGAGGAAACAAATGGTAAAACTAAAAAAAAATGGGAACAAGATTTAAATATAAAGATAAAAAAGGAAACATGGGAGAAGTTATGCTCTGGAACGATGAGAAATACAATAAATACGAGGCTGCGTATGATACAATATAATTGGTTACACAGACTATACATTACACCGCAAAAGTTAAATAAATGGGACCCAACAGTATCTGATAGATGTTTTCGATGTAAAAAAGAAAGGGGAACAACAATTCATGCAATCTGGACATGTGAGAGAGTAGAAAAATTTTGGGATGATCTCAATCAGATATTAAATAAAATAACAGAAAACAATATACCAAAGAATCCAGAGATCTTTCTCCTAAGTAACATAAAAAATAAAGAATTTGGAATTGACTTGGAGGATGCACAAAAAAGATTTGTTAAGATAGCCCTAGCTGTAGCAAAAAAATGTATTATGTCAACCTGGAAATTGGAAGATAATTTGAAAATACAACAATGGTATATAGAAATGAATAAATGTATTCCATTAGAAAAAATAACATATAGTTTAAGAAATAATATTGAAATATTCGAACAAGTATGGGAGCCTTACATTAAATACAATAGCGAAAACCTACCGGGAACAAACATTACCTAAGTTGATGGAAGGAGAAGAGAAGAAAAGAATGGACTCAGTAGAATTTCTGGTGTATTTTTGTTGAATGACAACATTGTCTAACTGAATTAATGCAACCTAGATTGTATAACTAAAATGGATGAGAGGAGGGGGGATGGGGGGGTGGCTTGGGAGGAGGGAGGGGGGAGGGAGAAAAAGTCACTGTAAATGTGTGGAAAAGAAAAAGTGTATATCATGGCTATTGTGATTTATGGTGTGAAAAATAAAAAATTAAAAAAAAAAAAAAAAAAAAAAAAGAGATGGTCCTTCCTTTTCAGCAGTGGACCGCCCTGAGTCCCGCAGTTTTACGGGTGAAGTTTTTTGAAGCAGGCAGCGTGGAATTGACGGACTTTGTCTCTCTCCTGTGCTTCAGCTCTTGGCAGCAAGAAGCGGCCCCTGCACCTTCTGGTTCCCCATGGGTCACTGCAGATCGAGAAGCCCCCATCCCTCAACCAGACGGATCTGATTGCCTGGTTTAAGGAGAGCGAGGAGGCGAAGGTGGAAGGCATCGTGTGGCACTGCACCAACGGGGTCCTCGTTAAAGTGAGTGGAAGGCCGGAGGCTTGGTGTGGAGAGACGGAATTCTAAATATTGGAGTATGAATGGTTGAGATTTACAACACGGAGACAGGCCCTTTGGCTCATCCTGTCTGCCATCCAGCTTGTCTACCCAAGTTTTCCTCTTTTTCAGACCATCTCCCTCTAAACCTTCCCATCCATAGACCTGTCCAAATGTCACAATTATACCCGCTTCTACCCCTTCCTCTGGCAGTTTGTTCCACAGACCCAGCAACCTGTGTGACAAAGGTGCCCTCAGGTTCTTTTTGAATCTTCCCCCCCCCCTTTAAATCTCATCCCTCCAGTTGTAGACCCTCCTACCCTCGGGATAAGTACTTCATGCTTGCCTCTCACCATTTTAAGCTACCAGTAAATTCTTCCAATGTGAAGATTCCTTGACATTTTGTTTCACAGTTTCTAGGTCTGTTTGCAGGTCTCTGCTTCCTTCTGTCCTACCCACTCACTGTATCCACCTCTGACCCCTTACCCTGTTACCTGTGCTCCTTCCCCCTTCCCTTAACACATAGGTTACAACATTTTGACCTAAACAGCAACAGGCTACATTAGAGTAAGAAAAGTTCTCCTCAAAGAGAGAAAATACTTTGATGAAGATGGTTTAATTCTAAAGATTAAAGGTTTCAGATATCCCCTCGCACCTCAACTGTGCTCCCCCCTCCTCCCCTCTCACACCACCTTTTTTTTCAGGCATCGGCCTGTTTTCTCTTGTACCTGATGAAGGGCCCAGGCCTGAAACATTGGTTATCCTTGACTTCCTGTGGATGCTGTGTGTGACTTGCTGAGTTTCTCCAGCATGACTGTGTAACGCAAACCTCCCTCTTCCCCCACTGGATCCATCTGTCCGTCTCAGTCCACCAATCACTTCCCTTTTTTTCTTTAATACTGCCTGCCTTCCCTCTCCTTAACCCGACCCGTGACTGTCCATTTCCTTCCATCGACCTGGTGAGTTACTCCAGCCGTCTGCCCTTGCCACGGCTGTCCACCATGCCCCAGATTCCAGTTTCTTGTGCCCCCCACTTCCTAATGTTTCTCATCTTCCTTTTCAGCTTCACCGGCATCACCTGGGTTTGGAATGGCCACTGCCTGAGACGCACTTGACTTCTCGCCCCTTGACCATTAACGTCAATCTAACCAAATTCACGTGGGACTTTGACAGCAGGTCTTCTTTCGTAACTCTGGCAAGGCTCAATGGGAAGCAGTTCGACCATGTGAAAGATCTCTCCTGGGAGGATGCTGAGAGTTGATGCATCTTTGGTGAGGTGGTTGTCATGATAAACCTGGATTGTTGACTTGGACCTTGAGACTGATCCTCGATCAGTTGGCCATTGAAGTTTTCCTTCAGCCCGATACCTGTATCAGTTCTGCTTTTGAGTTCGTGTCGGTCAGAATGTTGGGATTTTTTTAATCTACCTGGGGATCAGCTGTGTGGTTGATGCTGAGGAGTTATCATGTAGAGTTCTCCAAACGATTGATGTGGTTTATTAACATCAGCCAGTTAATCATTCTCCATCCATTGCTTTCCTTCTCTCTCCCCAGTCCTGCCCTTATTTGTCTGTCTGTGAGGGAACTATCTGAAACCTATTTGATTGTTTAGAATTAAGCCATCTCCGTCAAAGTATTTTCTCATTCTAATGTAGCCTGTTGCTGTTTGGGAATCAAAATGTTGTACAGTAATTGTGTGTTGAGTGAAAATTTGCAGGTTATTGTATTAGGGTTGTTGTATTTTCAACTGCAAATTGATTTACATAAGAATACAGGGACACAGGAGTCAGTTCAGTCAATTGCCCCCTTGACTCTGCTTTTCCACCTGGCCTCAGCTCCACATTTCTGTCCAGCTCCCGTTGTCCAAATGTTTTGTCCTAGAATTATACAGCACGGTGATGGGCTCTTTGGTCAACCTGTCCACAAATTGCTTACTTAAGCTATCCCTATTTGCCTGTGTTTGGCTCATATCCCTCTAACCCTGTCCATGTACCAGTTGCACTGTCTTTGGGTACAATTGGCGCAACGCCTTTACAGCACCAGTGATCGTGATTGGGGTTCAAATCCCGCATTGTCTGTAAGTAGTTTGTATGTTCTCCCTGTGTATGTGTGGGTTTTCCCCAGAGGCTCGGATTTCCTGCCACTGTTCAAAACGTACCAGGGGATTGTAACTCAATTGGGTGTAATTTGGTGGCATAGACTCATGCACAGAAATGGCCTGTTACCGTGCTGTATGTCTTTAAAAAAAAGTTGTAATTGGCCCTGCTCCTGCTATTTTTACAGCTCATTCCATTTCCCTGTGTGAGAATAGGTGTCCCTCAGGTCCCCCTCGAATCTTTCCCCACTCACTGAAAACCCTCTCCCCTTCTTCCCCTCGCCTTTTCCCCAGCTCTGTCTCTCTCTCCTCTTTTCACTCCAATCTCCTCCTGACCCCTCCCCTTTTCTGTTTAATACTACCCACATTATTATATCCAGCATTATTCCAACGCAAATCTATCTTGAATATTGAATCCAAAGCTCTGCAAACCATGCCAGTTGAGGTCTCACTGCCTTACTATTACATTTAAATTTTGTAGTAAATCCACAAAGATCTAGTTTATAAGACAGATTTTAGTGTTTCTAAATTTTTAATTAAAAACATGACACATGCTTCTCCAAGTGCAGCGAAGAGCAAACGCACCCTTTGGCTTCTAAACAAAATAAATAAATGAAAAAAATGTATTTACAGAACAATTTGAACACATGTTAATAGTCTACAAATATATTTCAATGTGGCATGGGTGGCTGGAAACTACAAATTCTTCCTTAACTCCTGGGGTGAAGTTACAAATAAGAAATATTACAATAATATGTCTCGAATCTTTAAATATATTTTCAATTTGTGTGCACGTTGAACAACAACCTTTCCCCATGTTACTAACACAATTAGCATAACAACATGGAAAAATATCTTGACAACTGAAGTAAACAATTGTGGGAGGAGTGTGAGATTTAATTAGGTCCAATGCCAAGGATTTTTTTTTCAGTAGAATACACTCCTTCCTCAAGGGAATGTAATGTTTAGGCCTCTGAGGTTCCAGCCCCATGTGAATCCCATCTTAAATCTTCAGTGTACTTTTTAAACTAATGTTAATTCCACAAATATAACCCTTGAACTCAAAAGGTAGGAATGTAATATAGACTTGAATTCAAAGTAACATAAACCCTGACACATTGCAGCAAATAGAGTTATAATATTTTTAAAAACCTAATTAATTATACCTGGCTCTCTGTCCAGGACACTAATCTGATTTGGATTGGCTCCTAATTCAAGGTGATGGATAAACAGTAAATATCAAAGAGGTAGAAGCAATGTTGGGTAGAAATAATCTGAAAATCTCTTCCTCCTAAAAGGCTCGGATACAGAGGACAACTGGAGCTCTCGAGCACTAATCCCATCACATTTGAAGGGATACGATTTAATTTGTCATGTCAGACCCTAGCTACCTGGACTGCACACCAGACTTTACCTCCTTGTATACAAGGTAAGAGTGTTATGGGAAGGGAAAACATTCCCAGAGATCATCAAATTTGACAGCTGTCAGATTTTGAATGGCAGACTGTTCACTACTGATCTAATGATCTTCAGTCAATGGAATCATTTCCTGTGATCTCCACTCCAAACTGCTCAGATAATTTCTTCAATTGTTCTTCCAGAATAATGTTGCGTTTAACTTCTCGGTTGTAGTTGAATTTCAAGTCCTCGAGCTCTTCAAAAAAGCAAGGATCAAAGTTTTCGAGCTCCTTTTTCAACCTCTTTATCTCTTCCTAGAAAGCAAAAGGTTGTGATAAAATTGAGATTGTTGGCCCAACAAGGAGAAACTACCCCCTTTTCTTTATTTCAATCCTTCTCTGTCCCTCAAATTGATATTTTTAAATGGATGTGGAAGTCATATGGGACTGCAGCTGTGACTAGTTGGACCATGGTGAACTGTTCTGAGGATGGCATTTGGGGAGAGAATGGTGCCATGACTAGAAAATTTTAGCCATGAGGGCAGACTGGTTAAACTGAGTCTCTAGACAACCTACATTGAGATGGATAGATCTGGGGTCTGGATAGAAAAAAGCAGGAAGTGTGGTTCTACAGAAGAGTGAAAAGCTAGCGTGGTGGTAATGGCAGAAGACATCAGATTTAAAACAGTACTTCTGTGTGCTGATGGATGAAACGGTGGGAAGAGACTGTTTGGCTCTTTTTAATCGGGTATGGACAAGTCGGGTTGAGTAGCCTGTGATCACTTCTCATAATTTCATATGATATTCAGTTGGGCCCCAACTGCTCAGTAAGCAGATTGAAGACGGGAAAAAAAAACTATTTCTCCCAGAGAGTGGTGAATCTGGGCAAGTCCTGCCCAATGAAGCAGTAGAGGCTGCTTTGTTGAATGTATTAAGATACAGAGATTCCTGAAGAATAAAGGAATCAAGGGTTATAGGAAATGGGTCGGTCGATGGAGTGAAGTCCATGGCCAGATCGACTGTGATCTTATTGAATGGTAGAGCAGGCTCCTGTTCCTGTTTGTATGCTTATCAACATTTGATACTTGTTCATCTTTGTACATCTCCCACGTCCTGTTCATTGTGGCTATTTAAAATACAATGATTAAATGATTTATGCATTGAATTGTGAAAGTGGCAGCTACATAGCTCAGAGTGTAACCTCTTGTGAGGGGTGTGAACCTACTCACCTGCAGTTGCTGCTTCTCCAGATCACGTACAGGTTGTCCTCCTGACAGTTTGTCGCCTTTATGTCCAGCATCACGAACTGTAATGGTGACACAGACAAAATGCTACATTTCTATTCCACACTGAATGGGGAGTCTCTTATGTGGAAGAGCAGATAGTGTAGAGGAAGCATAGAGGCTGCAGAAGGACTTGGACAGATGAGGGCAATGGACAAAGAAATGGTGAATAAAATACAATCTTGGAAAGTGTATGGTCATGCAATTTGATAAAATAAATATATGGGCAGATTATTTTTGTTAATTGGGGAGAAAATAACCAGATGCAAAGAGAACAAAGTCCATGTGAAGGTAAATTTGCAAGATGAGTCGGTGGTGAAGAAGGCAAATGCTGGCATTTATTTCAAGAGGAATAGAACATGAGAGGGATGTGATGTTGAGGCTTGTGAGCAGCTTGGAGCTCCTCAATTAAGAAAAGATGTGCTGACGTTGGAGAGGATTCAAAGGAAGTTCACAAGGATAATTTCTGGAATGAAAGGGTTATCAGGCGAGGAGCATTTGACAGCTCTTGGCCTGCATTTGTTGGAATTCAGGAAAATGAGGGGGGTGGGGTTTCATTGAAACATTTCTAACATTGAAAGAAATGGACAGAGTAGATGTAGAAAGGTGATTTCCCATGGTGGAAGAGTCTAGGACAAGAGGGCAAAACCAGGATTGAAGGGTGTCTGCTTAGAACTGAGATGTGGAGGAATTTCTTCAGCCAGAGGGTGGTAAATCTGTGGAATTTGTTGCCACAGGCGGTCAGATCATTGGGTGTATTTTAGCAGAGATTGACAGGTTCTTGATTAGCCTGGGCATCAAAGGTTATGGGGAGAATGCTGGGCAGTGGGGCATTTGATCAACTCATGATTAAATTGCAGGGCAGACTCGATAGGCTGAATAGCCAATGTCTGATCCTTTATGTTATGGTCTATTCTGTCACAAAAACAAAAATTGCACAGTCATAAATGACCTGAATAACATTTTATTTCCATCCAGTATTTCTAGTTTAGGGAACTATTAATCGGGTGTTTGAGATGTGGGTATCGCTGGTGGGGGCAGAATTTACTTTCCGTCACCTCCCAATCAGCTGGACGGCCTTGTCCTGGATGGGGTCAGAGTGCTTGAGTATTGATAAAGCTGCTCTCATCCAGGCAAGTGGGGGGGGGGGGGAGGGGGGGGTGCTGTTTCTTGTTTCTGTAGATAAGATGTCATGTGAAGGTTTACCTGATCTGCTGGTGCCTTCTGCAGCATCACAAGTTTGCTTCCTGATGATCTTCAGATGGTGGTGAAGTTCAGCCTTTTCTTTCTCCAAACGATCGTTGGTCAGTCTTCCAGTTGATTGATTGGGAGGATACAATCAGAGTATGAAAACCATGCATGAATTTCAATGTCACAAATAAAATCACCACTCAGTTCAATCTTAACAGTGGTATTGCCACTTACTGTGCTCATTGGTGGCTTGAGCTGCTTATTGGATACAAGGTCAAAAATCTGGAACCACAGATACTCGGTTCACGCTTGAAAATTGAAATCACTGTAATCTTGTTAAATTTTTAAGCTGGTTCAAGCAGTTGGAGGGGACACTCCCTCTCTTTAAATTTAGACATACAGCACGATAACAGGCTTACGAGCCCTTGCGCCAAATTTACACCCCCAGTACGTATTTGAAGGGTGGGAGGAAACCGGAGCCACCCCTCGGAAAAATGCACACAGACGTGAGGAGAATGTACAAGCTTCTTACAGAGAGCGCAGGATTTGAACCCCAGTCCCAATTGCTGGAGCTGTAACAGATTGTGCTAACTGCTCCACTAAGCGTTTTGCCCCAATTGAATTGAATGGTTTTTCACAGAATTCAAGGAACTAGGAAAAGCTTGTTTTCCATGCTATTCAGGCAGGTCAACCCGTACTCAAGTGCAGGGTTTAGGGTACAGTAAGTTAATGGGCAGGGTAGAGTGTTACTTGGACAAATTGGAGGATAGGAAAAAAAAACTACAGTTAAACAGTTTGCCATCATATTGCTACATGCTAAAACCAATGGATTCATGTACTCTATACACTTTGGAACTGAGCATCGACAGATTTGAAGGTAGAGAACTCTAAGATTTACAGTCCACTCTGTGAAGAATTTTCTCACCTGTCTTGTAGATGACTGACACTTCATCCCCACCCCCCCCTCCAGTTTTGGACTTGCTGCTGACAGGAAGCAGCCTCTCAGCAACTACAGTATTAATCAATCTAACTGTAATGACATTTCCTTCCATACTCCAGCAAAGAGAGGCCAGGATTTTAAAACCTCTCATCCCAGGGAGATTTTGTACATCCAAGTTGCAAAACCAGTACGTCCTTCCTCGTGTACGGTGACCTAAACTATACACAATACTGGAGGCTTCCCAACAACGATCTACACAAAGATAGTGTTTCTATACCACAAACAGACTCCAGACTGCCCTCGAGTACACAATGGCCAATTATCTACACAAAAATATTTTACGATTTCAGCCATTAAGAATGGCTGGTCTAGATACACAGGAATGTGGATGACCACAAATGGTAATAGTTTGGGTAAAGTTGGTTCAAATTATTTTATCTTCAGGTTACAAATAAAAGTGCTGCTGTTGATACCTCAATAATTGAAGTTGTTTCGTCAGCCCTGGTTCTGTCTTGGCTTCTTCGGGGAAATGTTTAAGCACCTCAATCTGCAGCATGTAAAAGCAAAAAGGGAGAGTCAAAATGGACGTGCATTACTTTTCCATCTATTCTCAAAACTGTTCATACAAAGGTGCCACATTTTTCCATTGCTTTCTTAAATGTGTTCATTTTTAAAATGGTCTGCCCTGTCCAAGGCCTATTCCTGTGCTTTACTGTTCGGTGTACTCAGCAGGTCATGGTGTATCTGTGGTAAGAGAAATGCCGCTAATTATGGGAGGTCCTTCACCAGAATGTCAGTGTAGTTAGGTTAAAAAAAAGGTAGGATTTTGCAGGCAATAAAAAAAATTACTATTGATATTTGATTACTGGCACTCAATTCATTTTGTTCCTGTTTCAGGATGCCGACCTGAATTGTTCACCGTTTTCAGAATGCTGCAACATTTGCTGAGTTCCTCCAGCATTTTGGTATTTTTTCTACAATCACAGCATCTACAAACTTCTGTGTTTCACTTACCTCTCCGTCTATTCCCTATAATTTCTGAAGCTAATTTGTTCTCTGACTTTTACAGTTCAGGTGAAAGGTCCTTGACCTGAAATGTTACCCCTGTCCAAGTTGTTGAGCAATTCCAGCTGATGTATTATCAATGTGAAGGCAGTGCCATGTTTTGGAAGGGCTGTTATTAAGGGTTTGCTGACTTGCTCAGATAGACAGTAAAGATGATAAAGGACTGGTTATGAAGGAACTCCACTAATGCTTTGCCCAATATCTTACCCTTAATTGAGAGCAGCAAAACCAAAAAGATACTGTTTGTAGTCTGTTATTTGGCGCATTCTCCCATTTAAGAACAGAGAGAAAATAAATCCAGTTATCTTATTAAGTCTAAGAGGTGATAATATAGTACGTACCTAATTCTTTACTTGTTCAGGTGTACAATGGTATTAGAGGTGGAAAAAGGAATTTATTACTGAGAGAGGAAGGTGGGAAATTGGATAAAAGACTTGCAATGTATTAGCAATGCAGGAACACAAAGTAAGACCAAAAGAATAGCTTTTAAAATGAATTAACTGACAAGATGGATGGAACAGGAGGTAAATTTCACACTGTATCTGTTCTCACCTCTTCCTCCAAGTCTCCAATTTGTTTTGCCATTTTGTGCTCATTTTCAGTCGATTCTTTCAACAGTTGCTGGAGGTCGGTGAGGTTTTGATTCTTCTTTGCAAGATCTGCCTCCATTTCCTTCATTTTATTTTCGTACATTCTTTAAAATACCAAAAAAATTAAAAAATTTAGACAAATGCAGCACAGTAACAGGCCACTTTGGCCAATGCTGCTGCCCAATACACACCCAACTGAACTACAACCCCTGGTACGTTTTTGTAGGGTGGGTGGAAACCAGAGCCCCCACAGACATGGGGGGAACATAGGAACAGGAGTAGGCCAAAAGTGGCCCATCGAGCCTGCTCCGCCATTCAATAAGATCATGGCTGATCTAATTTATGACCTAACTCCACCTACCTGCCTTCTCCCCTTATCCCTAATTCCTCTGTCGTAAAAATTTATCTAACCAAATTTTAAATATGTCTAATGAAGCAGCCTCAACCACCTGTCTGGTTAGAGAATTCCAAACATTCACTACTCTCTGGGATAAACTATTTTTCCTCATCTCTGTCCTAAATCTACTCTCCCGAATCTTGAGACTGTGTCCTCTCGTTTTAGTTTCCCCAGCCAGCTCAAAAAACCTTCCTACATCTATCCTATCCATACCCTTCATAATCCTATATGTTTCTATAAGATCTCCTCATTCTTCTGAACTCGAGCGAATACAATCCTAGACGATTTAATCTTTCATCATAAGTCAACCCCTACATCCCAGGGATCAACCTAGTAAACCTCCTCTGGACCGTCTCCAAAGCTAGTATATCTTTCCTCAAATATGGAGACCAGAACTGGACACAGTACTCCAGGTGCAGTCTCACCAGTACCTTATACAGTTGCAACATGATCTCCCTACTCCTGAATTCAATTCCTCTAGCGATGAAGGCCAACATTCCATTTGCCTTCTTCATAACCTGCTGCACCTGCAACCTAACTTTTTGCGATTCATGCACAAGCCCTCCCAAGTCCCTCTGCACAACAGCATGCTGTAGTTTTTCACCCTTTAAATAATATTCAGCTCTTTTATTTTTCTTGCCAAAGTGGATAACCTCACACTTACTAACATTGTACTCCATCTGCCAGACCTTTGCCCACTCATCCAGCTTAACTATATCCCTCTGCAGACTCTCCACATCCTCATTACAATTTGCTCTTCCACTCAATTTGGTGTTATCCGCAAACTTGGCTACACCACATTTTGTCCCCTCCTCCAAGTCATCAATGTAAATGATGAACAGTTGTGGGCCTAACACTGACCCCTGCGGCACCCCACTTACCACTCTCTGCCAACCTGAAAAACTCCCACTTATCCCGACTCTCTGCCTCCTGTCAGACAACCAATTTTCAATCCAGGCCAATAGACTTCCCCGGACTCCACTTTCCTGTAACTTACTGAGAAGTTTCTTGTGCGGCACCTTATCAAACGCTTTCTGGAAATCCAAATATACAACATCAACCTGTTCCCCTCTATCCACCGCACCCATTATATCCTCAAAGAATCCTAACAAGTTTGTCAAACAAGATCTTCCTTTTCTAAAACCATGCTACGCCTGCCTGATTGAACCCTTACGTTCCAAAAGTTTCACTATTTCATCTTTAATGACGGCTTCAAGCATTTTTCCAACTACAGACGTCAAGCTAATTGGCCGATAATTTCCAGTCTTCTGCCTACATCCCTTCTTAAAAAGTGGTGTGACATTTGCCGTCTTCCAGTCTGCCGGGACATGCCCAGGATCCAAGGAATTTTGGTACATGACCACCAATGCATCAACTATAACTTCTGCAAAGGACATGCCCTCGAGGCAATCTTCAAGAAAATACTGGTCTGGCATTTCGTCACAGACAGTTTTATAGGATTCTAAGGGCGCGATCAAACGGACTGAGAATGATCCACATTAATGTTGGGATGGCAGAATAAGACGGTGCACCTGTGGGGTCTCCGTTATCTGCCCCGTTCATGCGGTGAATGGGCTTAAGGTATATAGTTCCGTGCTGAACAATAATCACTCAGCAGCATGTGTTAGAACACAATATTTGCGTCCGGGAATTTCTATCTTGCATTGTTGCACCTTCATTAATTTCGTGCCTCTCAACAGACAAGAGCTATGCGCATGTTTATAAACTCACCTTTTCTGAATATTATAAAGGCATACCTTACATAGGCCAAAAGTTATTCTGATTTTAAATAAAAACAAGCTGATTCTAATTTTAATCAAACCATGTTTGCCAAGAAGAGTTTTAATACAACCAAGTCAAAGTTCCCTGTTAACAGGTAGTTCACTGCACGTGGCTGCACCGTGGGACAATACGTTCTTTTCTTTCCATGAACGTTATCCAGGCTAGCTCTTTACTAATCCACTCAAATGACTCAACCGATTTTTTTTTAGTGATGCAATCAAACGAAATATTTCAAATGTTTGCTATCGATAAACAGGTAATCAGTTTGAAAAAGCAACGACACATCTCAGGGTTCATTTGGGCTGAACGTTAACATCACACTCAAATTTTAGCTCAAACCTGCAATATAAGATTGCTTAGATGATACTTGTGTAAATGTGGTCAGACTATATGAAGCTATTCAAAATAAACCTAAGATGAAATAAATTATTTTTAATTGCAATGTATCATACACTTTAGAACTGTTTAATAAATGTGAAAACAAAAAAAAACAAAAAAACTATAACTTCTGCCATTGGATGCATATCATCAGGACCAGGTGAATCTCCTTACAGAACATGGGATTCGAACCCGGCTCCTGATTGCTGGTGACATAAGGTGTTACGCTAACCGTGCTGCCAAATGAAATGCACATTATCTTTAGAATGACTTCACAGATTCACCAGTGAGACACTCTATCGTTTACTTTTAAACAACTCATAAGAATATAAGAAATAGGAGTTGGCCATCCAGCCTATTGATCCTATTCCATAAATCATGGCTGATCTGGCCATGGACTCTGCTCTACTCACCTACCTATTCCCCGTAACCTTTAATTTCCCTACTATTCTTCACTGTTAAAATGCTCAACTGGGTACGTGAAGTGTATCAAAAATAAAATGTTAGAGGAGTCACGTGATGGAGTAGTGGCCGGACGGTGAACTCCAGCCCTCTCCAGAAAAGTCGGGAAAAACAAGAAAAAATACAAAGGCACAGAAATACAAGTTAAAGAAAAGTGAGTATAAAGGTGGAAAGAAGATGGAGACAAAAGGAGAAAAATCAAAATCAACGGAAAGAAGAGAGGAAGAGAAGACAACGGAGGAAAAAGGTGAAGGCCTTACCTGTCCGAAGAAGCCCGCTGTGGAGAGAAGACCCCACTACCTCAGGTCGGTAGAAAGAGAACTACAACAATGGCTCACAGAGCCGAGTAAAAATGCGCAACCGCGCATGCGCGACTCCTCGCGCATGCGCGATGCGCATACAAAAAAACACACCGACGGGAGGGGGGACCAGCTGGGGAGTCGATCTCCACAGCCGGCAACGACAGCTGCAGAACACCTGCAGCAAGAAGAGACCACAGAAGACAATAGAAACAAGAAAGAAGAGGAGGAAAGGGCAGCAAAGAAACAACAGATGGTCAACCTAGAGGAAGAAGAAGAGGAAGAGGAAGAGTACAGAGAAATAGAAGAAGAAAAGATAGGCAAGGTAAAGGAGGTACTTGCTCTTGTTAGAGGATACATGGAGTCATTTAAAGAATGGCAAACACAGGAATTCAATGATTTAAGAAGAAGAATAAACAACACAGAAAAGAAAATAAATAAAATGGATATGACCTTAACAGAAATGGGGAAAAAAATGGACAAGATGGAAGAACGGGCAATAGCAGCAGAAATGGAGGTAGAAGACTTAAAAAAGAAATTGGAGGAATCTAATAAAAAAACTAAAGAGACACAAGAATTACTAGCCCAAAAAATAGATATAATGGAAAATTATAACAGAAGAAATAACATAAAGATAGTGGGCCTCAAGGAAGATGTAGAAGGCAAGAATATGAGGGAGTTTATAAAAGAATGGATCCCTAAGGCCCTAGGATGTCCAGAACTACAGCAAGAAATGGAAATAGAAAGGGCACATAGAGCATTGGCCCCTAAACCACAACCACAACAAAAACCAAGATCTATTGTAGTAAAATTCCTAAGATATACTACAAGAGAAAAGGTACTGGAGAAGACAATGGAAAAAGTAAGAGAGGGCAACAAACCACTGGAGTATAAAGGGCAAAAAATCTTCATTTATCCAGATATAAGCTTTGAACTCCTAAAGAAGAGAAAAGAGTTCAATGCAGCAAAAGCGATTTTATGGAAGAAAGGATATAAATTTACACTGAAGCATCCTGCGGTATTGAAAATATTTATCCCAGGACAACAAAACAGACTATTCTCGGATCCAGAAGAAGCACGAAAATTTGCAGAACAATTACAAAAATAGACTGAGGGATGAAGACGGGTAATGAGAGCAAAAATTATCACGATTGATATGTATGTGGGTAAAGACAAAAATAGACTGAGGGATGAAGACGGGTAAGGAGGGTAAAAATGACCACGATTGATATGTATGCGGGTAAAGAGGTATAAGAGTGAATAGAGACAATGGGCATATGTGAAAATATCTGTAATTAGAGGAAAACATAGAAAGTATAGACAAGAATTAACAAGGGAAGGTAATGGAATAGAGAGAATAAGGAGGGAACTAAAAGAGTGACCTTTGTGACATATAAAAAACGAAATCTTTTCTGGGGGGGGCTGGGTGGGGGGAAAAGAGCGGTCACTGCAAAATCAGTTGACGCTTGCGAGTGGATTCGCAAATCCAAATGGAGAGGGGAGATGTGGTTGTCCGACAAGGGATAAAGGGCAACTCAGGAGGGGAAGGGGAGATTGGGGATAAAGAAGATAGAAATAGGAGAATAAGGAAAATGTTGGATGTTGTAGGAATGTTGTCTGGTAAAGAGTTGAAAATAAGAAAACAGAAATGGAAAAGGAGGAAAGGTAATGATGGAAAAACGGAAAGAGAAGATAAACAAAATATAAAATGGCTACGCTGAACTATATGACTCTAAATATTAATGGAATACATAACCAAATTAAAAGGAAGAAACTACTAAATTTACTGAAAAAGGAAAAAATAGATATAGCATTTGTCCAAGAAACACATTTAACTGAATTGGAGCACAAGAAATTAAAGAGAGATTGGGTAGGACATGTAACAGCAGCATCGTATAATTCAAAAGCAAGAGGAGTGGCTATATTAATTAGCAAAAATGTGCCATTTAAAATAGAAGAGGAAATAATAGATCCAGCAGGGAGATATGTTATGATAAAATGTCAGATATATTCAGAGCTTTGGAATCTACTTAATATATATTCACCTAACGAAGAAGATCAAAAGTTTATGCAAGATATCTTTTTGAAGGTAGCTAATACGCAAGGGAACATACTAATAGGAGGGGATTTCAATCTGAATTTGGATCCAAATATGGATAAAACGGGGAAAAAAATTAACAGGAAGAACAAAGTAACCAAATTTATAAATAAATCAATGCAAGAAATGAAACTTGTGGACATATGGAGGAAACAAAACCCAAAAGAAAAGGAATACTCATACTACTCGACTAGACATAAAACATACTCAAGGATAGACCTATTCCTGTTATCAGCCCACATACAAGGGAGAGTTAGGAAAACGGAATATAAAGCTAGACTATTATCGGACCACTCACCCCTGTTATTGGCAATAGAGCTAGAAGACATCCCTCCAAGAATGTATAGATGGAGATTAAACCCCATGCTACTTAAAAGACAGGATTTTAGAGAATTTATTGAAAAACAATTAAAAATGTACTTTGAAGTAAATACGGAATCAGTGGAAGATAAGTTTATACTATGGGACGCAATGAAAGCATTCATTAGAGGGCAAATAATAAGTTATGCAACCAAGATGAAGAAGGACTATAATCAGGAAACAGAGCAGTTGGAAAGGGAAATAATAAACATAGAAAAAAAATTAGCAATAAAGGAAGATACAACCAAAAGAAGAGAATTGGCGGATAAAAAAATAAAATATGAAACATTACAAACATATAAGGTGGAGAAGAATATAATGAAGACAAAACAGAAATATTATGAACTAGGGGAAAAAACACACAAAATCCTAGCATGGCAGCTTAAGACAGAGCAAACTAAGAAAATGGTCTTGGCAACAAGGAAAAAAGACAAACAAATTACATATAATCCAAAAGAAATTAAGGAAAACTTTAGAGAATTCTATGAACAATTATACCGAACCGAAAACGAAGGGAAAGAAGGGAAAATAGATGAATTTTTGACTAAAATTGAACTACCAAAACTACAAATAGAGGAACAAAATAAATTAACAGAACCATTTGGAACAGTAGAAATACAAGAGATAATAAAAAATTTACCAAATAATAAGACACCAGGAGAGGATGGACTCCCAATAGAATTCTACAAAACATTTAAAGACCTAATAATACCGCCCCTCCTGGATGTAATCAACCAGATTGATGAGACACAAAACTTACCAGATTCATGTAAAACAGCAATAATTACAGTGATACTAAAACAAGGGAAAGATCCACTCTCACCAGCGTCATATAGACCAATATCTTTGCTAAACACAGATTATAAGATAATAGCTAAACTATTAGCGAACAGATTAGCAGAACAGGTACCGAAAATGGTAAATTTAGACCAAACTGGATTTATCAAAAAAAGACGCACAACAGACAATATTTGTAAATTTATTAACTTAATTCATGCAGTAGAAGGAAATAAAGCACCGGCAGTAGCAGTTGCTTTAGACGCAGAGAAGGCCTTCGACAGAGTAGAATGGAATTACTTGTTCAAAGTATTGCAAAAATTCAGTTTACCAGAGAAGTATATTAATTGGATTAAAGCATTATATAAGGGACCGTTAGCGAAAGTGACAGTAAATGGACATGTATCAAAGCAATTTAACTTAAGCAGGTCAACGCGGCAGGGATGCCCACTATCACCATTATTGTTTGCGCTAGCTATAGAACCACTAGCAGAATCGATAAGAAGAGATAATAATATAAAAGGAATAAAAATAAAAGACAGGGAATATAAAATCAGTCTGTTTGCGGATGATGTGATAGTGTACTTAACAGAACCAGAACTAGCAATAAAAGAACTATATAAGAAATTGAAGGAATATGGAGAAGTGTCGGGATACAAGATAAACGTAAATAAAAGTGAAGCAATGCCTATGAATAACGCGGATTTCTCAAAATTTAAGGAGGAATCCCCATTCAGATGGCAAACGCAGGCAATAAGATACCTAGGTGTGCAAATAAACAAAAATCTAGGCCAATTATATAAACTCAATTACAATCCACTAATGAAAAAATTACAGGACGATTTAGAGCATTGGAAAGAGCTACCACTAACACTGATAGGAAGGATAAACTGTATTAAAATGAACATTTTTCCAAGGATACTATACTTATTTCAGGCATTGCCAATACAACTGACAGAAAAATTCTTCAAAGAGTTAAAGAAAATAATAAGGAGATTTTTATGGAGAGGGGGGAAACCGAGGATAGCACTAGACAAATTAACAGAATGGTATAAACAAGGAGGCTTACAATTGCCAAACTTCAAAAATTATTATAGAGCCGCACAATTAAGGTACCTATCAGATTTTTATCAAACAAGGGAAAAACCAGACTGGACGAGACTAGAATTAGATAAAATAGGGGAAAAGATACCTGAACACATATTATATAAATGGGACGAAAAATTGGTACAACATAGAACTTCTCCAGTATTACACCATCTCCTCAATATATGGAAGAAGATTCATGTAGAAAGAAATAAAATAAATTACCAAATACCAAAACTAATATTGACGCAAAATAAGCTACTCCCTTTTACAATAGACAACCTTGCCTTTAGAAAATGGGAAAAAAAAGGGATTAAAAGAATAGAAAATTGTTTTTCAGGAAGTAGATTCTTATCCTTTGAACAAATGAGAGATAAGTACAATATAACGGGAGATACAGCGCTGGCATATTACCAACTGAGATCCTACTTGAAAGATAAATTAGGAAGCAACTTGAGTATACCAGAGGGAAGTAACCTTGAATATGTGATTACAGATACAATGTTAATCAAAAGATTTATAAAAAATATGTATATTAAACTGCAAGAAAAGGAAAATGAGGAAACAAATGGTAAAACTAAACAAAAATGGGAACAAGATTTAAATATAAAGATAAAAAAGGAAACATGGGAGAAGTTATGCTCTGGAACGATGAGAAATACAATAAATACGAGGCTGCGTATGATACAATATAATTGGTTACAAAGACTATACATTACACCGCAAAAGTTAAATAAATGGGACCCAACAGTATCGGATAGATGTTTTCGATGTAAAAAAGAAAGGGGAACAACAATTCATGCAATCTGGACATGTGAGAGAGTAGAAAAATTTTGGGATGATCTCAATCAGATATTAAATAAAATAACAGAAAACAATATACCAAAGAATCCAGAGATCTTTCTCCTAAGTAACATAAAAAATAAAGAATTTGGAATTGACTTGGAGGATGCACAAAAAAGATTTGTTAAGATAGCCCTAGCTGTAGCAAAAAAATGTATTATGTCAACCTGGAAATTGGAAGATAATTTGAAAATACAACAATGGTATATAGAAATGAATAAATGTATTCCATTAGAAAAAATAACATATAGTTTAAGAAATAATATTGAAATATTCGAACAAGTATGGGAGCCTTACATTAAATACAATAGCGAAAACCTACCGGGAACAAACATTACCTAAGTTGATGGAAGGAGAAGAGAAGAAAATAAAGGACTCAGTAGAATTTCTGGTGTATTTTTGTTGAATGACAACATTGTCTAACTGAATTAATGCAACCTAGATTGTATAACTAAAATGGATGAGAGGGGGGGGGGGATGGGGGGGTGGCTTGGGAGGAGGGAGGGGGGAGGGAGAAAAAGTCACTGTAAATGTGTGGAAAAGAAAAAGTGTATATCATGGCTATTGTGATTTATGGTGTGAAAAATAAAAAATTAAAAAAAAAAAAAAATGTTCATTTTCAGCCAGTCAGAAGAATGGTGTTAAAAAGGATAGTAAATCAACCAGGATCGAATGGCAGGCACTTAATGGGCCAAACGGTCTAATTCTGATCTTATGGTCTTATTAAAAACAAAGTACAAAAAACAGTGTCAATTCACCCACAGAATACCACAGCACTGAATAATGTTGCAATCAGTTTGCAATATTTGTCCAAAATTTTCCAGGGCAGGAATAGTATAAATATCAGAGGACGTGTACAGAATGAAAGGAGGGAAATTTAGGGGAGACCTCAGGGATATGTTTTTTAACACAGAGTTGTGGGTGCCTGGAAGGCCTTGCCAGGGATGGTGGGGGAGGCTGAAACATTGGGGGCATTGAAGAGACTCCTAGACAGGCCCATGGATGGAAGAAAAATAGAGGATTACAGGGAAGGGTGGGATTAGTACTTTTAAAGGAATATATGGGTAAGCACATTGAGGGGCAAAGGGCCTGTACTATGCTGTAGTGTTCTATGTTCTAAAAATGGTCTATGCGTGACTGCTATTTCAGTACCAGATGAGCAGGTATTTTAGAGATTTAAGTGGTACCTTGTCACTACAATGGACTTCCAGCTTTTGCCATCAGCACCATCCAGCTGTGGGGCCCTGCTCTCTGCAAGGCTCAATCGTTTATTGGTCTCTTCCAACTGTGCGCGTAGCTTCTCGTTCATCAGCTCCAGGTGGCTCTGAGCAATTCGCAGCTTTTCAGAACAGTCGCCTTCCTGTCACATAATGAACATTTAGCAAAAGAAAGATCTCAGTCCCATCTCTGGCTGGTACAGGGTCAACACAACTTGAGTTATAATGTTCTCAGGATAAAGATTGTGACTTGCTAAAGCAGAAAATGCTGGGAAACACTTGGGTGACTAGCCATGATGTATGCAAAGACAAACAGGGTGGCACAGTTAGTGTAGCAGTTATTGCTACACTATCACAGCATCAGTGACCCGGGTTCGAATCCGGCACTGAGAGTAAGGAGTTTGTACGTTCAGGCAGGCAGCTCACCACCCCCTAGCCTCAAGGGTAGTTGGGGATGGGTAATTAAATGCTGACTCAGTCTGTAAAGCCCACATCCTTTGTATGAACAAAGAGACTCAAGGGATTTGCTACTCGATGGACAAATTGATTCTCATTGTAGGGTGGAAGCCATTAAATGGAACACGGTCCAAAAAGCACACTGTCAGCTTGAAATAAAGCCAACAGCCAACCCTCAGGCTTGAAAGCTAGATTGATGAAGGTAAAAAGGATTTAAAAAAACATTAAAAAAAAGAAACTTCCCAGAGTACAGAAGAGACTCAGAATTTCTTTACCCTTTTGATCTCTTTTCGCAATCGTTCATTTTCAGCTAAGATCTTCGCCATGCCTTTTGTTTTGCTCTCGTAGCGGGAACTCAGCTGTCCACCAATCTGCATCTTCAGTTTCTCAAGTTCTCCCTGAGATAAGTTCAGTATAAGTTAGTTCATTGACATATGTATTAAGATACAACGATAGATGTTTTGTGAGTCGACATCTCTTACATAGTACAAGTAAGACACGATACAAAAGACCAGAATTACAGAGAGAGACACCGAGTGAAGGCAGCATAATTTTTACATTCATTCAAGAGTTTGACAATGGCAATATGGAAACTCTGAATCTGGTGGACCCTGATGAATCATCTTTTTGACAGGAGGGGGAGTTGAGGAAAGTGTGGCTGGGGTGGATTGAGTAGTTTAATATGTTGATTGCTTTTCTAAGGCAGCAGGAGTTATAGATGGGGGGGGGGGGGTGGTGTGTGGGTGATGGTCTGTGACATTCATTACCCTCTGCAGTCCTGGGTAGAGCAGATAGTGATACGCCTTAAAGGTGCTCCTATAGAAATTGTTCAGGAATGCAGGTGACAAGACAAACTTTCTCAGGCCTCTGACCTGCTGAGTTTCTCCAGCAATTTGGGTTTCATTTTACTGCAGATTCCAGTGTCTCAGCAGCTTTGCAGTCTTAACCTTTTAGTTATTGATCATGCTACAACTCTTGAGTACAGTGAAACCCCTGGTATCTGGGACCTAAGCGGATTGCAGATAAGTGAATTTTCCAGTTGCTTGAGATTGTGTGTTGCGTGATTGGCAAACATATGGAGAGGGATGCCAATTTTAATCTTACGTTTTTTATATCTATTTCCTGATATTTTTTGCCAGTTGCTTGAGGCCACTGGTTGCTTGAATTCTGAATAACAGGACACCACCAATGAAATTGGCATGGTTTTGGGGAGGGCTTTCTTGCTGCAGATATTGCATCTTGTTCTGTATTTACATATTTAACATATTGAAATTCTGACACAAACCTTAAGCTTTTCATTTTCCATTTCAAGGCAGGTTCTTTTCTCAGAGGATACCACTCCTGGTGCCTTCTTCAACTCCTCGTTCTCTCGTTGCACTCTCTCCACCACCTTCTTCATCAACCCTATTGTTTTTTCCAGTTCAGGCACCGTTTTTCCATTGCGTCCAGACTGCCAAATAATATCAACAGCTTAGAGTTGTCCATACCAATCGAAAACCACCCTCCCTCCTCTCCATAACTTAAATAGGTTCAGACACAGAAATAACCCTGCTCCTGGAATTGGCACCCCAGAATTATGTGTCCCTGAAATGAAGACATAAGCAAGCTCATGTTAGTAATGACTCCTGCTTAAATGAAACTAATTATTATCATTACACAGTTTCAATAAAGAATGCATACAGCAGCTTTACCTTCCTCTATTTAATTTTATTTGGGACTGCAATTACTGCTCCAATTTACATGTGGTGAAACATCAAAGACTGGAGACACTGTGATTGTAGAAAAACAGAGATGCTGGGGGAACTTAGCTGGTCTCGCAGCGTCCTTTGGAAGTACATATATATTACTAATTTTTTGGGCCTGAGCCTTTCCTCAAGATACACAACGAGGAAGAACTCAGACCTGAAACATCGGTAATATATCTTTACCTCCTATGGACGCTGCGAGACCTGCTCACTTCCTCCAGCATCTCTGTCCAATTTACATGTGACTGCCAATGTTAGCAGAGCTATGTCCCATATAAAGTAGTTACATCAGTGACCAGTTAATCCATTAGATTGATATGGTTAGCGTAGCGGTTAGCACAATGCTATTACTGCACCAGCAACTCAAGTTCAAATTCGGTGCTGTCTGTAAGAGGTTTGTACGTTCTTGTATCTGTGCGGCTTTCCTCCAAGCACTCTGGTTTCCTCCCACCCTTCAAGATGTACAGGGGTTGAAGACTAATTGGCTGTATTTGGGTGGTATGGGCTCATGAGCCTTAAAGGCCCATTACTGTGCTGTAGGTAAAAAAAGATATTAAGATTGGCCCTGAGAATTATTTTAAAAAAAATCAGCCCTGAGTTTCTCTTTCCCTCCCCACCTTTTTGAAGATCACATTGCAAGCCAGGGATGTAGGAGAGGCAGGGATTATGAGGAATTGTCCAGTTATGATCTTCGAGTTGTATTCTGCGTGATCTCGCTCAAGCGGGAAGCTGGTCTTTTAATATTCATTGTTTTTATGTCCTCCTGAATTATGTGGTGGCCTTCCTCGATTGTTTTAACAAATCATGAGCATTAACTGATGAAGCACTGTTATGTTTTAATTCCTGCAACAATGAAAATAAACAACTCCATTTAGAATGTTCCCTCAAAGTTCTTGCATGGATAAAGTCTTGCATAAACCTAGAATTGCTAACCACAGAATAATCTGCATCCTTTACTCAGCTTCTTGCAACAGTATTCCATACATATTCATTTGCTGGCAGAGACTGATGTAAACCTATATTTCTTTTAAACAAATACTAAATGCAATTTAATCAATTGCAGATATTGTAAAAATGTGTTTAGAGTTAACCAGTTTAACTGTACTTTGCACAATACACTAATGAGCTGGAGAAACTCAGCAACCATTGGAAGTAAAGAGTAATCAATGTATTGGGCCTGTGCCCTACCCTTTACTTCCTCTGGATGCCGTGCACCCTTCTGAGTTTCTTCAGCACATTCGTGGGTTGCACTCAACCCCCAGCATCTGCAGATTTTCTTGTTTAACTGTATTTTGCCTGATGTCGATTTGCTGGGTGAATTTACTCTTGCCACATATGCAAATTAAACATCCAAGTCAATCTGTTAAGCGATGATGTTCTGAATCTCTTGAAACACATTACAGACTAAACCTTGCAGGCAATGAAAAGGGATACGATCTTGCTATGCACAGACTGATTAGAAAAAAAATCTTATTTCTAAAGCACAGCCAGAAAATTTTTGTAACTGCCTGTGGGAAATATGTCAAGCCAGAAATACTTAGCCAAGAATGCAAAAATGAACTTTTATGTGGATTTTTTTTGGTCGAAAGTTCAAAGGGATTCAATAAAAAGCAAAGGTACAATCCTGCACTCCACATGTGGAGCAGTGAAAGTTCAGGGGCGATTAAGGTGTTCAATGCTAGAAAAGGTTTTGTCAAAGTCAATAAAAAGATCCTACTTCCAAATATCCTGATATTAAGCAGATATGTAATGCACTAACCAGGATAGATGCAGATACAGAACTGTAACAGGCCAATTCAGCCCTATGAGTCCATGCCGCCCAATTTACACTCCTTAACCTACACCCCCCAAGACGTTTTGAAGGGGGGAGGAAACCGGGGCCCCCAGAGAAAACCCATGCAGACATGGGAGAATGTACCAACTCCTAACAGAGAGCAAGGGATTCGAACCGATTCGGATCACTGGTGCTGTAAAGGTGGTGCAATAACCGTTATTGCCAACCATGCCACCCAATCTAGTAGTAGATCTAGTAATAGTTGTCGACAAGAAACAATAGAAGCAGGATTAGGGCCCCCATCCCCTAAGCCTGCCCTGCCATTTAACAAAATTGTGGCTAATCCATGCTGGCCTCAATACCTCTTCTGTGCAAGTTCCCCATAACCTTCAATCTTTCTCATATCTATTTTCTGTTCAGTTCCTAAAATAGAAACATTTGTAGAACTATGGGGATAATGGTTTCAAGGGCAGAACAGGTTGAATGGTTCCTGTAGTGGGTGAATGAATAAATTATTTGTTGTTGGTGTTTTTGCTCATGTATAATATTGTGGAAACAACATCTTCACACATACCCCTCGAATGTTTCCAAGCTTCCTTTCCAAATCTGCTTTCTCCTTCTTGAGGAGTTGATACATTTCCTGTAAATTAACTATTTGATCCTGAGAAAAGATAAGAAAATATAAACAAAGTTTAAATCAACTTGAAGAACAAGTGCATCAGAATAAGGAATGTTTTGATCATTTTGGCAATGCACATTGAAATCTCATGTGGCAACCTGTAGTCAGCCAGCTAGCTCTGTATCTTCCCACCTTTCCTCTTATCCATTTCCAATTATCACCTTTTGTCTGTTGGTTTGCACTCCTCCTTAAATTAAATTTAAATTTAGACAAACAGCATGGTAACAGCCATTTTGGCCCATAAGTTCATACCACCCATTAAACCTACACCCTTGGTAGGTTTCAAATGGTGGGAGGAAACTGGAGTGTGGAAAAAACCCACGCAGACACAGGGAGAACGTACAAACTCCTTACAGACAGCGCGGGATTCGAAGGCCTGTCCTGATTGCTGGTACCGTAAAGGCATTGCGCTAACCACTATGTCAACTGTGCCACCCTTCCCCTCAGAATTTTAATTCAGTTGGCTGCCTGCTTTCTACTTATACCTTGAAGGAGGGCTCAGGCCCCAAAAGCTGGTTATATAGCTTTACCTCCCATGGATGCTGCGGGACCTGCTGAGTTTTTACTACAAGCACAGCGTCTGCAGACTTTCATGTTTTAGCTCCTGTGAACTGGTAATGCTATGGACCTGTACTACAGCTCTGTATTTATGAACAATTCTAACCAAGATACAATTAAGATCTAAATTCAACAAGTTCTATACTAATCTGTACTTAATAATTGTGCTTTTCTCCACAGCTTGAATGACGTGACCTCTAATATGCTGCCTTCTTATTTATTTACCCATTTAGATATTGGTTATTATTGCACTACATGCTGGATGAATTGGATTGCCTGGATAGCATGGAAAACAAAGCTTCTTACTGTACACATGACGATAAAATCAATTAATTTACCAGTTCAATTTTTGCAGTCTTTGCCCACAGCGATTGCAGCCGACAGTGAACAATCGAAACTGGTTGTGGGGCTATGAACAATGGGGTGCTAAAGGGAACAGTTCTGTGATCAACAATTTGGATGATGAGATCAAGAGTAATATATTCAAATTGCTCACTCCCTGAAACACACTCTTAAGCTGATTTGCTTCCAAGATGGGACATGCTCTTAATGACAATGTTCAGTGGTATCTACCTTAGCTGGCTGATACATCCTCAGTGCACGCGCTCACCACCCTTTTCCCTCTCCCCCCCCCCCCCCCCCACACTTAGTGCCTGGGGTCACTAACCTGTACCCACAATTAAATTTGAACAAAACACAACCAGTTTCAGTTGGATTTCAAGCATCTATTGTAATCTGTCTGCTCATATTTCTGTTTGGAGTTCGAAGGGTCCACTCCCCTTGTGTCTCCCTGATCTGCTCGTCCAGCCCTACTAATCAATGCGATTTTGGCAGTCGTTTACCATAGATGATGCAATTCTTGTCCTTTTACCTCTTCAAACAAACAATAGTTATTGTTTAGAATTTACTACCCAAGCAGGAGGTGGAGATTCAGTTAATCAGCGAATTCAAGGCACACATCACTTAGATGAAGATATTTTGGGAGTCGAGGATGTGGGGCTAATACAGGAAGATGCTGCCATGGTAAAAGATCCTATTGCATGATGGATCTGACAGGAGGAGCTGAATGGCCTATTCATGCTCCTAGTTCTGATTTTAGTGGACACATATTGGGAGTCAGACTCTAGTGGATGTGTATTGTAAAACAAGCAGAAGATTTCCCCATATAACCAACAATGAACGTTATGCTCATCCATGGCCTACCCGTAATCGTGGGAAATCCTTATTGGCCTGCTCCACTTGAAAGCGCAGCTCCACGTTATCTGCAGACAGACTCAGGTTCTCTTTCTGAAGTTGGTGTTCCTTTTGAGATGAAGTATCAGATCCAATTCCGGACGTCTGAGCGGAGTAATGAAACATGCCATCAGCAACACTGATTCTTGCACAGAAAAGCCTTTTTACAGTAAAGCTATGATAAAAATCTAAAAGTTGGAAGGCTACATCTGCAAGCCAAACTAGTCAGAATTTACTTGAGAGATAGTTTACTGTACGTTTTGGAAAGCCTCTAATTGAGCATTAAAAATAATTTACTGTCTACTGCTTAATTTAGGGTAGGGTCGACAAGGTTCTTTCTGCTAGGTTTTGTGGGTGGATAACCTGAATCTTTCTTTCAGAGACTCTTTGCTTTTCAGAATCCAGTCCTCTCTGTTCTTCCATTGTTGCCAGATCCACTTCATCCCCGTTTCCAAGTCCCAATAGACTCGCACTACTTTTGCTCTCTTCGGCACTTGATCCTTCCTGGGTTCCAACATTTATTTCTGGCTGTTCCATTTCTTCGCCCACCTTGGTGTTAGATTGCTGTTCTTTTACAGCTGCCTGTTTTACTTCTGTCTCGTCCTCAAATGAAAGTTCTTCTTCATCCCCATCAGCATAGAAAGTCTGCTCCCTCTCGTCATTGGTGCATGGATCTTCCACTGTCAAGATCCTATGATCCTCATGTTCAGTGCTCTGCACAGCTTTTACGCCAGTCCCATATGAAGGGGTGTTTTCTGGCTGATCATAAATCCGATTATTTTTGCGTAAACGGAACCTTGGCTTCTTGCAGTTTTGTATTTTTGCCCTTTTTTCAGTGTTGACTTGTTCCAAAGGGATAGTAGCAGCAGGTACTTTAGATTCATTCTGACCATGAGGATCCAAACTCCGTGTGGACTATATACACACACAAAAAGAAGTCATGTAGTATATGAGGGAGAGGGGCAGAGGAGAACTGGGTGAAAGACTCACGAAACATGGTATATACGGACATAATGAAAATTTAACATACTTCTTCATCAATCAAAATCTCAACTCGACTATCTTTCACCACTACATTAGAGAGACTGGACACAGACTGGGAGATAGTTTCGTAGAGCACCTTCACTCTGTCTGGTGCAATGGTGGGACCTCCCAGTGACCAATCATTGCACCCCACTCCTGCACTAATATGTCTGTCCATGGCTTCATGCACTGCCAGACTGAGGCTACCCGCAAATTGGTGAGAACAGCACCTAACATTCTGTCTGGACACTCTTCAACCAGTTAACATTGACTTCTCCAGTTTACATTAAGGCCCTCCCTGACTCTCTTTCTCTTTCAATCCCTCAGTCCCCTTTCCCTCTCCATTCAGAGAGCTATCCCCACCCCCCATTACTTCCCAGTCTTTTTCTCTTCTGCCCACCCACCAATACCGTTGGGCCTGTGCTCTCGCCCCTGCCTCACCCACCATTTCATTCAGGTGCCTGCCTGCTTTTTACTCATACTTTGGCGAAGGGCTCAGGCCTGAAGTGTTGGTTATGTATCTTTGTTGCATAAAGTTTTGCATAGGAACTATTAACTACAATCACAGCGCCCGCAGACTTTCTTGTTTAACTGTCTTTAACCATTGTTGTGAAAGCACTCCAATTCTTAATACTGCCAAAAGGAACACAAAAGCTCAATTAAAATAGCAAATACAACACATTTTCAATTATTTTGTGCTCAGCTGGCGCACCATTATAAAAAGTTAAAATTAACTACTTGCATTAGTTTTTAATTATCCCTACAATTTGAAGTTTGGTGATATTTATACATCATAGTTAATGTATTTCCTTATAATGTATGTGGTAGCCATTTGGCTCATTAAAGTCAATGCTCTCAAAGCATTTCCATCAATCCCATTCCCGCAACAACTTATTCTTTGTCATCAGTGTTATTGTTTCAGCTAGGAGTGGAGACTGGATTTGTTATCCTTGTTGCAGAGAAAGCTGAAGAAAGGTCCTGACACCTGAATAATGAGAGACATGTATAGGGTGGAGAATGAGAAGCTTGGTCAAGGTAGGAGACATGAGGAAGAATTTTTTTCACTCAGAGGATGATTGAAATCTGGAACACACAGCACGAAAGGTGGTGGTGGCAGATACATTTACAATGTATTTAAATGAAAGCTTCAAATGTGGCTTAGGTTGCATAGTACATGGATTAGTTAGATTGGAGTCTGATAGTCAGAAACAATACACAAAAGTGCTAGAGGAACTCAGCAGGTCACACAGTATCTGTGGAAAGCAATAGATAGATGTTTTGGGCCTGAGCCCTTCGTTTAGAATGCCCGTTTCTGTTCCAAATGATTCCATAATCTTGTATCACCCAAATCCCTTCCCACTCACTCACATGTGAAGTAATTATTAGAGCAAAATAGCTCTCCACACAGGAGAATTGCATATAGGCACAGAACATACAACTCCACGCAGAAAATACCCAAGGGCAGGATCGAACCTGGGGTGTGCACTCCCCCCGTCAGTTCCTTGAACAGAAATTTAAAATGAACATTTCATGAAAAAGATAGTTTCACTGAGAGTAATTTACTCTCACTAAATGGGATTGCAATCAATAATATTTTTGAGCATCCTATTTGAGAACAACACTGCAGAAAGAACCAGTTTAATTCACGTGATGAGACTCTTTCCTTCAAAGCGAAAAAGGGTATTGACATTGCAAAGCTGCAGCATTGGTAAAATGGGTCAGGTGATTTTGATTCTATTGTTTACAGTGTTCTTCAAGTATTAAAACAAATACATACTGATGGTCTGGAGAGAGTGCTCATTGACAGCTGTCTTTCCAAAGCTTGGATCTTTTCATGTAAGTAATGATTTTTCAAAGTTAAATCTTCCACCACCAAATCCCTTGGTAAAGCTTGCTGTTGCCTTAGTCGAAAAAAAAGCAGTTTTGTGTTACTTATTGTAACAAATGCATCTTTATTAAGATGGAATAGAAACTATTCAGTCTTTCAAAGATATTTAAAAATGTTTAATTCCTTTAATTCTGCAAAAGAATAGAGAGCTAATAAAGGAGAATTGGTAAATCAAGTTTTATTTGGATGTGATGTATTTCAAAGGAGGGATTAAAATTATTAAGTTATGAGGAAGTTGTGTCGATCTGTATGTCTTGATTTGACTTGGCAGAGATTCTTTAGGGTGGGGAAATAATTAGAAAAAGGCACAACTTAAAATGGGGCCATCAGGAATGGTCAGGATGCATTTCTTCACTGGCGCTTTTCCTTCACAAAAGGACACTGAGCTTTAGGATTAAACAAAAATTTCAAAATCAAGTTTAATAGACATTTGTCAGATTAGATCATAAAACCAAAGCAGGAAGATGGTGTGAAGGGGTTGACAAGGAGTTGAATGACTTAACAAATTAATATCACACCTTTGTACAACTTTAAGGAACTAAAACAACAGAAAAAATATAAAATGGGAGACAAATAACCCATTTAAATTCAGATATGTTACCTGGGCAAGTGCAAGTGCTTCATTTTGGTAGATTATATGAGGGGAAATCTTGTGAATGGTAGGGCCCTTGTAGAACAAAGAGACATGATAGGAGCAGAGAAGTCATGTTACAACTGTATAAAGCAGAGGTGAGACTGTACGAAGGCTATTGGGTCCAGATTTTGTCACTATGTGGGACTGTTGGCTTGAATCACATACAAGGAGAACCAGGATAGTCTGGGACTTTCCTCCCAAGAGCATAGGAGGCTGAGTGGGGACTTTAGAAAGATTAACAACCATAATAGGCACCAAAAAGGGGCAAAGTATCTCCAGAGTGAGTCTGAGGGCATAGAATCAAGGTGAGAGGGGAGAGCTCTAAAAGGTGCACCTTCCTCATACAGAGGGCAGTGGGTGTGTGGTCAGAGGAAGTGGGAGAAATGTAATGTTCTAAGATCATTTAGACAGGATAGGAAAGGTATTGAGGGATATGGGCTGATCACAGGCAAATGGTACAGTCAGGGAACTTGGCTGGCACAGGAGAGGGCCTGTTTCTATGTTGTTTAACTCTGTTCAAGCCTTATGGTGCCCACAGAAACAGTTTGGAGCCAACCAAAAGTTACCAGCCTCCTGCTGGAGTTGTGGTAGGCCAGACGTTCAGTCTGTTTTATTCAGCAAGATGAACCCAAGGATCAGACTGATAAGAATATAGGAGCATATCAAATTGGAAATGGAAGTATTAAAGCAGAAGAAAAAGAATAGCAATGTAATTATGGTCATAGTTTAAAAGTGATCCATCTTATTATTTACCTCATGTTTCCTATCTGGTCTTGAAGCTCCGCATTCTTTCTTTTTAAGTCTTCAATCTCTCTGTCACATTCCATGGTTCTGACACCAATTACCTGGTCCACTGTAATTCCACGCGCTCTCAGTTTCCTCTGTAAATATGCCTTTTCCTGGTCAACTCTGCCATTGGACACAGACACAATATCCACAGATTATTTAAAGTCTTGTTCAGGATATTCTTTTTGCAGTAAACTTTACTTCACGGAAACTCCTACAAAAGGTAGTGAATACAGCCCAGGACATCACAGGCAAATCTCTCCTCACCATTGAGAGCATCTACATGGAACGCTACCATCATCAAGGATCCACACTCAGTTCTCACTGCTGCATTTGGAAAGAGGAAAAGGTGCCACGAGACTTGTACCCCCAGGTTCAGGAACAGCTGCTCCCCCTCCACCATCAGACTCGCCACAGCAAACTCAATCGGGGACTCCTTTAAGGACTCGGACTTTGCACATTATTCACTACTGAATATTTATTTTCTGTTTTGCAGTTTGTTTACTTTTATTTGTATACATATCCTTTTTTTGAGTACAGTTTTTGCACTACCAATAAGTAGAAATTTTGCCCGGCCCGCAGGAATGTATGTGATGTGTATGTACCAAGACAATAAATCTGAACTTTGAAGTTTTCCTGTTCTCACAATCATTAAAGCATATTTTTCTTCAACATTTCAACCGCAATATAAAACCAAACAATAGTTTGGATGCTCGAAATCTGAAATGACAAGTAAAATGCCGGAGAAGCCAGCATTAACCTCTTGTACCATAAAAACAGTTTACCTACAGCTGAAATATAACAAAATCAATGCAATTATACATAAATATGTGAGAGAATAAGACAAAGATATAATTTATTAAAATTAAATGTAAGTTTAGACTTACAGCTTGGTTACAGGTCCCTCTGGCCCATGAGCCGGTGCTGCTCAAATACCCCAATTAACCTACAACCCCTGAATGTTTTAAAGGGTGGGAGGAAACTGGAGCATCCTGAGGAAGCCCATGCTGACATGGGGAGAACATACAAACCAGATTTGAACCCAGACGCTGGAGCTGTAATAGCTTTGTGCTAATCATTACACTAACTGTGCCAAACCGGGAAAAATTCTCTATCAACAAAGTGATACTTAAAAGACATCTAAATTAAATTTATTACAGTATTACATGAAGGAGAATATCTCAAAAAGCAATGAGGGTACCAGTTATTAAGGAAAGGATCACAGTTAAAGAAAATACAATAGCAAGGGTTCAAAGGGGATTTTGAGGGAAAAGATCCACTGGATTCTTGTAGAGAATGGGAAATAATGAGTAAAAGATGAATCACAAAACAGAGTGGTCATGAGTCAGGATCAGAGGGTGTACAGTATGCTGGAAGACCGTACAAGCAGTCATGAATGTGGAAATTAGAGCAGGATTCTTTTGTCAACCTGCACAAGTAAGAATGAACCAGCATTCAATGGGGCTGGACACAAGGTGGGGAAACAGTAGAGTAGGTAGTGAAGTTTTAATGACCACTTTCTATAAAGTTTGGAATTGAATAGAATAAGGGAGCAGCCCCCTTAGAATAACATTTAAAAATTACTCCTGGATGTGAAGATGTTTCAGTAGCTTTGCGAGAAGGGAAATTTAAAATGGATAGCATTCTGCAGACGGACTGTTAGAAAACAACCAAATGCGAGATCCAAAGGTCATGTCAGGATTTGGGTGAATGGCAGGATTACTGAGCATCAGCATGTAGAGACTAGCAACTTTTAGAAGATGGTAATAAACTGGTGAGAACTGGAAAGGATGAGTTAATTCTGGCCACTGTTTAGCAGGAAGAAATTGCAAATAATCTGAAATAAACTAATGGATTTAGCCAAAGGATGAAGCAAAGAGATCATTGATATGAAGTTTATGGAAAATATAGTTCCAAGCAAATTAGAAGATGATAAAATGACCTCATCTATTTAATTGAAGTATAAAATAACATTGCAGAAAACACAATTATAAAACAGGGAAAAGGAATTAAAGGTACGTCAAATTTCTTTGGTTTATTTAACTTTAGCATGTATTTTTTTTCACTGCTATTTATTAAATAATAATTGGATGCTATGAATCAGCTTTGCCTAGGCCTTCTATTAAAGTAGGTTATAGTTTTAAGCCAAAAATATTTTGATTTGATTATTCCGTTTGGAGATAGGAACGGATGCTGGGTGTTGTCTGCATTGATGTAATCCTAACAACTAATTTAATTAAAAACAACACAGGGGAAATACCTCACAAAATTCAAACTTACTTTGCATATAATTCCTTTAGAGTGGTGACTTGTTTAGTTAGACCTTCCACCTCCCTCTCCTTTTCCTTCAGCTTGTTTTTTGCTCCTTCCAACCTCGCCTGCCACTTTTTGCCTTCTTCCCACCTCACGATTTCTTCTTTGGAAGTCTGTATTGTGAAAAAAAAACACTTAATACAGCATGGGTTAAGGTTATCGTTAAAATGAGGCTATGGGTGAACTCAGAGAAGAAGGAAAAAAAGCATCCCTCCCAGCTTTAGATGTGGTAGCTTCCATTCCTTCAATGAGAGATTGGCAGGCTGGGCCAACATCTCCAGAAAAAGACTGGGCTGACCTGTTAGAGATCAAAGTTACGAAGGGCTTTGTTAGGTTAAATGGAAAGATATGGGAGACCATAACCAGCCAGCAGAAATGGAAGATATTTTATAAATCCAGCAAAATATATTCCCAGAGAACATAGAGATTGTAGAACTCACAAATAGATAACTATTGGTGAATACAAACATTTAAAGGGAATATTTTCCTCATTCTTCTGACATTTACAAATGTATTGGAAATGCAAATAGATCACCAAGAATTGTTGACCAAACTAAAAGAACAGTGAAAGTCCAGGCTCAATCGAAATGGGAAGAATGGAGGGGAACTGGTGTCAAATTAGATTCAGAAAGACAGAGATAGAAAGAATTGAGTAACAAAAGGAAACAGAGCAAAGAAAAAAAATATAAATTTTAGAAATTCCCAGGAACAATTTTAGATTGCTATGACAAGGCTGCACAATTTCATTTGTTCTTTTCCAAGGATATTGAACAGGGCCTTATGTGATGAATGGCAGAGACCAGGTTGTTCATTCCAAAAGTATGGTTACTTTTTGTTAACTGCTGAGGCTGACAAGGAAACTGTAACTTTTATTTCTTGTCACAACCTGATGGGCTTTATTCACCTGCCAATCATGGTGAATAATAAGTCCTCATGGTTAGTTTTACAGCTTCTGAACCATAACCATAACTTTGCTGTACGTCTAATTCTAATTTCTGGATATATTTTTGCAAATTAGCATGTCCAAAGAAGAATGGGGGGGGGGGGGAGGGGGGCAGAGAATCTCATTGAAAGACATGGACAGAGTAGATGTAAAAAGATTGTTTAACAAGAGGGCACAACATCAGGATTGAATGGCATCCATTTAGAACAAGATACAGAGAAATTTTTCTGGCCAGAGGATTGTGAATCTGTGGAATTTGTTGCCACAGGCAGCTGTGGAGGCCAGGTCACTGGATGTATTTAAAGCAGAGATTGATAGGTTTTTGATTAGCCAGGGCATTAAAAGTGATGTGGAGAAGGACGGTCAATAGGGCTGACTGAGAGAAAGGATTAGTTTTAAGTGATGGGTCACAAATGATGAGCTGAATGAGAGAAAGGATCAGTTTTAAATGGTGGGGCACACTCGATGAGCTGTATAGGGCTGAATGAGAGAAAGGATCAGTTTTAAGTGGTGGGTCACACTCGATGAGCTGAATAGGGCTGAATGAGAGAAAGGATCAGTTTTAAATGGGGCACACTCGAGGAGCTGAATAGGGCTGAATGAAAGGATCAGTTTTAAGTGGTGGGTCACACTCGATGAGCTGAATAGGGCTGAATGAGAGAAAGGATCAGTTTTAAATGGTGGGGCACACTCGATGAGCTGAATAAGGCTGAATGAGAGAAAGGATTAGTTTTAAATGGTGGGGCACACTCGATGAGCTGAATAAGGCTGAATGAGAGAAAGGATTAGTTTTAAATGGTGGGGCACACTCGATGAGCTGAATAAGGCTGAATGAGAGAAAGGATTAGTTTTAAGTGGTGGGGCACACTCGATGAGCTGAATAGGGCTGAATGAGAGAAAGGATTAGTTTTAAATGGTGGGGCACACTCGATGAGCTGAATAAGGCTGAATGAGAGAAAGGATTAGTTTTAAGTGGTGGGGCACACTCGATGAGCTGAATAGGGCTGAATGAGAGAAAGGATTAGTTTTAAATGGTGGGGCACACTCGATGAGCTGAATAAGGCTGAATGAGAGAAAGGATTAGTTTTAAACGGTGGGGCACACTCGATGAGCTGAATAAGGCTGAATGAGAGAAAGGATTAGTTTTAAATGGTGGGGCACACTCAATGAGCTGAATAAGGCTGAATGAGAGAAAGGATTAGTTTTAAGTGGTGGGGCACACTCGATGAGCTGAATAGGGCTGAATGAGAGAAAGGATCAGTTTTAAGTGGTGGGGCACACTCGAGCTGAATAGGGCTGAATGAGAGAAAGGATCAGTTTTAAATGGTGGGGCACACTCGATGAGCTGAATAAGGCTGAATGAGAGAAAGGATTAGTTTTAAGTGGTGGGGCACACTCGATGAGCTGAATAAGGCTGAATGAGAGAAAGGATTAGTTTTAAGTGGTTGGGCACACTCGATGAGCTGAATAGGGCTGAATGAGAGAAAGGATTAGTTTTAAATGGTGGGGCACACTCGATGAGCTGAATAAGGCTGAATAAGGCTGAATGAGAGAAAGGATTAGTTTTAAACGGTGGGGCACACTCAATAAGCTGAATAAGGCTGAATGAGAGAAAGGATTAGTTTTAAGTGGTGGGGCACACTCGATGAGCTGAATAGGGCTGAATGAGAGAAAGGATCAGTTTTAAGTGGTGGGGCACACTCGATGAGCTGAATAAGGCTGAAAGAGAGAAAGGATTAGTTTTAAATGGTGGGGCACACTCGATGAGCTGAATAGGGCTGAATGAGAGAAAGGATTAGTTTTAAATGGTGGGGCACACTCGATGAGCTGAATAAGGCTGAATGAGAGAAAGGATTAGTTTTAAATGGTGGGGAACACTCAATGAGCTGAATAAGGCTGATTGAGAGAAAGGATTAGTTTTAAGTGGTGGGGCACACTCGATGAGCTGAATACGGCTGATTGAGAGAAAGGATTAGTTTTAAATGGTGGGGCATACTCGATGAGCTGAATAAGGCTGAATGAGAGAAAGGATTAGTTTTAAATGGTGGGGCACACTCGATGAGCTGAATAGGGCTGAATGAGAGAAAGGATCAGTTTTAAGTGGTGGGGCACACTCAATGAGCTGAATAAGTCTTAATGAGAGAAAGGATCAGTTTTAAGTGGTGGGGCACACTTGATGAGCTGAATAGGGCTGAATGAGAGAAAGGATCAGTTTTAAGTGGTGGGGCACACTCAATGAGCTGAATAGGGCTGAATGAGAGAAAGGATTAGTTTTAAATGGTTAAATGGTGGGGCACACCTGGGTATACAATGCCTGGGTTGTCCAGAGGAAGAAAACATGTCTCTATTTGTAATTCTATTTAAATGAAAGCTGCCCTAAGCAGAAAGTTAAATTATTCAAAAGGAACTACAGAGGAAGTGCATTGATTTTAGTTGATTGTGGAGTCTCCAGCTGAGAGCTGCTATGGCAACATGACTGAAGACCATTGGTTCCTTACTGGAGACAATCAAATTGTACTCCAATCAAATCAGTTTCAACCTTGCTTTTCCTTGTTAATATTATTTAAAGAGGTTGTCTAATCTATGCAAAAATAAAACAGAAAAATGAGGGAAAGACATAAAAAATTTTACAATAGAGGGGACATGATTATTTTTGATTTAAAACATGGTGCATTTAATGTAACGTCCCATTCACAGAAAAAAAGAAAAAGAAAATTTGTCGTGTGTACAGAAATCCGGCTTTTGTTTGGTAATTTTTATTATTCCTATTGTACTGTAGTTGGTGCATTTTATTTTCCTGCTTGGCTGCAGCAAATAAGAATGATATTCCACCTATGCATTGTACTTCTCTCTATATGACAATACACTCTCATTTCCCTTTACATTACTTTTAAAGGCTAGCAGAGTCAACATGCTCAGATGCTATTTTGCGAAAAAAAGGTGACTTCAGAGACAGTGAGTGGCATAAGATCACCCCTTTGCTTGAGTCCGTGTATCCAGCTTCCTACTCTCCATCACATCTCTGTTATCTCTGGAAGATAGAGGCACCTTTGGACCAGGTAAAACCTGCCGTATGTGGCTACCTTCACTCTGCTGCCTGCCCTCTTTGACGGGACTGACAGAAGCTGTTCCGGCAGTTGTGTTCCTTCAGCTTGGCCCCAGCTGCTGACCACACCTCCGAGGCCTGCCTGCCTCTTCTGCGGTTATTGTTACTGCCACCATTTCCCTACTCAACTTTTGCTCTGTCAGCACAGGAGAGCTCTTAAACAAAGTCTGACACATAAGAACACTAGAAATAGGAGCAAACCGTCTGGCCCGTAGAGCCTGCTCCGCCATTCAATGAGATCATGGCTGATCTGATGATAGACTCATCTCCACCTACCTGTCTTCCCCCACCCCACCCCCCCCCCCCCATATCCCTCAATTCCCCTATGTAAAAATCTATCCAACCTTGTCTTAAATATATTTTCTGAGGTAGCCTCCACTGCTTCCATGGGCAGAGAATTCTACAAATTTTCATCGTCTGGGAAAAGCAGTTTCTCCTCATCTCCATCCCAAATCTGCTACTTGGAATCTTGAAGCTATGCCCCCTGGTTCTGGTCTCCCCCACCAGTGGAAACATCTTAGCTACCTCTATCTTATCTATGTGTTTCATAATTTGATCTACGAGGTCCCCTCTCAATCTTCTAAATTCGAGTGACCACTCAATCTCTCCTCGTAGGCTAACCCCCCCCCATTACTGGAATCAACCTGGTGAACCTCCTCTGCACCACCTTCAAAGCCAGTACATTCTTCCTCAAGGAAGGAGACTAGACACTGGCCACATACTTTGTTACTTCTTGGTAACAAAGTGTGGCACTCCTGATGAGGCTTCCTTTACTTTGATGAGTCTGGACGCAAACTGGGAGATCACTTCGTTGAGCACCTTCGCTCTGTCTGCTGCAACAGCAAGGACCTCCCAATGGCCAACCACTTAAATTCCACACCTCACTGATATATCTGTCCGTGGCTTCAGCATGTCTCAGCAGGCATCATCAATATCAACCTCCAATTTCTGTTAACTGTATTTCCTGGTCTCTCCCTTCCCCTCATCCCTCTGTCTCCCTTCATTTTCCTATTAGAGTGTTGTCTTTTTTAGCCCTCTGTCCACTTCTCAGTTTCTTTCTTTTCTATTCTCTCACCTCTGCCCACATCTTAACTTTTACCTGTTAGCCTGTGTTCCTCTCCCTTTTATTCAGGCGTCTGCAAATGCTGTGATTGTCGTGCAAAACACAAAGGTGCTAGAGAAACTCCACAGGTCATGCAGCATCTATCGGAAGTAAAGTGTTACGAACGATTTGGTCCAGAGCCCTTCGTCAAGGCATGAGCAAAAAGCAGGCAGGTGTCTGAATAAAAAGATGGGGGGGAGAGGAGAAAAGGTGGGAGTTGCAGCGGGGAGGAGCACAGGGAACCAGGTAAAAGGTCATTGGTGGATACAGGTGGGAGGGTCAAAGAGTTGAAGTAATGGAGGAGGGAGCAGCTCTGAATGGAAAATGAAGGGAAGGCAATGGGGAGCTGAAGGAAAAAAAGAGGGATAGGGAAAGAGAGAGACTCGGGTAAGAAGTGGAGTGAGGTGGGGAAGGTAACAAAACCTGGAGAAGTAAATGTTAATGCCATCTAGTTGGAGAGTGCCCAAGAGCAATATTAGGCATTCTTCCTCCAATTTGCAGATAGCCTCAGTTTGGCAGTACATGAGGCCAAAGCAAATTTGTCCTGGTCAGAAATCCCATTAAAAATCAGGTACTCTGCCACAATTCCAGTCTGGATTATCAGGATATTAAACAAAGTCCAACCATTTATTTTGAAAAATAACCTTGTGCTCTTTTTGGCATTGCATGTTAGGACACAACACAAATCTGTTGATATAAAACCATACCTTGCCTTCCTTCAAAACCTTTCTCTCATTTGGCTCAGAAACCTCCTTTTCCAATTCGCTTTCCAGTCTTTTAACCTTTCTCTGCAGTTCATCTATTATGGTCTGTTTACGGTCAACCTCTGTCTTGGTCTGAATTATGAAGAGGAGATTTGAAATTTGACAATGCCTATGACAACATGAAAAATATCAATAATCCTAGCAATTTTCACTCAAGTAGCAGGGTATTAATGCCCAAATTATTTACTTCGTGAAACTGCCTGAGGCATATATTTTGGTTGGGACATCACTGACTCTTTGCTTCTTTGAAATATGGTCATGGGATTTAAATTTTAAATTTAGACATACAGTAATAGGTCATTTCATCCCACGAGTCCATGCCACCTAATTTACACCCAATTCACCTGGTATATTTTGAATGGTGGAAGTAAACCAGAGCCCTCAAGGGAAAACTCACGCAGACATGGGGAGAACTTACAAACTTCTTACAGGTAACGCAGGATTCGAACCCTGATCCCGATCGCTGGCACTGTGAAGGCGTTGTGCTAACCGTTACATCAACCATGGATTTGAACCAATCCAAATAAGAGAACAGAGTGGGCCTCATCTTAACACCACTGCCAATGGTATCATAAAACGTTCCTAGTGTGGCATTGCAAAGTTACTCTAGGTTTTGGTGCTCAATTCTCTGGCATCTGAAACACAACACATCAACTTTCTCCAGAAAATGAGAAGCATGTTAAAATCTGCACCTGTAGGTTTCTGGACAGCCTCTTAATTTCTTTCTTCAGTTCTTCATTCTCTTTCTCCAACTCTTCTTTTTCCTTTTGCAGTTTGTTCAGAACTCGTTGCTTTTTGTGAAGCTCTCCATTTAAAGAATCTATTTCAGCTGCAGTAGATGCCTCCTTACTTTTGCACGATTTCACATTCTCCTTGCTCGCTGCAAGTTGTTCGGTCAGCACTTCTACACGCGTCTGAAAATAGTACAAGCAAATAATTTTAAGATCAAGGAGAGCGTGCTGGATATCGGCTGTAAGGAAGAGATTTTCACTATCAACCACCTCAAGCCAGCACACATAGACACCAGCTAGCCCGTCATTATACAGGCCCCGCGACACAGGAGCAGGGCACCAAAGGCAAAGGACAATATTCAGATTGCCAGTTCGGGGGCGGGGGGTTGTCGTAGGTGGTCCAAAACACAAAATGACAGTCGAATGCAGTAATTGCACAAGGCCTGCACAGGCTAAAAGCCTTTCTTCTCAGCTGACTGCCTGTGTGGCGGGAACATCAACCAATCAGTGACCGGAATGCCACTGACATCACTTCCAGGGGAAAACCGGGCCCAGCAGCGGGAAACTGGGCTTATAAAAGCAGGGGCAGGGAGTGCAATAAACCAGTCTTGTCTATAGCTGCATCGAGTGTGTGCCGTTCTTCCACTCTCTGCTGTAGCCACTCGCTACAACATACAGCACGGAAACAGATCAATAGGTCCACCTGTCCAAACTATTGTTAATCTTTCACACAAGGTTTTCTCTCCATCCTTCTTTTCCTTTATCCATTCCTGTTAAGTCAACTGTGAAACATTTATCCAGCTTCCAGATGAAGTGGTGAATGAAAATTCAATTTTAACATGTAGGAAAAATTTGGACAGGTACATGGATGGGAGGGGTATGGAGGGCTATGGACTAGGTGCAGGTCAGTGGGACTAGGCAGAATAATAGTTTGGCACAGTCTTGGGCCAAAGGGCCTGTTTTCTGTGCTGTAATGTTCTATGGCTCATCACCTCCAGGTTGGTTGTAGATCTACCACACCTCCTCGTTAGTTAGGAAGGAGCAGCAGTACCTGTTCTCCCCAAGGAGGTTGAGGAGGGCAAGACCACCAGTCCCCCATCTTGACAATATTTTACTGGAGCACAATTGAATGTCCTTTCTGGCTGTATCATTGTGTGGTATGGAGCTACAAAGGATCAGACTGGAAGTCAATACAGAGGATCATCAAAATGGCTGAAAAGATCACTGGGATTTCCCTTTCCTCTATAAATGACATTTACTGGGATTGTGGCTTAAATAGGGGTCAAAGAATTATTGAGGGACCTGGCCCATCCAGCACACAATGTTTTTGACCCACTACCATCAGGAGGGAAATAAAGGAGGATTAAAATCAGGAGTGCCCAACTGGGAAATAGCTTCTTCCCACAGGCCGTGAGATTGATGAACAGTATCCTGTAACTATGTAAATCATCCCAAAATATTTATATATTTATTTTAAATTATATTTTTATGTACGGTATGTGATTATTATGTATTGTGCATGCGTGTACACTGGTCTGAAGAAATACTGCTTCATCTAGATCGATACATACAGTCCAATGATAGTAAACTTGCACTTGAAATGGGGGAAATAGCCTATGAGGAGAGACTGGTTAGTCTGGGATGACTTGGAGTTTAGGATGAGGGGGATATAATGGAGACGTAAAAAATTATGAAGTGAACAGATAAGATAGAAAGAGGGTTGCTTCCACTGGGACTAGATCCAGCTGAAAAAGCTTCAAGGTTTGTGGGAGTAGATTTAAGATAAAGATGAGGAGGAAGTACTTCCAGCGAGTAGGGAATTTGTGGAATTCCTAGCTCAATGAAGCAGTAGATGCTGCAATAAATGTATATAAGACATTCTTTGAATAGCAGGGGAATTAAGGGTTATGGGGAACAGACAGGATGGATCAGACATGATCTTGTTGAAATGGTGGAGCAAGTTCCATGGGTCAGATGGCCTAATCCTGCTCCTATTTTTCTTAAATCTATAAGTGCCTCGAATCTATATTCTGTGACTGCAAGTTCCACACTCAACAAGCCCCTGAACCTTCTTTATAATTTTTTTTATGACATTCTTACATTTTGTCTCCTCTAGTTTTAGTCTCCTTTTGTGTTAAGATATTTTATCCTCAGTCAAAAGTACTTAAGATGACCCTGTGAGTTAAATTTCTAGATAATTTACTTATTGTCAAAATGGAAGTAGAAAAACTGACCAAATAAAAGCGTGGAAGATTAAAGGTAGGTCTTTTCCTAGGGTCCTCAGTGACTCAAAACTATGCAATGACCTTTCGTTTCTTTTTCCCATTTTAACCTGTTGGCTATATTAAGGTTTGGGAAAAACTAAACAGGGTTGTACAGATTTCTATATAATCCAAAAGTGGAAATCTCCATGTATCAATTATTTTTGTTTTTTTTTAATCAAATACTCAGGCTATCTTTGTTGGGAAACAATTTACACAATGCACACAGAAGTTTAGTTTTACAGCAAACCGTCAAAATGCAAAGCACTTGCAAGTTAAAACAGATTAATCACTGCAGTGTGCAAAAGCAACTCCATGAAAAGCATTGAAGTTTAACAAGTTTTATTTATAAAAGGCTTACCGTTAGTTCTTTAGTATGCTTATCAACAATCTGTTGAACATTGAGCTGTCCTTCTTTTTGCGTAGCCTGGAAAATAATTTGCTGTTCAGCATGAGAAGTCATCTCAGCTCGAAGGTCCAACAGTGCTTTGCTCAGAGCCTATAATGGGAAACAGGGAAAAGAAATAATGGTTTTCCTTTAAGAGCATTAGAATTTTTGAGAGTCCTTAAAATCTTTCACAGATTTACCTCAAAAGCCTCATTGTCATAACCATCATCTAAAGCAGATGCTTCAGATAGCACCAGGTCAAAGTAAAACAATGTTCTGGTCATGAAAAGCTCACACATTCATTAGCATCTAAACTTCTTCCAAAACCCGTTTGCAAGTATTCAAATGGCACACAATCGCTGCAATGCTTAACACATTTTTAAGCTACACATTTTTGATTAATCTCTATGATACTGGAATGTGTTTACTAGTATTTGTCCAAAAAAAAAACCAGATGTGTGGGAGAAGAGAAAATGGCACAAGATGCTCTATATAAAGTTCAAATTTATTGTCAGAGAACATTCATGACATCATATACAACCCTGAGGTTCTTTTTCCTGTGGGCCAGGCAGAATATCTAATTACCAGTAACTGTAAATTATACTCGAGAAGAAAGAAATGTATACAAAACAAAGAAATTTTAAAAATGAATTGTAAATAAACTGACTGTGCAAATATATCAAAATAAATATTCCGTAATATATAATGAGAAAGTAAGGGTTCTTAACTGAGTCCCTGAAGGAGTTTGTCGTTGAGGAATCTGATGGTGGAGGGGGAGCAACTGTTCCTGAACCTGGTGGGGCGAGTCTTGTGGGGCCTAGACCTCTTTCCTGATAGTGGTGGTGAGAACAGAGAGTCTCCTGGGTGGTGGGGATCCTTGATGATTACTGCTGCTCTCTGACTGCAGTATTCCCTGTAGATTTTCTTGATGATAGGGAGAGTTTTTCATGTGATGTACTGGACTGTATCCACCACCTCTTGCATGGCTTTCCACCCCCATACTGATACTGCTGGTCAGCACATTTTCCACTTTCGAACTGCAAAAGTTTATCAAGGTTTTCAATGTTATATTGAACCTCTGCAAACTCCTGAGGAAGTAGAGGCATTCACGTGTTTTCTCCATGATGATCTTAGTCTGATGGGTCCAGGAAAGATCCTCTGAAATATTGTCCCTCAGGAATTTAAAATTGCTCAATCTTTGTGCCAAAATTAACACCAGCGTGGTCTCCATAATAGAGTTCTAATTCCAAGTGAGTTTATATAGAGGAGTCTCTGGGTCAGAGGTTGAATCAAGACAATTTATGCTCTTAATATCATTCTAACCATTATCTTAAGTGAGGTTGATCACTTTTGGAGACAAAATGTTAAATTCAACTCAAAGCAAAATATAGGTGACCCCTGCCTTATGGGGGTCTTGTGTACTTAGAAAACAGGATGTACAGTATTCCGATTTTCCATAACAAGAAGACAAATCATTCAAAAACGAGTTGAAAAAAACTCGATCTATTTACTCTTTTCCCTTGAAAATCCGATGAGAATAAATATATATTCTTTATCTTAAATTTTGGATAGTGATTTGTGAATTGTGTACAAGGCAAATTTTCATAACCTGGGCGTCCACAATGTTGGGGTCCCCTATGATTTGTTAAATAATGATTTTCAACCAGGTGCATGCAAAATAACACAGGAACAAATTGTAGTCCATCAAAACTCAAACCAGCACATCAGCGCCTCTACTTTTTCAGGCGTTTGCAGAGGTTTGAAATGACACCAGAAATGGTGGAAAACTTTTACAGATATGTGGTTGAAAATGTGCTGACAGGCTGCATCATAGCCTGGTAGGGGGACACCAATACCCCTGAGTGTAATGCCCTCCAAAAGGTATTGGACACAGCCCAGGACATTACAGATAAAACCCTCTCCACCATCGAGAACATCGACAGGGAACGCTGACGTCGGAGAGCAGCAGCAATCATCAAGGATCCCCACCACCCAGCACACACTCTGTTCTTGCTGCTGCCATCAGGAAAGAGGTCTTGGTGCCACAAGACTCGCATCCCCAGGTTCAGGAACAGCTGCTCCCCCTCCACCATCAGACTCCTCAACAATAAACTCAATCAGAGACACATTTAAGGACTCTCACTTGTGCACATTATTGATTTTTTAAATTCTCTCTGTATTGCAATTTCTTGACATTTGTTATCTGTTTACAGTTCTTTATTTGTTTACATGTATACGCTGTGTAGTTTTTTTTTGCAGTACCAGTAAGTGGTAATTCTGCCTCACCTACAGAAATGGAATATGTAGTCTGATAATAAATCTGAAGCCAACACACTGTGCATGCACATTTTAGAACATCTACCTTTTGCTGCTTCTCCTTTAAGGCCAGTTGACCTTTTAGCCTTCCCACTAAGTTCTTCATTGTGCTAGTGGGCGATTCTGTATTAGCTTGCTTCTGGGCTTCCAGCTCACTTTGCAAGTACTGCACCTCCCTTGCCATCTCCAGGTTGGTTCTCCTCAGTTCACTTGCTTCATTTTGGAGCTCCTTTAGCTCAGCAGAATGCTTCTCCTCTTGCCTGGAAATAAGAGATTAAAATTATGTTTGATGGCCTGTGTTTACATTCAGTTCTTAGGTCTGTCATGTGAAGAGACTACAGTGTAGGCAGAGGAATTAATCAAGATGTACTTAGAGCCTTCTGAGGGGGAAATATGCGACACTCCTCAGACCTGGAAATTCCTGGCCTGGCCAGGAAGTGGAAAAGTCTGCTGAAGCCATGTGTAAATGATAGAAGGGGCACCTTCTAACCACCTCAGCTGTCCACCTCTTCATGCACCTCTTGCTCCATTTGTGGAAGCTTCCATGGTTCCCACACAGGACATACATATCAAATTTCCCAGTGTCTGGATCAAGAAGTTACTTTTCGCTACCATTCCAATTGGATTTAAATGCTTTTACTTTTAAATTCTCCTAAATTCTCCTTTCAATGGAAATACTTTGTCCATACCCGTCCTACAGACCACTTTCCTCTTTCCTCGCCCTACAGACCACTATTAGTTCAATTCATTTTGAAGGAAAAATGCCCCACCTTGACCTGTTTTTCCTGATGTTTTATCCTTGTAAACATTTTTTTTGTACATTTTCCCTCAAGCTCCGTAAATGGTTATATGGTTATGTTCTTTCCATGTTACAAAAAAACAGAATTGTAGATGATTCTTTTTAGGTGTGATTCATGTAAGATTAGTATAAAATTTCTTTCAATTCAATTTAACTGCGTTTTTTATGACCATCTTCAGACACGTTTAATAATTTGTAAAATTGCACGATTCTTTTACACCTCTACCTTATATATTTGTAGGAGATGGTGACCTATTCAATTTACTTTTATTGATTCAAGCAGGAGGTATTTCCTGCAATGAGAAGGTCAACTTCCCAATCAAAAAGTAATGAAATCACACACAATGAAATGATATTTCACAGGTAATGTGCTGTTTCTGAATTATGTGCAGATGAAAACTTAGTAAGGAGAGTGATAAATGGGAAGCATTACCTGGGGAAATTAATGATTCAAATCCTGAAAGAGGGAACTGCAAGCAGATGTAACAAAATTTTCAGCTGGGCGGCTGCTCAAAGGTAGACCAGGGAGGGAGCACTGCTTCATGCAGATGGCATTTCAGGGGACAACAAAGATAATGAAAACTAAGGTTGTTAGGCCAGGTATCAAGGAGAGTAGGCCTTTTCACACTGGCAGTGAGCAGTGACCCGAGTAAATTTACATTCAAGATGTACTTCCTATTGGACAGCAATGGCCCGAAACCGGGCTTGCACAAATTGAGGGAAAAGTGGGAGACGGACTTGGGGAAAAGGATTCAAGAACAATATTGGTGAATATTGTGCTCTGATCATATGACATCATTTATTAATGTCAAAAATAGATTGGTTCAATAATTTTATGGATTAATTATACCTTACACTGCAAAAATTACACTGTTTAAAATCTGAAATTCTGGACTCGTGTTTTAGTTGTGGTACAGAGGTTGGAACATTTATACATTCAACTTGGCTATGCATGAAAATAAGTTCCTTTTGGTATGATGGCAGAAATTTTGCCAAAAATTTTAGAAGTGGATTTTCCAGTGGAACCAGAACTGTATTTATTGAGCAACTTATGGTTATTGGCACAAAACTATTAAAATATCCAATATGAACAATACTCAAGTTTCTATCTCCGTAGCTCCATATCTGTTGTGTCTGCAGAATTTGGATTTAAGGAAAACATATTTCTATTCTGGCTGAACATTTATACAGTGATACTTTAAATTATTTTTAAAACAGAAGAAACTGATTAAAACATGTTTTGCTAATTATAAAATGACATCAATGAGCCAGGAGTTTACCTTGCTTTCTCAGTCTCACTTTCTTTCATTTTCATTTGGCTAATATATTTCTGATTCTCCAGTTCTGTGGTTGCTGCTTTCAATTTGTCGACAAGTGTCGACAGCGAGTTGTCCTGCTCCGCCACTGTCTGTTCCAGTTCTGTCAGGCGTACAAGATGCTTGAAAGTCGGAACTGGAATGGATGGCTTCTTCATCAGTTCCTGTTTTAAAAATGTTATTGCTTCAGTACCTATGAGTTGAAATCTCTGGGTCCACATCTTACACAGTATACAACAAGCTGAGGCTGATACTTCAACCATCCCTATGAATAGCGCAACATGTATTTTTATAGTTAAAAAACCCACCTCCCAAAACCAGATTTTGGTCCTAATATCCTTGTTTGTGAGTTAGCGCCAGATTTAATTTCCACGTGATCCCACAAAGAACCATGGTAAGTTTTACTATTTTAAAGGAATCTTGTTATGTACAAGATTTTGCTAATTACTAATGTAATTCTTAAGCTAAAAAGATGTAACTGAAAACAAGAGTAGATTGTTTTTTAAAAGCCTATAGGGCAAGACATAGCAGACTGTATCCTTAAAATTAAATTAGATAAATAAAGAAAATGCATTAAAAAAATATATATATTATTGAAAAATACTCGATCTGATCAGTGTTACCAACAAAATAAAAGTGCGAATAAGTTTAAAAAAAATTAACCACTGCAGCTTCTTTGAATTTATTCAAGGATGCATCTGCATACGAATCCAATTTAAGATGCAAAGCTTTAAGATCCTCTTCATGTTTCTTTGTGATTTCTTCTTGGTCCTATAAAAGGTGAAATAAAAATCTTAAATGCTTTATACATCTTGCTTGTAGAAGCATTAGAAGCATTCGATCATAGAACTTCTGAATCTTTCCCAGCAACTTTTTTCCCTACTCAGCAGAGGATTTTAAATCAAAAACTATTCTGTCCATTCTTTATTCTTACCAGAGAAATCCAGAATTAGACCCACTGAACCAGTAGTTCTCAACCTTTTTCTTTACACTCACATACCACTTATGCCACAAGTTCTCTGTGATTAGTAAGGGATTGCTTAAGGTGGTATGTGGGTAGAAAGAAAAAGTTTGAAAACCACTGTTTTAAATTTGCTGATGAGTTTTACCAGACGGTTGTTGTTGTAAACAATATCTCTGCATAAAGTAGAACCCACAGAAAATCAAAGGAAATTGTCAGTGACAAACATAGATAAGTGGCTAGTGATGAGCATATCTCGGAAGATCTTTCCTGGAACCAACACACCAATGGCATCATGAAGAAAGCCTCTACTTCCTTAGGAGTTTGCGGAGGAGCTAGTGGAGTTGTTCAAGTGAACCGGCACGGACTTGAAGGTCCAACATGGCTTGTTTCCGTGCTGTAAACGGTTATATGGTTATAATTATGTGCACGGTTTCATAACTCCAAAGGAAATGGGCCAATGACAACTTTTCTCAAACAAAATATTTCACTAACAATTGGGTTGAGAACAGTGATTTTCAATTTTCCTCTCCCATCCACATACCATTCTAAGCAATCCCTTACTAATCACAGAGCACCAATGGCATAGGGATTATTTAAAGTGGTATGCAAGTGGAAAGAGAAAGGTTGAGAACCACTGCAATGAACTTCTCTTTCCTGAATCCATTTATGCTTCAAATGTTTACCCACAATTTCCTCTTAAAAAGCCACAATTCTTTTTAATTACTCAGTTTGAAAGAATATTTTGTTAATCTGGTAATAATTTCAAAACTAAATGATTCTTTCTCACAAACCAGACGAGATTGACTTTGTTTTCCATTCATTAGTATCACTTGCAAGGTCAATATTTATCCCTAATTTCTTTTCAGACAATGGTGGTTTATTATGTTCTTGAACTACTGTACTCTATGTTGAATGTATTACACTAGACTAATTAAATTAGATGAACATCTGGCAACGTGGATAGGTAAGGGGGTTTGAGTTTTTCTCCTCTACTATTTTCTTCTTTCCTTTTTTTTAAACTAAGGTAGATATGATTTGGAATATGAATTACATTTTACAATTTATGTATGTTAGTGATATACAGAATATCTTTCTTAGTTTGTGTAACTGTCCATTCTATCTTATTGAATTGTACCTTATATGTTTATACAAGTTCTTTATTAAAATCAATAAAAATATAAAAAAAGACTAATGGATACATATTCCAGTAGCTTCCTTAGATGTTAAAAAAACATTATTGCAAACTCATTTACACTTCCAATGTAATTTTACTCACCTGATGAGCTTTTGACAACAACTGTTGGTACTTTTGTAGGACCTCCTCTTTCTGATCTAGTCTAGCCTGCAGGTTTTTGATGGTCTGATGAGTGACTTTCAGTGCCTTCCTGCTCTCGCTATCATCCTCTGTCTTTGAACTCAATTCTGCTATCAGCTGCTCTCGCTCAGCTGTAGCAGGGAGACGCAGTCGCAATTCATTTATCACCTGGTCCCTGCACAGCACATTCTGTTCAGCCTTCCACAGAGATGCTTCTTTCTCTTTGAGTTTCTGTAAAGAAAGAAAATTGGACCTATTATTTAAAAATCCATTTACTATTTAAGATCTACTTCAAAATTCATTGAATATATTATTACTTAACAAAGTGTAAAAATGGTTTCAGGAAGGCTTTCTAACAGAATTCCAAAGCTAATAAAATTTCAGAATTTTGAAAGGTTGTATGACCTATTTAAGATATTAATTATCCAACAAGGCTTCTCATTGCCACTAATTTATCAGAGGATATTCGTAGTTTAATTGGGTATAAATCGGGCGGCACGGACTCGTGGACCAAAATGGTTTGTTACTGTATGTCTAAATAAATAAAATAAAAAGACAAGAGGTCCTTCTGTCAAGTGAACTCTGCATTATTTCCTAAGTTAGCCCGATTTTCCTTTTCCTTTCCATTTTGTTTCAAACTTAACCAATGTGAGGAGTACACAGATGCATCAGGGATATCAGAATGTTCATGGAAAGGAAGGGCAAGGTTTCAGAAATGAAGTTCATGACCCATGAGGCCAGACAGATGGCAGGTTTAGCTACTATTCACATTTCTCAGAGATTTACTGAATAAATCACCAGAATACAAAATCGGCCATCAAATAAAATTTAATTTATAATGATAGTATTGAGGCAGCCCTCTATCTGATAGACGTCTGGGCACACAAAATGGTGGTTGAATGTGGCGATCCCGCAAGGACCATGCCAAGTAAATGGCCTTTCTCCCCGGGCTACAGGCCATGCAGTGGGAAATGATGAGCACCAGCAGGAACGCCGACCAATCGGCAGTTGGCAAGACCGTGACATCACTTCTGCTGAAAGCAGCAGGACAACTAGGCCCAGTGGGCCTATATAAAGCAGGGCAAACCATTCAATTCTTCTTCTTTGGCTTGGCTTTGCAGACGAAGATTTATGGAGGGGTAAAAGTCCACGTCAGCTGCAGGCTCGTTTGTGGCTGACAAGTCTGATGTGGGACAGGCAGACACGGTTGCAGCGGTTGCAAGGGAAAATTGGTTGGTTGGGGTTGGGTGTTAGGTTTTCCTCCTTTGTCTTTTGACAGTGAGGTGGGCTCTGCGGTCTTCTTCAAAGGAGGTTGCTGCCCGCCGAACTGTGAGGTGCCAAGATGCACGGTTTGAGGCGCTATCAGCCCACTGGCGGTGGTCAATGTGGCAGGCACCAAGAGCTTTCTTTAGGCAGTTCTTGTACCTCTTCTTTGGTGCACCTGTACTTACCATGTGCAGGTGTCTTACTTCTGCACTCTGCTGTAGCACGTGCTATAGTATAATCATAATTCTTATGGTGCATTTTTTTTTCAACTGTTGGTATGGTTATCAACCCCATCTGCTCTCCCTCAAATCAGAATTTCAGACATTCTGGAAGAGACCTCTCTCATTAATAATTTATTGGGCTGCGAAAGTACTACATGGTCACCGTAACAGATTCTTTCAAGTTTATGATCATTTGACTCTACGTATACTACCTGATGAAACTGCGCCTCTCCAGACCATGGTGAATACATAAAAACACACAAGACAGTCATACCCTATTCTCTACCTCAGCCTTACAGTCTTGATTTTTCACTCTCTCAAGATTGGCCTTGTGACTTTCTTGATCAATCTCACATTCACCAAGCTGCAGGAGAATAAGCTTGTTCAACACTTACATCCTGCATCAGGCTACACAGTCCTCACTGACCTTCCCACTGATTCTCCTTCGCAACATAAAAAATTCAAAAGTTTAAAAAAATCTCTTAATCAGCCATTCTCAATGGGGGCCATCCGCCATTCTCCCCACCCCCACCCCCTGGGTGACAGCACATTTCAGGGATGGGGGGGCACTAGGAGAGAAGTATGGAAGAAACCAACTAAACAACTGCTTCATAATTTTTGAGCAGAGGCACCAGGTAGCTCCAAGTCGGATCTCCTGAGTATATCCCTGTCCTGATTCATATGCTGAACTCACTGTGCAAAAGCAGCCAAGTACTCTTACTGCCTTCTCTTGGAGATGCATGATGGATCTCTAGGAGATGCATCTTCAAGATGGGATGTTTCCAAGGATGGGAAAATCCAGAACCCGGGGCCATGGTTTGAGGATAATAGGCAAACCATTTAGGACCGAGATGAGGAGGAACTTCTTTACCCAGAGGGTGGTGAATCTGTGGAATCTGTGGAATTCAGTAGAGGCAGGTTCATTAAATATATTTAAGAGGGAATTAGATCTATTTCTTCAGTATAAGGGTATTAAAGGTTACGGAGAGAAGGCGGGGACTGGGTACTGAACTTTAAGATCAGCCATGATCTCGTTGAATGGTGGAGCAGGCTCGAAGGGTCGAATGACCTACTCCTGCTCCTATCTTCTATGTTTTATTTTTTGAATGGTGGGGGGGGGGGGGGATTTTTCCTGGCATTACACCCATTATATGCTCTTCACTCAAAGTTATTAGAACACACTTTAGACAATTGTCACACAGCTTATCATGGGATAAGCTGCACACAGGTTGAGTGTGTGCTTGCTGCACACAGGTTGAGTGCCATGTTTCCAACCTTGAAACTGATCCAAAGGTATTTAATTACCTGAGTGCTTGGATGTCTTGAAAGGAATGTAAAAGATACTGCATAAATGAAAGTGATTCTGGTTGCTTTGCAAACTCCCTATCCTAAGTTCCATCCTTATTTTATACTCGTTCTAGCATTGATGCATTTCTTGCAACATTTTCCCACTTTTGTACAGTTTTCATTGTGGAGGAACTGCAAATTCCTTTTTCAATAATAATAAACAAGTAAAAGCCATTAAACAGAGAAGCACATAAAAAAGGTGTAGTAATTATAATGTAGAACAAAACCATTATATATAAACAAAGTACTTTAACAAACAGACTAAAAGAAAGACAAAAAAAGTATATTACACACTTAAATACAAAATGGCGAATTGAAACATTACAAGTATTACTATTCTACAAAATCTACCCTCTTCCCTTCCGAAGCTGTTGGTAATTGCATATAATTTACTACCATATGGAAAAGACTAAAATTACAAAATAATATTAAATATTCTTATAAATTATGAATGTAGGAACTGCAAATTCAAAGGCATCTTTTATCAGTCTACGACATAATACGTGACTATTCCAAATACTGCAACCAATATAAAATGACAAGAATTTAAACATTGTATGCCTTTCTTTTTTTAAACCTTTTTATATAGTAAACTATTAAATTGAACCCTTTCCTTTACCTCCTCCAGAGTCCTGCAAGTTGCTTGGATTTCCAGAATTGTGTGGGCATGCTCTCTAATCTTTTGTAAAGCCACATTTAGCTGCTCTGGAAGTGGCTTGTTGGGGTCCGGGATGGATCCAGTTGCTTCCTCAAACTGTAGGAAATGGTGCGTATAGCATTACAGCAAAACCTTTAAATATTACAGTCACTTTTTTTACCATTTCAATATGTGTTAAGGAAAGAATTTTTGTCATAGGTTGTTTCTTCATTAGCACAAGATGCAATAAAGTTCCTGTCAGGTTCAATCTAATGAGTATTTAAAAAAATAAAAAGGTTTAGACAGTTTAACTTTTTAGGAGCTGTTTGGCAGACAGAAGGTCCAGACAAATGGGTAATATGGCATTCAAAATTTTGAAGAGTTTTGATGAAATATGAGATCCTGGTTCCATTTACATCAGAGATACCAAGTGTTTGAAACAAACTGCTGGAGGAACTCAGCAGCATCCACATGGGGAAAATAACCTCCAGTCCTGATGCAGGACCCTCAACCTGAAAGGTCAACACTTCCTTTTCTCTCAACAGATGCTGCTCAACTCGTAGCACTCCAGCATTTGCTCCACTTACGGCAGTGTTAGTAACTGAAGGTCACAGATTTCTAATGGTAGGCAAACTAAACTTACCCCAAAAAAAAATCAAACACGGGACATGGGCATCACTGCAAAGGGCAGCATTTATTGACCATTGAAAAGATGGTGGTACCTGCCTCAGACCTTGCTGTGCAAGTGCTCTTTGGTAAGGGATTCAAACATTTTAGGGAACCAATTTAAGATACCCAATGTTTGACTTGTATCCACAGAATTTAGCAATGGGAATTTTGTTTAAATGGAGAGAGGCCAATCCCCTCCTTATTGGGGATGGTCACTAATTTGTACTTGTGTGGAGTAAATGTTTCCACCAATTGAGCACCCAAGCCCAAGGTGTCCAGGTGTTGCACCAGAAAGGAGATGGGGAGAATTTACTTACGATCTAGAAAGATCTGCCTTAAACATTGGCACTTTCAACAGAAATTTCCCAAAGGGATTTAGACATATGCAATATATGCTTGAAAACTGAGCATTTGCAGGACTATGGTAAAAGAAGAATGATGCAAGTTGGATAATTCTACTAAATAGTGGCTAAAAGCTAGGAAGAACAGTTGTATGAATTTGCATTTATCTTGGAAAATGCAACAAGGGGATAGATTAAAATGTTAAACCCTCCAACAAGATCATTGAAAAACAGCATTGACATTTGCTACTTATAATTAATTCTTTTCTATGCCTCAGATTCACCTTCTGAGCTTCCTTCAGTATTTCATTACTTTGATCTTCATACATATCCAACTGACGTTGTAATTCCAACTCTCTGTGATCCCACGCTAACAACCGCTCTTCATGAAACTGGAAGAAAAAGATGTCCGATTAGATAAAGCAAGTGACTTGTCAATTTATAAAGCAAACTTCTAAGGGTGATGGTGCAGACAAACCTACTGAGTTAGTCAAAAATGATAAGAGAGATAACTTTTTTAAAGCAATGATTGCAGTAAGTTTGTAATTTAATTTTGTAAATAAATATTCCGATTCTCATGAATTTTGGAGGAACAGGTGACGAAGTGTTTCCAAATCCTTCCGTAACGTAAGGGTTTGCTGCAGAATAACTGAAGTAGGTTGATAATAATGATTCACCAACCACACAATTACCTTTGCATTTTATAACTACCAGGAATTATATGGACTTTGGTCTTTCTTTTATTCTGAATTTTCATATTTGTCAAAGGCTGATCTATTCACCTTGTTTTGCTGAACTGTCTCCTCCTCCAGATCACTGATAGTACGTTCTTGTTCAGTTATTATATTATTTAAGTATTTTATTTCTTCATTTTGCTTATTTAGGCACCGATTCATTCTGAGATCTTGCAAACGTAGTTCTTCCATCTTATTGTACCATTCTGTTACCTGATGAGAGGAAATTAGTAAAATTAGATACAAAAACAATACAAAATATCACCAGGAATGGCATGCCCATAAACATCAGCCAATTCTCAAATCCACTTTTAGAATTGAGTATAATAACAAACACAAATACATTTACTCAATTATCTGCAAAGAAAAAAATGGCAGTGATGATGGTGTTGGTGTGGACCTGGGAAGAGCAGGGAGTGTAGACACAGCACTACTCCATATGGTTCCTACTACCAACAGCTCTGTACAGGCTTTACACGGCCTTTTGAAAGAGCTGATGGTGTTTTATTTTGAAATCCTGCGGCTGCAGGGTCTGGGCCCAAGATGACAGTGCCTGTGTTCAGCAGCAGCCTTGAGGGGTTGAAGAGTCCAGGGAAGCTGAGGACTGGGGCAGGGCACCAGTATCAGAGGAACACACCCCGTTTGAAAAGGAGAAGAATCTCCACTCATGTTTCTGAATGTATTCTTTCGTTAGATGCAGAGAAAGCATTTGATCGAGTAGAGTGAGGATATTATTTGCGATTTTGGAAAAATTTTTACTTCAGACCTGTTTTAATAAATGGATTAAATTATTACATTTATGTCCTAATGCTTCTATCCATACTAACTCACAACAATCAAAACCTTTTAATCTTCAAGGGGGTACTTGTCAAGGCTATCCTTTAAGTCCCTTACTTTTTGACTTGCTCTTAGAGCTGTTAACAATTGCCTTTCCTAAGTGGACAGATTTTTCAGGCATCTATAGGAAAGGTATTGAACATTAAATTTCCTTATAAAAAGCAGATCATTCTGCATATATCTAACCCAGAGACTTCTTTCATGTTATCTGTTCTATCTCAATTTACTCAGTTAGGGTATAAGCTGAATCTGCATAAAAGTGAACTTTTACCATTGAATGCTCCTATACCTAGGTATTTTAATTTCCCTTCTAAGATTGTGAGCTAATTTACTTATCTTGCTATTACAATTGCTAAGAACTATAAATTTCTTTTAAGGGAATTTTTTTTCTATTTTACTTAAACAGGTTAAATTATCTCTAATGAGATGGTCACCTTTGCAAATTTCTATGATTGGTCGTATTAATCCTATTAAAATTAACATCTTACCTAAATTTTCACATCTTTTCCAATCTATACCAATTTTTATTCCTAAATCCTTTTTTGATCCACTTGATTCGCTTTTATGGCAAGGAAAACATCCCTGCTTGAAAAAAGTCCATCTTCAAAAATAATAAAGAAATGGTGGTTTGGCATGTCCTAATTTTAGATTTGATTATTGGTGGTCAATATACGTAACTTGATTCTTTTGTTGCAATTTGATAATACTGTTGAATGGCCCACATGGGTAGAAATGGATTTAAATTTTGGAATGAAGATTTTCAAACTCTTATCGGTTCTTTGTCAATTAAAATTGGAAACTAACCCTTTCACAGCGCTTTTTGGATAATGTTATACTAACTTCAATTCAATGTCATATTTTATCCTTTTCTTCGTTAATGGCCAGATGTGCAATTTTGATAAAATGGAAAGACAATATTTCACCTACACATGAACAATGGCTAAGGGATATTAATCTTGTTTAAATTTAGAAAAAAATCAGTTAAGATGTCATTGATTCAAATACCAAACTTCAAATGATATGGGGCTCGTTTATCACAATCTTAAGAGTTTGTGTTGATTTGGAATTCTGGGATGGTGCTGTCTCACTCCAAGATTATGCCACCTGAATTTTTTTAAAAATGTATCTTTTTTTTCTTTGTTAGATTCTATTGTAACATCAGGTTTGTGCTATTATAAGTCTGAATTTTTACATATGATCATTACTGTAACTTTTTTACCAGTTCTATAGTTTATATCATAATTGTATTGTTCATTTTTTATCTATTCTACAAATATTAATAAAAATATTTTAAAAAGGAGAAGGAGATGAACCACTGGAGAGTAACCACAATGGCGGACTAGTGAGGGGCTCTGCAGCTGAAGGACACAGAAGCGGAGCGACCGGAGGCAAGCAATCCACGCACACCGCGTGCTGCTGGCAACCGCGGTCAAAGGATTCACACCAAGCTGTAGACTGCTGGAGACTGGATGAAGTGCTACCTGGTATGGCAAACAGGATGTGAGAGGGTGCTGAGGGTGGGAGGGGCTCCGGAAGGGCCTCAGGTGCTGATCGTGTCGGAGGTTTGCATCTGGAGCTTGGGTTTCCGATGGTTTGGACTAAAGTGTGTGTGGCTGCAGAGGCAACTAGCACTCTCCTATTAATGCCACAATTACTTCCTGTCAAACTTAAAACATACTGTTAACTGTGGGACCAAAAGTAATGAAATAGGAGGTCAGTTGTTCTTTAAAAATATTAACGAACACAAATCATCTTTTTGCTAACCAGATTATTCATACATGAAAAAAAATTCGGACCTTTTGTGCTCCCTTTGCACCCTTCAGCGTTGCTGTCAATTCCTCCAGCCCCTTCAACTTCAGCTCCAATTCCAAAGCTTTGTCCTCTGCCACTGCTCTCTCTTCTCGAGTAAGTTTAATGTCCTGCAAGGTCTTCAGCTTATTGTTCTGCAGCTGTAACATGGTTTTTGAGAACTTCTCCTGCTGTGCAAGGGGCAAGGCTCCACTGAACTGCCTGCGCAAGGACTGAATGGTTTGTCGCAGATGCTTTGCTTTGTTTCTACCTTCCATCCGGGCATAGTACAGGGCCTGCTCCTGTTCATCCAGTTTCTGCATTAGCCTCAGGTTGCAGGCATCCATCTTCTGCAGTTTGCTTGCAACGGCCTCCAACTTGCTCACGGCAGTGGCTTCACTCACCTGCAACGCCACAACATGCTGGTGCAGTGTCGCAATGAGGGCTTTCTCATCAGACTGTGCCTGACAATGAAGATGACAGGTGTTTACACAGCATACAATCAGAGCAGGACCTGATCCTTTTGGCATTTTTTAAACTATTTGTTTGACAGGTTTGGTGCCCAGCTCCATAATGATGTTAAGTAAAATATTAGAAAACAGGTGAAATAATATCAATGCAGAAGGATATTTCAAAGTTCAAATTTAGTGTCAAGAGTACAAACATATGATGCTGAGATTCTTTTTTTCCTGGAAGCCAGGCAGAATTTCTATGTTCCTGACTTATAAAAGCAGGAGTAAACCATTCAGCCCAAACCCAATCTACTGTTAAATTAAATTGTGGCAGATCTTCCTTTTCTGCTACTTTCCTGTGCCAACCCTTTATCCTTTAATGTCCTCAATTATTAAAATAGTTCACATCAAGGATGCATAAACCTCTCAAATTTCAATAATTTCCAGTGAAAAGACCCAAAAATGGAGCGTCACGCTTCATCCAGGGGGAGGGGGAATTCTATTGCATAAATGTGGAAAAACAATGTAAACAACCCATTTTGAAGCATTTTTCTTTCTTTATCCTTGTCCAACATCATTACTTAGATATTCATAAGGTAGAGCTACTTTTTGGTTTATAATTTACATAAAGCCTTCAATGGAAGATGCCATTATCTGAAATACAGGTAATAGCTAATGAAACCTTATAAGGATAATGGGCAGAAGTTGCTGATGTGTTTATTACTAAGCGCATGGAGAATCATACGTTATAGGGTATTGAATGTAACACGAAAGTCTGCAGACACCATGACTAAAGTAAAAAAAACAATGCTGGAGAAACTCAGCAGGTCACACAGCATACTTTATATAGCAAAGATAAAGAAACATAACTAATGTTTCAGTATCGAGCCCTTCATCCTTTTCTAGTTCTTTAGTTTAGCAATGTTCTGCCTGTCCTTCAGAATATTACTGCTGAATTTGGTGGAAGTAATTTCTAGACTGCAGTCTGGTTACACTTTATTTTGTAAAGTTCACAGATCGGTTTTTAAAAACCATGAATTTTAATTTTTTTTGAGATGTCAAAAAAAATACACAAATCTTGTTATGTTGAATGGCCAAAAATTGCATGTCTCATAATTTTGTAAACCTCGATCAAATCTCCCCTCATCCTTTAATACTCTAAGGAATAAATTCCTAACCTGCTTAATCTTTCCCTGTAACTCATGTGCATGTTCCTGCAATAAATTATGTTTTGCTCCAGATTCCATCATCTGCATTCTCTCATGCCTCAAGCAGTACATTTTTTGGTGAATTTGAAGCATTATTTAAACATTCTGCATTTTTGCAAAACTATATTCAGTAGAAGTCCAAAAATCCAGTTGCCAGAAATCTGGACCACTCAAGAATTCAGACTTTTCAATTTAGCAGGCCTGTGTGCGCACAGTGGCAACGCGTGACCACTCTTAAAACAAAGAAATTCATTTGTATACTGTACTTTCTTTTATAATGTTCATTTTTAATTTCAAGCATTGGATGCTCGATTTTTGTTGTGAAAAAATGTTGTTACATTTTTGTCAAGTGTTGACTTTACTTTTGATAAATGAAACATGTCGTATTTGCTAATGAATAAACTATCAAAGTTTACCTGTTCATCTCTTCTTTATTCCTCATTAAATTGAATTTTAAAGTGCTGCCCAAGAATCTGGAAAATCTGGACCAACCCAATCCCTGAGCAGTCTGGATTTAAGGACTTCTACTGTAGTTACAATTTCCAATTGTAAATTTTTAAAACAAATAATTTTTATAAAAAGCAGCACTTCTGGAATTGACTTAAATTTTATATTTACTATATGCATACAAGCCTGATTAAATTGAATACCCGGAGAACTATTTACAAGCACAAAATAACCTCATCAGTAATTTACCTGTGAAGATTTGTAGCAGCACATGACCTTTTAATTCAATATTTAAAGTACTACATAGAATACATATATCCCAAATTAAACTACATTTAAAAAAAAATTCTGATGTTGATCCACTATGTGATAAATGTAAAATCTTTGAGGCCTCTCTGATTCATATGTTTTGGGAATATCCAAAACAAAAAGGATTTTGGGAACAATTCTTCCAAACTTTATCAAAGATTCTTAGGATTGAATTGGAAACGTGGCCTTTTATTGCTTTGTTTTGCTATTTTCAAGAGGAGAATATTTCCTTGAATTTAATTCAAAAATGAATAGTAGGTTTTACTTTATTGATGGCCAGATAAGCAATTTTGATGAAATGGGAAGAGAGCTTAGCACCAACTCGTATGCAATGGGTACAGGATATTATGTCTTGCTTTGAGTTTGGAGAAAATTAGATATAACATTAAAGAGATTAAGATTGAATTTGACAAGATAGAGAGCCCATTTATGGACTACTATCATAATTTGAATACATAGGCTGGCGTACTCTGGGGTTTCCTGTCCGATGTCTGGGTGGGGGGTAGGATTAGAATGTGGGGGTGAGGTGTGGCTTTTTTTTCTATTTTCCTTTATAAGTAGAAAAAATTAGTCCATTTAGATAATCAACAATGAATATGCTGTAATATTAGAATATGAGGTGAAATTTTCAGAAGGGAATTTCCATTTTGTTCAAGCAGTGTGTATAAGACAATGTATAAATCATTTAGGATTCATATTCTGTACATTATATAAATGTAACAAGTATGTAGACAATATATAATGTAATATTTCTCTCTACCAAATCAATAAAAATATTTTAAAAAGAAAGAACTTTTAATACAAGGCTGATGAGCAAAATTGTTGCCTTTCTCACTATTCATTTTTTCTTTGAAAAAGGAGAAAACAAAACGAATCCAAACCTGAAAGTCCAGCACTTGCTTTCTAAACGCCTCAATCTCTTTGTCCCTGGAGTGCTGTCGGGCTTCCAAAGCAGCTACCTGCATTTCGGCCACATCTGAAACATCTCTCAACCTGAAGGGGAAAAAGGAAAGTCCATGAATGCAGATAAGATTCTATATAAAATGCATAATTTCGTGCAATGTAAAGCTACATTTGCTCCAGCCAGTTGCATAAAGTACAAGGTTCCTTGATAAATGAACTGTCAGAAGAAACGAGTAGGAAGGAGACACACAAGGGACTGCAGATGTTGGAATTGGGAGCAGAAGTCAACCTGCTGGAGGAACTCAGCAGGTCGAGCAGTAAGAGTGGGAGAAAAGAAATGGTCGATGTTTCTGGTCAGAACCTTTCAAGATTCACGGAAGGGCTCTGATGCAAATCGTCGATAGTTCTTTTTCTCCCCTCACTGATGCCTCTCAAATCCCCTGGGTTCTTTCATCAGGTTGCTTCTTTGAAATTGGTTGGAAACCTTGCCTTTTAAACATTTTCTTCTCTTGAAATCTTCACCCCATCCCCCTGACTCTGGCTTCTATGCATGCTCTCCTCTTTCATCCACCGAGAGTCATGTTGTCAGTCGCTCTGCTCCACTCTCCCTTCATTCATTACAGCCATCTCCTTCAGCTGAGTTCTTATATGTCACCTCTTGGATCAAAAATTTGGTTAGCTCATCTAAAAATTCCTTTGGTTGGTGTTGTGCTATTAAAAATAATGATGCCTTTATACCCTTCTTCATTAAAAAGTTTGAGTTGTATTGATTACAGAAATTTTTTTAAATATTGAAATGAAAAAGAGTATAAAGCCTGAAGCAGAGCATTCACTTTAGTATAACTTTGGCTCTGGAGGGTACAGGAGAAAATGTTTAAGTTTTATCACCAGCATGCTAGGGTAGGATAAGATCATAGCCATGTGGCAAGTATGAATTTCCTCAGTTTTGCCAAACAAGTACATTGATTTATGATCAACTGGAATAAAATAACAAGATTGAACACAAGACTGGGCCCACAAAAATTCATTAAACTATCACGGACAGCTACCAAAATAATCAAAACGGCAAACAATACATTGACCCTTACACATATAGGGATTGAAGTGCAAGAAGATAGATGACAGCTATTCAAAGGCTTTGTTAGACCAAAGCTGGTATATCTGCATTGTTCTGGGTACCATGCATTACAAAAGTGATTTTAGCCCCAGAGGGAAATCACTACAGAATTACAGAAATCATTAATTTCACTGAAACTAGCAATTTAGCAGATTGAAGGTTTAGTTAATCAATGTTTTGAAGGTTTTAAGATAACTGTTGGAATAAAAATAAACTGTCTTCATTTGATTGTAAATTATGTTCAGATAAACATCTAAAAGATAGAACTGGGACTTTCAGATGTGAAGTTTCAGATACACATCTACGCAAAAAGGATTGAACTCTATTTTGCAAGAGACAGATGATAATTGATCAATAATTAATTTAAAATCTGGTATTGATAGATTGCTGATAAACAAAGAGAATAGACCAACAATTGATCCCATAGATGATGGAACAGTTTTGATTCTGTTCTATGAGAGGGAGAGATGTAAGAACAATTGCCAACCAAATAATAATGTCAAAATACTCCTGTGAAAGATTGTTATACTTTATATTAGATGTTTTTTTGGAAGATGGATTGTGGGGTTTTAGTTAGATTACAAACAGATACAAACACTTCAAAACAGATCTCATTTTTAAAATGCAAAAGTTATGCTTAGGGTGGTGCCTACAAGCAAAGACAATAGACTCCTGTGCTGGAGATTTTCACTATCAGGTGCAAATGAAAGGGCCCATCTCAGGAAACTGTTAAGATCTTTCATGAATTGAGTTTTAGGGTCAGCAAGCTGTTTTAGTGGAGTGTGCTGTTTTGGGAAGGTCATGTGGTTTTGCAAGCAGTGAGAGTCAAACAGGTTTTTCTCTAAGTGAGGGGGTGGGGAGGTGGTGGTTTTCTACAGTGGCTTTGCAAGCTTGTTTAAAACCTCATTTTTCAGACGGGTTGTGAGTTCTGAGTTTAGCCTGTTCAATATAAGAGGAGATGGCTGGATGTATAATGTTTCGCCTGAGATAAGAGAAACAGAAAAGGAACTCTGTGCTGACCTGAAAGAAAGAGCTTATCATCTGGAAAACCCTGATGGGGTAAAGTTTCTTTGGCAAGACACTGAAGTGGCTGATCGGAAGGAATCAGTTGTGGGTGTCCAACAAGCAACAAATCTCTCTCTGAAAATTTACAAGAACTTTCCTGAGCAGTAACCATTTACCTTTCAAGCACTAAAGCCTGGTGAAGATTCATAAATGTTAAATTCTGTGCAAAGTATAAGAATTGCCTGATACCGGTAAACATGGAGGAGTAAGAAGCGAGATTGGACTGTGAATCAAATAAATTTTCTGAACTTACACACACATTACATACACGTGTGCTTAGAAGAGGGTTAAGTTAGGTTAATAGTAATAAATTAAAGTTTGATCCTGTTTTTACGTTTAAAGAAAATTAAAAGTAACTTTTGTTTAAGTAACAATTTCTCTTGGTGAATTTCTAAACGCTGTTGTGTTTTGGGGGTCCTCTGGGCCCGTAAACACTCCTTGCCTCGAAAATGACACGTTCATTACTATGCACTGTTAACATACTTAGATACTTCAACTTTCAATTCGGATTCACATTTTTCCAGCTCCATGATGCGTCTTCTATCCATGTCACTCACTGCTTTGCTCACACAGTTTGCAAGCTCATCTCGCAGGTCCTGTTCGACTTTCTGAGCCTCGAGGTTAATTTTGGTTACCTGCAAATGGAAAAAGAAATTTCAAAAAGATCAATGAAGGCAAAGAAATGTTGTAAAACAGACTGACGGATTAAGATGCACACATTCTACGTAACTATATTTTCGGAATGGAAAAATTTATATATATATATATATATATATATAGACTAACAGAAGTGATTTAGAAATATGCATCTGGAATAAAAGACCTCAAGTTCAATTCCTAATAATAAGCTCTTGCAATTAAATAGCCCAAAATGCACCACAGCAATTCAGAGATAATTACCTATCTTTTGAGATTAACTACAGCCGTTTTGAGGGGAGTGAAGTCCATGGCTGGATCCATGTTAGAATCTGGTTTCGGCCCACAAAATCAAATAGTGAAACAAGTACCCTAATGTTCCCCGGAAAGAGCAGTTAGGATCTTATTTAAACTGTATTCTGACATTAGATTGCTGTAGGTGAAGAGTAGAAACCAAATATTGCCTTTTCAATGTGGACTTAACTTGGAGAACTTGATCATGAAGAAGGCTTGCCAGCGGCTGTACATAGTGAGGTGTTTGTGGAAATTCGATATGTCACTGAAGACTCTTGAAAACTTCTTCAGGTGTACCGTGGAGAGCATTCTGATTTGGTACGTTGGTGCCAATGCTCAGGACAAAAAAAAAACTCCAGAGGGTTGTTAACTCAGCTTGCTATGTCACGGGCACCAGACTTCATCGAGGACATCTACAAGAGGTGGCACCTTAAGAAAGCAGCCTCTTTCCTCAAGGACCCCTACCACCCAGCGCATGCCCTTCACGCACATCAGGAAAAGGTACAGGAGCCTGAAGACAAATACTCAGTAGCACAAGCTCAACATCTTCCCCACTGTCATCAGATTCCTGAATGATCAACGATCCAAAGACACTGCCGTACTTTAACTTTTCGTGCACTATTTTTTATTTATTTTCGTAAGGTGGTTTACATAAATGCTGCTGCAAAACAACAAAATTTGTGACTTGTTCGTGACAATAAATTCTGATCTGATCCTTTACTGAGCTCCTGCTCCTTGGTTTAAGGGCAGCAATACAAGTAGTTGGTATCCAGTTTGCTTTTCAACTCATAGGGATGAGGGTGTTTTGAACAAAAAACAACGGCCATTTAGAAAGATATGGAAAAGTAGGGTGATAACCACTCAAAAGAACCTGTGGGTAACAACAAATGAGTATTGCCTGGTACCATAATTTTAAAAAAAATTAACTATCCTCAACCAGTTATGGCCTGGATTAAAAATATACCAAGGTAATGCAGAGAGCATTCTGACTGGTTGGATCACTGTCTGGTATGGAGGAGCCAACACACAGGACAGGAAAAGGATACAGAGTTGTGAAGTTGGCCAGCACCATCACAGGCATTACTAACCAGGCCATGCCCTCTTCACTCTGCTATCATCAGGAAAGAGGTACAGGAGCCAGAAGATGTACAAAAACATGGCTCTGCCATCAGATTTCTGAATGAACCACAGATACCACGTCACTTCTTTTCTATAGATTTTCACTCAATTATTTATATTTTAAATAGCATATTTATGGAAATATAATTTATAGCAATTTTTGCACCTGTAATTCACAGTAATGTTACTGCAATTTTGTGACACATGCTCATGCAATAAATTCTGGATGTATAGTTTCTTCAATGGTAATTTTTAAAGAAGTACGATAATGTGAGATGTCATCCAAGCCACTCACTTAAGATCTGCACACATTTTATTGATGTCCTTATCAGCCATACAAAAATATCAAACTGAAGCTATGCCCATATAAAGAGCGTTTTTTTAAAAAAAAAATCAGATTTATTTTTTTTAAAGTTCATCACCAGATTTATTTAAAAAAAAGCCAAATAAGAAATGGTCCTATTACATATCATAGACATGGACACTAACCCTATTCCTAATCCCATGAACACATACCTCAGAGAATTTAATTTCAAGTTCTGAGTTCCGTTCTTCAACTTGTTTTAGTGTGTTCCTTATATGTTCATACATACTTTGAGCATGTTCTGCTCTTTGCCGTTCATTTAGTTCCTTCATTTCTAATACAGTAATCTTCTTAGAGATTGACATGATTTCGGAGTTGGTGATTGCTTTAGATGCTTTATCCAGGGCAGCAGAGCCACCTAAAATAGAAACCAAAATAATAACTGCCTGCATCAGGTGTATAAAATGCAACCAAGCAGAAAATTCCTGGCAGCATCTATTCTGAATACTGACAGATTTATTGTCAGAATACATACATGACATCACATGCAACCCCGAGATCCTTTTTTCCTGCATGCGAGGCAGAATACTACTCATTGGTAGTGGAAAAAACTGTACACGATGTGCACATGTAAACAAATAAAGAGATGTAAACAAACTGACTGTAATACAGAGGGAATATTTTAAAAATCAACAAAGTGCAAAGAGTCCTTAAATGAGTACTTTTTGAATCACAGAAAAGGGGCAATTCTTGACGTTCAAGAGCAGAAGTGTCAGTATTCCGGGGATTGCTGCTGGGCAGGTTGAGTTTTCTGATTCATGCTACTGACCCACAACTGCATTGCCAGGTCCAGCTCCAACTGTGTCATCAAGTTTTCAGCTGACACAACAGTCGTCGGCCTCATCGACAACAAGGACGAGTCGCACGAGAGAGAAGAGGTGGAAAATCTCGTGAAATGGCGAGAGAATAACAACCTGAGTCTCAACGTGGACAAGGCGAAGGAGATGATCGTGGACTTCAGGAGGACCAGGACCGACTACCCCCCACTACACATCTGTAGTAGAGAGCACCAAATTCATTGGAGTTCACTTAGCTCGTGATCCATTGTGGACACTCAACATCTCCTCACTTGTCAGGAAGGCGCAACAGCGACTTGATTTCCTGAGAAGACTGAAGTGGACAAAGCTACCAGCCACTATTATATCAACCTTCTATAGTCTTTGAACCACTTTCAACATTTTGGCTCGAAGAGCATGTCAGAGACAGAGTGTCATTTACAAGACTCAAGTATGAAGCATGATGGAATACAGTCTGGTTCAATAGAACCCGATGAACACACAAGCAGCACAACACAATCAAGATGAATAGATCTTCATTACTTGATCCCTATATTTGGCTGTGAGCTCATTATATTGCTTGGACACTGCTGATGCAGAAGTAGTTAACCCTTTCCACATCTTGATGAAGGGTCCCAGCCTGAAACATTGACAATTCTTTTTCCTGCCACTGACTCTCGGCCTGCTGATTTAAATGTCTGCCCCTTTCATCTCTATTTTTACATTACTTGAACACCATCATCTTTACGATGTCTTACAACAAAAAATATATTCACCACAGCCTCCTTTAGAAGTCACACAGCATCCGGTCACACATAAACATTGTTTCTTCACTTGCACTTCATTAACATAGCAATTTCCAAGATGTTTATCACAACTCTTTTACTTGCTGGCATTGTCTGTAAGTTCTCCCCACGTCTGTGTAGTTTTTCCCCGGGTGCTCAGGTTTCCTCCCACCCTTCAAAACTTAGAGGTTTTAGGTCAATTGGAGTATTTGGGCAACATGGACTCAAGGGCCAGAAGGGCCTGTTACCATGCTATAAATTAAAAAAAATATTAAAACCCCCCCCCACTTCAGCTTTTAGGGCTTAACAATGAATGTAATCACTGTATTTGCCCATGTGTCACAAAGGACTTTTAAAAATTATCATTAATATCTTGCAGAAAAATATTAAAATGTGAAGCAAAAAATGAGAGAAGATAAATTAATATAACACAGGTACTTTGTTAATTAGTTAAATGAGAGAAGATAATCGCCTTACAACACAGGTACGTTGTTAATTAGTTTAAATAGTCTGCAACAATCAAATGCCACTTGCCGAGTTTATCCATCTGTTCCCAAGCTTGCTCCAGTGTATGCAGCTTTTCCTTTGTGATTTCCAGCTCTTTATTTAATACTTTAATTTGTTCTAGTAAAACAGCATTTTCACTCTTAAAAAAAAACATGCAGTGGATTAAAAAATGTCTCTTATTTTACTGCCCAGCTCTAATTATAGCTGGTGTCTCTGTCTATATTTAATAGCCAGACAGCAAAGACAAAAATCTCCCCCAAAGATAAAATCAACCCATGAAAAGATCTAGTTTCCCAAGCATCAGCCATTTGCAAAAAAAAATCCATGAATTTTAAAAGACACTGAGGTATGTGTCTACCTTAATGGAATGAACAATAATGGTTACATTTTTAATACATGAAAACTGCATCAGCAACAATATCAATTTTATTTCACCATACAGGCCTATCCTTCTGGAGAAACAAAAATGAAAACAATGATCTTGACATTGAACTAAATGAAAGATAATTATGATTTACCTACCTCCAAATGCTCGAGATTAGTGGTTTTTTGGACTAACAAGTTGTCTTTCTGCAACAGATCCCTATATTTGGCCGTGAGCTCATTATATTGCTTGTTAGCTCGTTCTAAATCTGCTAAGGGTGCACTGTCATCCAAGGCTTTTTGCAATGCAGCAATTTTAAAACTAGCCATTTCCTACAAACAGATTAAACAGCAAACATGTAAACATATCACACAACTTGAAACAGAGACAATGAAATGCATTAACAGCTTAGTGTAAAGCTTGTAACTAATGATAGATAGCACAGCGATACCACTGCAGACCCCCAGTGGCGGGGTCAATTCAGACCTCAGGTGCTGTCTGCGTGGATCTTGCATCTTCTCCCTAGAGTGCATTGGTTTTCTTTGGATGTTCCGATTTCCTACCACATCCCAAAGGTGTGCAGGTCATTGCTAATTGGCGAGTGGAAAGAGTCCTGGTGAGGGGGTGGGGTGGTAGGAGAAGCAGAGTTTGTTAAAATGAGAGGGGTCATAGGAGGCAAATGAGGAAGCCATGGCAATTGGAAGATGGGGAGTGAAATTTACACTGACAAACACAAAGGAACATGGTGTGGAGATTTTGCACTGGAACTTTTCCTATGTTTTTCTGCAGAACTGTTTGCGTTATTTTTACTTTTTTTGAAGCTTAACGATTTGCATTTAAAAAGTGCAAGTTAATACATGAAAGAAAGCCAACTAGTATAGCAGCTCATTAGAGCCTTAATCGAACCAGGTCGGGAGGTTCGAGTGATGTTCCTGATGCGATGATGTCATTTGGAGCACGCGGGGTTTTAAAAGCTACGTGTGGCTGTTTGAGTAAACAACCTCTACTGAACTTCAACTCGACTATGCCTGATCATTTTCTCGCTCTTCACACTGCGACACAGTTGCTACACTAGTACTGCGTCTCTTCATAAATATTTATTTATTCACAGGACAAGAGGAGGCTGACAATTTCCCATTATCTTCCATTACGAATCATCAAAGTTCACGTTTACTATAATCTGATTGTCCAAATACAATCTGACAAAACAGCGTTCTTCAGTTCTCAGTGCAAATGCATCCAAACACACTCCAGACATATCACACCTACAATTAAATAATACTTCCTTTCCTAAAGAAAATTAGTGAACTAAGTCAGTGAGGTGAATCCAGTCGTTTCCGAAATGTATTCAGCTACTTGAATTTAAATTCTCCAGCTTAACAGTCCAGATTTCTAACTACTAGCTCAGTCACATAACCAGAATAACACCGCTTACATTAAGAAACGTTCTGAACAGTTTAAAAATGTTAAAGCCTGATGAAGAGGATTATATTTGATTCCCCTCCATAAATAATAGGATAAAATGCAACGACAGCAAATCAATCAGTCTAATTTTTAAAGGGAATGATCTTTTAATTAAAAAACAGCACACAATAATTGAGCCATCTCCTTAAAATCAAGATAAGCCAATGATAAGGGAGCAACCATTTTGTTTCCACATGTATATTGTGACCTCATTGAATAGTGGGGTATCTCAAAGGTTCCATACTTCATATTCCTTTTTTGTGCTTTGGTCCACGGTTGTTAAAAAGGTAAACTGAGTTAGTGGAGTTCAATAATAGCTGTATTTATGTACACGCTCATTTCCTTGCAAAATGAAGCAAATTACATATTCAGAGCTAACCTCTTCTTGGCTACCTTCAACGTTTGGAGAACTGAAGGAATTCAACCATGAAATTGTGAATATTTGGTTTAGTTCACAAGATGATTGGAATATTTGACTCCAAGGTTACTAACATGCATGGGTCAATGTGAGTTTTTAATTTTTTATTTATAGCACAGTAGATAGCATTTAAACCCGTGTTGCCCAGTTATAACCAAATTAACCTACAACCCCGTACGTTTTCAAGGGTAGGAGGAAACCGGAGGATCCGGGGAAAACCAGTGCAGACATGGGGAGAACCTAAGAACTCTTGACAGACAGCAGCGGATTTGAACCTGGGTTGCTGGCGCCGTGATAGTATCGCACTAACAGCAATGCTAATCGTACAACCGTGCAATTGGAAAAAGAATCTTAAAACCCAAGAATATTTAAAATTAAATTAGTTGTTTGTCAATCATTCATGCTGTGATTTTCTGCTGAGGAAAAATCCAAGAAATTGGGTTCCATTGGACTTAAATAGTACCCCACTTAAATACATAGGTACTTGCCTTGAATCTCTGAAGGTATCCAATTCTTTCTGCAATAGCAACTTCCATAGCTATTATTTCATTCTTGAGCTTGTTATTTTCTTTCCTCAGATGCTGTTCCATTTCCAGCAGGGTGGTGTAGCGCCTTGTCAAGGAATTTTCATTAACCCGCATGACTGTTAATTTGCTAGTAATTCCAGCTATTTTTTTCTTGATTTCATCAGGATGTATCTTCAGAGTTTCTAGTAGTTCCTAATTTGAAAGTGCAGAATACAGTACAAATTACGTCATCCAAATTGGAACACAACATGAAAAAAGTACTAGATGTTCAAGCACCTTGTGGATGTGCATGTCAGGGTACATGTCACATACCATGCATTAGAATGGAAAGATAGCAGAGGCCTCATTTATTGGGGACCCAACTATCCTCAAGTTTTTGGAAATTGGCCTAAAAAAAATACAAGTTCCAGACCTATATATTTTATAACCAGTTTTTGACATTCAGTGGACTAGCAGGTACAAGTCATATAATGCCACATATATAGACTAAAATATTTTACAAACATCTTTTTTTTCAAAAAGCTGTTAAATGCTTTAAAATAGTTTGCAATTCTGCAAAATTAAGGGTATTATTATAATTTTAAGTGATCGAGCTGACAAGCTGCTATATTTGTTGGGGTATATTCACCAAGAACCTCTCTCGTGTCAGTGACTGCATCTTGGAATTAAATTACCTAGCTGTGTGTTTATACATTTAGCAGAAAAGCTGAAACTGGATTTTAAAATTGACTTTTCAGACTTGAGTTTAAACTGAAATATTTTGGACTTTAACACACACATTTACATTTGTGCATAGTGGGGTTAAATTTAGAGTTAAGTTTAGAGATAAGTAAGAAATGTTATGTTTTTAATAGTTTAATAAAAACTATTATAATGAATTTACCATTGTCTTGTGAATTTTCTATTGCTGTTCCTTTGTTAGTACTAATAAGGTTTGTTCATAACACATGTTCATGACAATACATTCTGATTCTACTGTTACACGTTTCATTCAAAGAAGAATCTGTATTAAGGAAAATTGGTGACTTGCTGCTAAGAGTTTGTATTTTTCTTTCAGATTCTTTCATGTGTCTGAGATGCTAAACCAAGAAATACATTGGAAATTGGATCATTCTTAGCAGTTTGCAAATATGCAAGCTCTCGCTGCATTTGACTAATACATGATGTAGTGGTAAAACATCGGCATTGTGGACAGTGAGAGGCACGTGCAGAAAAGTCTTAACCATGCTTGAGAAACATTATTCAATGCTACTTAAAGGGAGCATGTCAATTTAAATTGCTGTAATTAAGCAGCAGACTTGTAGGCCAAAATGGCCCATTATCATGGTGTTTGTCTAAAAATAAAACAAAGTTTTTAAAATCTATATCTCAGTACACGTGACTATAAACAATTCAACTTCAACATGAACAAGCTTTACTGAGTTTCAGTGCTTGTCTTATGTCACTGCAGTTTGCGTGGTAAAATATCTGCTGAATTCATTCAATTGCAGGGCTGGGAATTTAAGCTGTCCCTCCTTTGTGTTAAAATTTCTCTGGAGACCAACATTTCATTTGCCATTGTATTAATTTAGACATTCAGCACAGTAACAGGCCCCTTTGGTCAATGCCGCCCTAATACCCTAATTACTCTAAATATTCGTGTATAATACAACCCATCTATTTTTGAGGGGAAAAATTTTTACCCCCCGTGTATAATACGACCCCCTCCCCTCACCCGCCTGAGTCACACTGGCGTCTCTCACGACCACCCCTCCCCTCACCCGCCCGATTCGCGATGTCGTCTCTCATGACCCCCCTCTCCCCTCAGCTGCCTGAGTCATGCCGCCGCTCTCCCGCTTGGCCGCCCGGGTCGCGCTGCCACTCGCCTGGCGGCCCGAGTCGTGCTGTTGTCTACCGCGCCCGCTCGCCTGTAAAAATTTAAAAAAAATTTTTATTGAGTATAATGCGACCCCCCCCTATTTTTGAGGGGAATTTTTTTCTGCATTATACTTGAATATTTATGGTAACCTACAATCCCTCCATACATTTTGGAGCACAGGACCTGGATGAAACCCATGTAGACATGGAAAGAATGTACAAACTCCTTGCAGACAGTGTCGGATTCGAAACCAGATCACTTGCACTGTAACAGCGTTGAACTAACCCTGCCGCCTTTTTCATTAACTGTGCATTGGCTTTTAGTGATTCGAATACCACTTACATTATATTCCTCAATTTTTATACGATCTTGCTCCTTTAAATCTTCAAGCTTTTTCTTTTCCTCTTCAATTTGTTCCATATCTTTCTGCCAGATTTCCCTTTCACTGTATACAACAATAGCAATTGTTATTTTCAGACAATTTTGTTACACATTTGTAAAAGTTTTTGCACTAATTTTGGTTCCTAAATGATCTTTTTTTTAGCCTTCATAGTTCATTTGGTTTCAAAGTTCTACAATTTCTCAAACATTCTTCTTTGGATATTCTCTCTAGCTATCAGTCCAGGAACCAAAGCTAGCTTCTCATGGAATGATTCCTGGAGCCACAGGTGAATCATCAGGAATACTGCTGAAAAACAGTTTCAGCTCTCTAAAACTCTAGTGAGATCACACTTGGAATATTGTGCCCGGTTCTGGTCGCCTCACTACAGGAAGGATGTGGAGGCTATGGAGAGGGTGCAGAGGAGATTTACCAGGATGTTACCGAGGTTGGAAAATATGTCTTCTGTGGCAAGGTTAACAGAGCTGGGAGTGAAGGGTAGGAGGTGACTTAAAAGAGATCCACAAGCTTATGAGAGGCCTACATAGGGTGGACAGCCAGTGTCTTTTTCCTGGGCTGAGAGTAGCAAACACCAGTTCAAAGTGAGGGGAGAAAAGTTTATGGGAGACATCATGGATGTTCTTTTTTTTTAAAAAAAAACACAGTAGTGGGTACCTGGAACGTGTTGCCTGAAGTGATGGTGGAGGTTGATATTATAGGGACATTTAAAAGATTCTCAGACAGGTACGTGGATGAAAGAGCAATAGAGGATTAGGAAGTAGGGAATGTTTAGTTTTTTTGTCAGTTTATATAGGTCGGTACAACATAGTAGATCAAAGGGCCTGTACTTATGCTCCACTGTTTATGTTCTAAAACCCCCACATCTGAGTTTCATAATGCAGAAGTAACATTTTCAGAGCTCAACCCGGAGTGAGATGAAAATTAATAAAAAGACTTGGAGGGTGCAATGCCAAGACTGACAGTCACAGAGATAACACCCAGGGAATAAATTCAACAGCCATTTAGCTTCAACAGGTCTATGAATGGGAATTTAAATAGTAGAACAACATAATCATTTACAATTTCACCCTCCTTTCTAAAACTAGCATTTTATTACTGGGTGCTGAAGACTTAATTACAATAATTAAAAATTCCAACTTTTATACATTGGGTGAATGCTCACTTCTGAGAACATTAGTGCATGTGTTTATTCTATTTTGATACCTTTGATATTCTTTGTATAGGAGACCTTGTTGATGACGAATGACTGCAAACTTGCGTTTGTGATCTTCAGCTGCTTCTCGTAGTTTATCTTCTTCCTTATCTTTATTTGAGATTACCTAACCCAGAAATCAAAAACTGGAGAACAGTTTTGCTGGTGGAAATAGATGGAAATAATGTTTTCTAAAGTTTTGCTTGTGGTGAAGTGAAGGCAGACTCATTTTTGCCCTGAGGAGGACTGGGCATTATCCCCATTCAATACTGCAGGGGAACCACAGAATGAAAAAGAATGGAAGGCCAGTTAATCTTATCAATTTATTAGTGATCAGCTGTAGGGCTTTGGAGGGTAGTAATCAAACATTGCTCCCAATCTTTATTTTAATCTTTGAAAAGTAATTGTAGTAATTGCAGTATGGCCATTTGAGCAAAGAAACATCCAATTAAGCCAAAGTTATCCATTCTTGCTACCAGGTATGCTGAACGAACATTTGAAATGGAAAGGAATCAAAGATTTGTTGACATGTGACAACAGTATTGACGCTGGCTTGGATAAATCGAGCTATGTGGTACATTGTGCTCTAATGTCATGCCATTTGACTGAATGGCAAAAAACAATGAGAACTGCAGGTAAAGAATGAAGCATTGGTCATGCAGTGCAAAGCCATCAATTTCCAGTGAACGGTACTGTTACAACTGTCATTATCTTAAAAATAAAGAGCAAAAAGTCAGCTTTAAAATATTTTGAAAACAATTCACAAATGATAAACATCAAGTTGGACTAAACTGTTTGATGGATACAGCTTTATTCCTTGCAATCAACCAGTAACGTATTAACTAACCCATCAGAAAAACAAGAGAAACTATTGTATTCTTTATTCCCTATAAAAAAATAGAGATTGGCAATTCATGTAGCATTTTTTATTCTATAAACAAATTGTTGATAAAGATTACATTAATGATTTTGCATTTTAAATAGTTTAACAAAAAATTAATTTTAATGGCCAAAGTCTGTATACCTGTAGAAGCTGCACCAAATATTCATTAAGAGTGTTGATGATATCAGTACTCGAAGATGCCATTCCTTCTGGTAAAGTGAGGGGTTGAAACTGAACACTGCATCCACCTGATTGACGCAATAAAGTTAATTCGCCTTCCAGGTGTGAAACCTGAAAAAACAAGTAGGTTCTTCACTGGGAGTTTCATCAGAATGTTTTCCCCATGAAATTTTAATTCAAAAACCAGTTATTTATTGGCTTCCTTGAGAAGTGGAGGGGACTACTGACTTAAATTGCTGCAATACAAGGGCAGGCCCGACAGCCCACAACATCTGTACCAACCATCATGCCAATTCAAACAAATCCCACGATGTTCATATCACTCCATCCTCTGCCCATTTATGTGCCTGTCTAAGTAACTCAAACACTACTATCCAATGTGCCTTCACCACCTTGCCAGGCTCCTGCTACTCAAAAAAATCTTGCTTTGCAAATCTTCTTTAAACTTTTCCTCCCTCACCTTAAATCTATGGCCTCTAGAATTAGACAATTCCATCCTTGGAAAATAGACTGACCTTCTACCCCTGAAAGCTCGAGGCTCTCGAACAAGTGGCATTAATAGCATGGGTAACGTATTTCGGAGTCAGCGTGGTGAAGGGGTTCATGGAGCTGGTGGCCATCCTTGTGCCTGAAACATTCCAGGTAGGGGAGTTTGTTCATGAGAGCAATATTGTTTGTGATTGCCAACTCATGCTGTACAAAATGTTAGGTCCACCATCTGTCTGACGAGGAATTTAGATAGCTACAATGTCACGTGCAGATTTATTTTCACTAAGCCCTCAACATAAGGACCTATTGGAATTACAATGCCCTGATTCTATTCAGAAATACAAAGTGGTACAATACAATTTGAGTGCACAAACCCTTTCATTGGCTTTCAACAGCTGATTGCCAGCTATAACCGTCTCCTTTCGAGTCTCTTTAAGTTCTTGTCGAAGTTCTTCATTTCTCCCAGTCAATTGATCCACCTGGGCCTTCAGATGAACATTGCCATTGTGTTTCCCTGCTGTGTTCTTTGCCTCAATTGCCTGAAAAAAAATTTAGAGCAGCTTGATTAGCACGTCAAAATGTTTTAAACCAGGATAACAAAATAATGTCATTTTGAGACAGTCACTACCATACACATTCATAGAAAAAAACGTCAGCTTCAAATATCTTTTGAAAGTTCATACAGTAATATCCCCGTTATCTGGAATTCAAGCAACTGGCAAAAAAATTGCAGAAAATAAGTAGGTAAAAAATTAGTGCTCTGTAGCAGTCAGTTCACCAATCTATACAAGCAATATCCAGCAACCAGAAAATTCATTTATCTGGCATCTACCAATTCCCATGGGTGCCGGGTACCAGGGGTTTTACTTTATATACCAGTTCTTCCTTAACTACTGTATTTTAAATGACTTTGTCAAACATATATGCTTTTTCATAAAAGCATACCAACTCTGCCAAATCACTACATCTGAATGCCCTGATACTACTTCCTTCACAGATTCCAATGTTTTTTATGGCAACCAACACCATTCATATTTGGTCTCCAGTTCCGCATTTTCTTCCTGCCTTCTTGGCACTTCATGTCATTTTTGCTAATTTCCTAATCCACTGGGGCAAGGGGGGAGAGGAAGCAAGAGGCGAAAGGGGAGAGTAGGTGAGGGTGGAGGGGAGAATGGGGCGAGGAGGGAAGGCAGAAGGGGGTGAGTTGTTTGCTTTTGGGAATTTGCATTGATTTCCTTTTCCTGTGTCATTGTACATATGGGAACAAGCATTTGTCACTATATTAATTAATAAAAAATGTAGAAGAATGATGCTACTTACAAAAACTAGACGTTCCAAACTTTCCAACTTTAGGATTTCTTGTCCTCCTTTTGCAATAGTTTCTGCTTGTGTATCTTTAACAGCTTGCAAAATTTCTTTCATACCAAACTCAAATTGCTTATTTTCTTCTTTCAATTCATTTACTGTAATCAATATTACTTTCATTAGTAAAGGAAAATAAGTTTCCTGGCAGATTTTGTTGGAATCACTGAACCCAGTATATACAAGTCACAACCCCTTCTCACTAAGGCAGGTACAGAAGTCTGAAGACCGACACCTCTAGGTTCAAGAACAGCTTCTTTCTGCATCTAACCTGATAGTCAAATTAAACTAAACTCGGCTGCTTGAACATGATATACATTAATATTCATAAACCACCTAAATGTTGTTTCAAGTAAAAACATACTGCTGGGAAACACAGCAGGCCAGTGTACTCTATTTGGCACATAACCAATGTTTTGGGCTGGAGATCTTCATCAAGGTGAAGGTGAAAATAACCTTATTGAAGAGCTCAAGCCCGAAATGTTGGTTACATACCTTTATCTTTTCTTCCACCATCATGTTTTTACTTCAATCAAAGTGTCTGTGGACTTTCATGTTTTACTTAATGTCGTTTCACACTTGATTTGGGCCATTTTTCACAACTTTTTATGGGAGATCCAATCCAGCAATGCTGCTGAATGCAACAATATTTTAACACACTGAGGTCCAATCCAGTTTTATGGCAGGTCTGCTGAGAGCCCACAAAGTCTTGGTTGAACCCCGCATTTGAAAGTGCATTTCACCTCCTCAGTACTCCCTGCACTGGAATGGCAGCTGTGATTTCTTGGAATGGAATAGTCAATTACTATACTTCGAGATGCTTCATATTAGCTAACAGTTACACAGAACGTACACATAAAACATAGTGCATTGTTTACTATTGGGCATATATCAAAAGATCTAGCAAATATAATCAAAGAAGAAAAGTTTGACTTTTTTCAGTACAGATGTTCCTATAAACAATTTTAATGTATTTTGAAGATTGAAAAAGGCTTACATTTTGAATGCAGCTCAGCAATTTCTGTCATCCTTTGTTCCAATTCCTTCTCCTTTACTTCCAGTTCTCTGGAAATATATTCATTCTAGACAATGATACAAAATTAATTTGTCTGCAGGAATATGTCAGCTCGCTCTCTACACATACTTTAATTTAGAATGTAAATTGCTTAGCCTAAGGAAAAAAGAACACACACATCAGATGAATTCTGGCTCAAGAGGAATTGATGCAAAATGGAGCAGGTTGCAGCCCTGCTAAATATAAACACAAGGCTTTGGTGGAGTAAATCTAAATTAACTTTACATTTTTAAATGTGGTCATCTTTTATTCAATAAATGAAAGGGGTCATTTGTCCATCTTCTTTGCTTGTGGTTTCCTCGTCTACTTCTGCTCCTTTAAAGTTTAAATCTTAGAATCCATTTTCATCCTTTGCCCAGCTGTGCCATTCTTTTCTCCCGAATAGCCTATCCCAGTCTCTATTCTCTCCGGCTCTCCAACTGTTGGTCTGCTGCCTATTCTCCACATAACTACCATGAATTTCAAGAATTAATGGATAATTCAGAGGTTTATTACAATTGTCAGAGCTGATTTCAAAACAATTGAATATTGTCCAGTTTATTATCATCTGATTATACAAGTACAACTCAATGAAACAGTGTTGTCCGGTCTTCGGTACAAAACACGCAGACACACAACCAGACATAACACACATACAAACAATGTATATATATATATATATATATATATATATATATATATATATCTTTCTTCCTTCTTTGGCTTGGCTTCGCGGACGAAGATTTATGGAGGGGGTAAAAAGTCCACGTCAGCTGCAGGCTCGTTTGTGGCTGACCAGTCCGATGCGGGACAGGCAGACACGATTGCAGCGGTTGCAAGGGAAAATTGGTTGGTTGGGGTTGGGTGTTGGGTTTTTCCTCCTTTGCCTTTTGTCAGTGAGGTGGGCTCTGCGGTCTTCTTCAAAGGAGGCTGCTGCCCGCCAAACTGTGAGGCGCCAAGATGCACGGTTTGAGGCGTTATCAGCCCACTGGCGGTGGTCAATGTGGCAGGCACCAAGAGATTTCTTTAGGCAGTCCTTGTACCTTTTCTTTGGTGCACCTCTGTCACGGTGGCCAGTGGAGAGCTCGCCATATAATACGATCTTGGGAAGGCGATGGTCCTCCATTCTGGAGACGTGACCCATCCAGCGCTGCTGGATCTTCAGCAGCGTGGACTCGATGCTGTCGACCTCTGCCATCTCGAGTACCTCGACGTTAGGGGTGTGAGCGCTCCAATGGATGTTGAGGATGGAGCGGAGACAACGCTGGTGGAAGCGTTCTAGGAGCCGTAGGTGGTGCCGGTAGAGGACCCATGATTCGGAGCCGAACAGGAGTGTGGGTATGACAACGGCTCTGTATACGCTTATCTTTGTGAGGTTTTTCAGTTGGTTGTTTTTCCAGACTCTTTTGTGTAGTCTTCCAAAGGCGCTATTTGCCTTGGCGAGTCTGTTGTCTATCTCATTGTCGATCCTTGCATCTGATGAAATGGTGCAGCCGAGATAGGTAAACTGGTTGACCGTTTTGAGTTTTGTGTGCCCGATGGAGATGTGGGGGGGCTGGTAGTCATGGTGGGGAGCTGGCTGATGGAGGACCTCAGTTTTCTTCAGGCTGACTTCCAGGCCAAACATTTTGGCAGTTTCCGCAAAGCAGGACGTCAAGCGCTGAAGAGCTGGCTCTGAATGGGCAACTAAAGCGGCATCATCTGCAAAGAGTAGTTCACGGACAAGTTTCTCTTGTGTCTTGGTGTGAGCTTGCAGGCGCCTCAGATTGAAGAGACTGCCATCCGTGCGGTACCGGATGTAAACAGCGTCTTCATTGTTGGGGTCTTTCATGGCTTGGTTCAGCATCATGCTGAAGAAGATTGAAAAGAGGGTTGGTGCGAGAACACAGCCTTGCTTCACGCCATTGTTAATGGAGAAGGGTTCAGAGAGCTCATTGCTGTATCTGACCCGACCTTGTTGGTTTTCGTGCAGTTGGATAATCATGTTGAGGAACTTTGGGGGACATCCGATGCGCTCTAGTATTTGCCAAAGCCCTTTCCTGCTCACGGTGTCGAAGGCTTTGGTGAGGTCAACAAAGGTGATGTAGAGTCCTTTGTTTTGTTCTCTACACTTTTCTTGGAGCTGTCTGAGGGCAAAGACCATGTCAGTGGTTCCTCTGTTAGCGCGAAAGCCGCACTGTGATTCTGGGAGAATATATACAAACAATGTATATATATATATATATATATATATATATCTCTTGGCGCCTCACAGTTCGGCGGGCAGCAACCTCCTTTGAAGAAGACCGCAGAGCCCACCTCACTGACAAAAGGCAAAGGAGGAAAAACCCAACACCCAACCCCAACCAACCAATTTTCCCCTGCAACCGCTGCAACCGTGTCTGCCTGTCCCACATCGGACTTGTCAGCCACAAACGAGCCTGCAGCTGACGTGGACATTTACCCCCTCCATAAATCTTCGTCCGCAAAGCCAAGCCAAAGAAGATATATATATATATATATGCAGGGCAAGTATTTCATCTACACAAATAAACAGATAAATATTGCTTCATGAATATGAGAGTCTCATATGGATAGTGTGAGCAGTTCCTTTGGTCGTTCACCATTCTCACTGCCTGTGGAAAGAAATTGTTCCTTAGCATGGTGGTGCTCGCTCTAATATTCCTGTATCTCTTTTATTTTCTCTTATATTGGCAACCTAAAGCCCTTCAGTATAATGTGACATCAGTTGGGCTTTAGTCACACAACCTATAACCAAATTTCCTCGATGCATACTACTTTTAATAGGAATAGAACATTGCAGCACAGTATATATCCTTCGGCCCTCAATGTTGAGCCGACCTAGATACACCGACCCAAAAAAAAGCTCAACTCTCCCTCCGTCATAACCCAATTTTTTTCATCCATGTGCCTGATATTACTATGCTTTTGATGCTAAGCCCAGACATGCAACTCTTGAGTTACTGTTTAAATCCTGCCATGGTAATTTATCAATCTGACAGCAGGAAAATCTGATGAATTGCCATAAAAAGTAAAGGGATTTTGCAATATTTTTCAGGGAAATTACCAACCTTGCCTTTGTGGAATTTCCATTCACAGTGTGATCAACACTTAAATACTACTTGACGGTCAAAAATAATTTAAATGATCTGCTGTGGGCCACTTGCACATTGGTGATTGAACTCCTGAGCTTCCTAAAATCTAATGTGTCAGACCCACAGCAAGGTGAATGGAAAGGATTTTAAAAATTTTGCCCCAACTGAGATAATGTTGAAAACTTCCACCCATTTGGAGCTCCCTTGGATGCCAGGGTTGTGAGCAGCTTTGGTAAAATGCTGTAACAATGTTTTGGACGATGCACCACTTGCACGACCACACAAAAGATCTGCTCACATTCGGGTGGCAGATCCTTCACTTCTGATGGAAAAGGTCCTCGTAAATTTATTATCACCATTAGTTGTTTTTTGGGGGTACCTAGTATTAATAAAGTAAAAAAACTGTCAATCCACAAAGTATGTCCCTGATAAATCAAACTCATCTAAACCCACCCCCCCACCCAATAAAACTATTTCATATGTTAATTATTGGCAGGGCTCACACTTTTACTTCTCCACATAGATTAAAATAAAATCCTTTTGTGCTAATCTCAGTGTGAGCCACATTCACACTTTTGATCCTCAATATTCATTGACATGTTTTGCCAAGGTACTTTCTCATAGAATATGGTCAGTTGTAATCCAACACGTTTAAACAACTTTACACTTTATTAAGAACATTATACTACCTGAATCATTTGTTTGTTGATTTTGGTAAGCTCAAATTGAGCATTCTGGTATTCTCCTTCCTTGTTCAATAATTCTTTGCGCATCTGTCGATTCTAGAGATACATTAATTCAGTTAGAATACACTTAAATATTCATTAAATCCCTGAAAAAGATTTCTACCCAAGTTAAGCATATTTTTAATGACAGATTTAGCTCTTTCATGAGTAGTCCTGATTCAAAGACAGCTTCATTCCTGCTGTAATCAGGCTCTTGAACAAACATCACACCAGTAGAATAATGCTGCCTCTGCTCTGTTCCAACTGCTATCTCTCTGATACTCTGCATTGTGTTTTTATTGTTGTGCAATGACTTGTAAGATGGATTGCTCACAGAACTAACTTTCTCACTGGACTTGAAACATGAATTCAAACTTGAGATCATACTGGTAGCTTGGACTGAACATACATTTAAGACAGGTTGATTATGAAATTAGACAACTGCTCAGTGCTTGAATTTACGATAGCTTTGTAACAATTATTTTCCATCCCGTTCCCAGGTTGCTCAAGATTTTACAATGGATTAAAAATTCCATTGTGAACTTAAACTTTTATAAGACAAAAAAAGGAAGGAATTGCTTAGAAAACAGGCAAAGGGATCCAAAGATACAGATGCACATACAATACTAGAGATTAGTAAAAGTAATTGCTATACAGAATCATTCAGGCCTTGAAAGTGGAAAAAAACATGCACAAGAGTTCATTTCCAAAAAGATAAGATTGGAAAGCAGAAATGTTACATTAAACATACCAGTTTGGTGTAACTACAGCTGGAACAAAAACACACACAAAATAGGATATTATAGCCCCTCATATGATTAAAAAAAATAGGGAATTGAGGCATTGAAGAAGATGAATTTACTTGTTTCTCAAGATACCAGAATTGAGGGTCTATACTTATGAAAAAAGAACTGACCTTTTAAATGATAAGGTTAAGAGGTAAAGAGTAAGGTCCGTGAAGAGGAAAATCACCAACATTTAACCTACTGTTACTTCGCAAGTTCTGAATTGCAAGTCTTGTGCATTTCTGAGTTATCCAACCACGGCAGATGAGAAGCTTCTTTGAGTCAGAGTTAGGGTTAGTCTAACTTGTCCATGCTTTCTAGTCTATTTCTCCCTAAATCTTTCCTATATCTACAGTGCAACTTTCAAACTATTTTTATTTTCCAAAATGAAAACTATAAGACATCAATTACAGAAAAAAAATACAACTGGGCAGAAGGAGGGACAAAGCAAATCAAAGTTTGAGGAACTCATTATTATTTGATGGTCTTTTGTAAATTTACTTGCAAGAATTTAACAGAAAACAATTTAGAAAAGTGCAGCTTCTTTAGAAAAGACATTTCTAAGCTGTAAACTTATACATTCATGTTCTATGGTAGAAAATATACATTGGTAATATTGAACAAGTTGTATAGCATTAGCTCAGTGGTTCCCAACCTTTTTTATGCTCCCCACCCCTAAAAAATTTTAATATATTCTCGCACCCCTGAAAGTAATAGTTTATTTAAGAATAAAGGTGGAGGTGACCAAAACAAATTTGTATAATCAATTTTTAATAATATATAAACAAAAATGAAATATATGGAAAAGAAAAAACATTACAACAAATTTAAAATTGCATAACTCCTACAAAAAAATTAAATTTTCATCCATTTTAAATGTCCGGATTAAAAAAAAGTTATAGGGCGATGCCATTTAAAAGGAAACAGCTTGTCGAAACACACTAAAATACATAGAGAATCTCATTCTATTGAATAGTGAAAAAAAGAGGACACCCCCATCTTTAATGTGAACTTTAAATAAATATATTGATACTCCTTTTTTTTTCTTGAATATATAGGACTTAATATAAACAAAAAAAATGAAATGTTATCTCGCACCCCTGGTTGGGAAACCCTGCATTAGCTGAATTGGAAACCTTTCACAGAAGTTCAAATAATCCAACCTGTGATTTAAGACTTGATAGTTCTATTCTTAATTGTTCTACAAGATCATCTAATGGGTCGTCAATTGTCGAAAGGTTTTCTGCTGCCTTAGTAGAACGGATTGCCTGCACTGACTGAATACTCTCAAACTTGGTAACATCTGCTTCCACAAGTGGCACTGCTGTTTGATTGGCTGGTGTCTCTGACAGCTCTGCAAAAATGGCCTGTGATGACTGAGCAGGAGCTTCCAGTTCATATTGATCAGCTTGCAACTTCTCAACAGGTTTTTCCTTTTCAAAATGTTCAGTCACTTTTGTTAAGAACAAAGACTGCCTTGCTCCCTTGGAAGACAAAGAATTTTGAGAACTCCTCAACTGTTTTTGCGAACTTTCTGACTGTGCTATAGATCTTTGAAGAATAACTGAGATCTGGCTGGATATTTGCCTCAATGCCTGAGCCCTATAGTTCTCAGCGTCACGCGATTCAACAGCAAAGCTTCTTCTTGATTTGTCATCAAAACCGCTGTTTCTATCATTGTCCTGTATCAAAACAGAGCAGATCCAATTCTAAATTTAATGTTTCCTCATCACCCTATTGCAGCACTAAAAACTTTTCAAAAGAGAGAGAAAAATACTGCAAAATTACACTATACAATTAATAATCATTGATGATTCATTTTTATAAGATTAGCACTACAAATTTACTTTTCACATGTCATTCAGGAACTAGATTATAACATTTTGTCATTCAGTATGCCAAATATTGTAGGCTGGCTCATTTTAGAAATTACAGCTCAAATGCTCATAAATAAGCAGCTAATCTTAAATGCCTTCAATATTGGAGACGTGGCTGGATGAGAAATAAATATCTTTGAAATCATTTTCTCATATGAAATTGTTTTGTGAAAATAGTTGGGTGATTTGGTCCCATTCTTTCACTATTGCCATTCACTGCTTGGAGCAGAAGAGATACCAATTGGATAGGCTTTACAGCCCTTAGTGGAAATACATCAATATAGTAATCTATTAACAGGGTTGTGGCAATCAGAGGGGAACAAATAAACTGCCCGGTGAAGTTGGAGAGAACATTGTGGACTTTCTTTTTGCCAAAATTTACCTGAGAGTTTAATGTTTTTATGCTTCTCAGAAAGTAGTATGGTTAGGTAGTGAGGCTTGTGGAAAAAAAAATAAATTATGAAAGGAATAGATAGACTAGACATAAACAGACTCTTTCCACTGAGGGCAGGGGAGGTAGGAACAAGAGGCCATGAGTTAAGGGTAAGGGGGCAACACTTTAGGATAAACATTAGAGGTGGCTTTTTCACTCAGCGAGTGGTGGCAGAATGGAATGAACTTCCGAATGAGATAGTTGCGTCAGGGTCCCTTCTGTCATTAAAGAGAAGGTTGGATGTGTACATGGAGGTGAGGGGGTTGGAGGGTTATTGGCGGTGAGTGGGAGGTTTGAGCTAGTGGAGTTGTTCTAGTGAACCGGTGCGGACTCAAAAGGCTGACATGGACTGTTTCTGCTCCGTAAATGGTTATATGGTTAACTGAACAATTTAAATCCCATCTGACTGTCACCAAATTTAACTGCTAAGTAATTCTCTGGAATTAAAATCTTGTACAGGTAATGGAGAAAAGAAAATTATTAAGTCATTGTGAAAATATGTATGCTTTAGTAATGTCTTCAAAAAAGGAAATCTGCTATTTTTACCAGTTTGGGTTATATACAGTACAAATTCACAGACCAACACAAGAATATGGTTAACCCTTAATTGCCCACTGAAAAGAGTGAGTAGGTATTTAATTCAAACATAGTAAATTCTGGCCTTATCCCCATAGAAGAGGTGGGAGAATACATATATTGAGATATGCAATTGATCACAATTTCAATACATTTTCTAGAATTAATAAAGTAAAAGTTACTACCATATTCTTTAACTCCAAAGCAGACATGCGCAACATGACTGTTCCTTTAGAGGGTGCCTCACCATCAGTAAACCGATCCACCAACCCCAAATCATCTGACGAAAGTCCTAAAAGACATAATATAGTAACTACCAGTTTTTATGGTAACACTGCATTAACTGAGATGTGGTATGTCATTGACTGGGCTCAGAGGAACAACCTATCATAAAATAAGCAAAATTAACTTATGAAGGCGAGAATATCTGAAGAGCAAAGGAAACAGAAATATCCTTCATAAGAGCTGGATTATTTCTCCATAACATTGCAGTTGGTGTAGAAGTAAGGGTCTTTCTAGTTTAGATTGATGTTAATACATCAAATATGGTAACACATTAATTAATTTACAAAATATCCTCCCACAAGCTTGTGTATCAAATCAAAGTCCTTCATTGCTCAGGAAACTAAATTCCTGATTGGTACCTCACCCCAGAACTGGATCAACACCCATCGTCCACATTACATATAAATCTATGTACAGAATCAATCCCAATCATTTACCTCACAGTAAGCTACCAAACCAAATTGACAGGGAATTACCAAATCAATTCCCTTTTTAAAGAGATTCATATATGTTCACCTGATGGAGCAGTCCAGCAAACTTTCTTTAAGAAATCTAACAGATTTATGGGGAAGTTTTTCCTCCAGTCATGACTATTCATGCAAATTTCACACAAGCAATCTAAGCAGAGGTAGCTAAATAACAACAGTGAATTTAAACTTCGCCTCAGCTCTGCAGTCCTATCTGTTCTCCATAACTTTCGATTATGGGGTCCCAAAAAACTTCGCTTTGAATAGATTCACAATTCAATCTCCTCAACTGTATTCGGGACTGAAGGACTTCAGTTATGAAAGAATAGATAGGCTGGAACATTTTCCCCTGGAGAGTAAGAGGTTGATGGGTGACCTTATGAAGGTCTATAAAATCATACGTTGCAGAGCATAGTCATAGTCTTTTCCCTAGGTTAGAGGAGTCTAAACTAAAGTTTAAGGTGAGAGTTTAAAGATTTAAAAAGATTGGAAGCTCAAATTTTTCCATGCGGTGTGTGGTGGGTACATGGAACGGGCTGCCGTTGTAGAGACGAGTTGCAATGTTTAAAAGACATTTGGATAGGTTCATGGAATGGAAGGGCTCAGAAGGACATCGTCTAAATGCTGACAAAAAGGATTAGCGCAGCTATACAACTTGGTCAGCATGTTTCTGGGAAATTAAACTCTATGACTAACTTGGAGGTAAGAATTCCTAAGATTCAAAACCCATTGAGAGAAAAAAATTCCTCACATCCATAAAAGGACAACCCTTTAATCAGAAACTATATCCCATGGTTCCAGATTCCCCCACAAGGGGAAACATCCTTTCATTCTTGATTATGTCCCCTCAAAATAATCTCTTCTAATTTGCTCACCTTCCCTTATGAGGCAACTACAACCTGACTTGGAAATACATCACCGTTCCTTCAGTATCATTACATCAAAATCCTGGAACTTCCTACCTGACAGAATTCAAGTAGTCAAGTTTATTGTCATCTGATTGTACAAGTAAAACCTGACGACACAGCATTCTCTGATCTTTGGTGGATCGCAGACAAGCAACAAGATATAACACCCATACAAACAAGACATATGCAGGTCAAGTATTTAACCAATACAAATAAATAAATAAGTACTGTTTTGCACATGAGTCTCATCTGGTCAGTGTGAGGAGTTCCTTTGGTTGTTCAGCATTCTCACTGCCCAGGGGAAGAAGCTGTGCCTCAGCTTGGTGGTGCCGTTTCTGATACCCCAAGGAAGCAGCTGAAAGATTCTGTGTACAGGGTGAAAGATGTCCTCAATGATTTGCGTGCCCTCTTCAGACAATGATTCTGGTAGATTACCTTGATGAGGTGGGGGTGGGAGGGAAACTGGGAAGGGAGGGAGAATTGTGGGTACACCCACACTTCAAAGATTGCAGCAGTTTAAGACAGCACCACCTCCTTCTCGAGCAAAATTAGGAACAAAAAATTAAATGCTGGCTCAGCTTGTGTAGCCCATGTTCCATGAATGAATAAAAAAATAACTCCTGCGTCCCAGGAATGAATCTAGAAAACTTCTCTGAGCTGGTTCCATCCTTGAGGAACAAAACTTTTATACTGTGCTCCATGTATGGTTTCATCTGAAGACTGAAAATTTGTAGCAAGATCTCCTTACTTTCATAATCCTTATGCAACACAGAGGGGTATTCTGTTTGCCTTCTCAATTATTTGTGGTGGTTGCAAAGCTACCTTGCATAAAAACAGACAATGCTGGAAACACTCAATAGGGCGGCACAGTTGGCGTAGTGGTTCGAGCAACATCTTTACAGTGCCAGCGATCAGGACCGGGGTTTGAATCCCGCACTGTTTGTAAGGAGTGTACATTCTCCTCACGTCTGTGTGGATTTTCCCCAGGGGCTCCAGCTTCCTCTCACTGTTCGAAAAACGTACCAGGGGTGTAGGTGAATTGGGTGTAATTGTGGACTGAAAGGGTTTATTACCGTGCTTCATGTCTAAATTGAAAAAAAATTAATTTCATTGATCACATTTTTCCAACTTGAAAATTACCCATTTATAATGATTCTTCCTTTTCTGTGTAGGTAATAGTTCTCCAAATAGCAACAAAGTTGATAATGCACCACTAAGCAATGAAAACAAAGTATAAAACTTACCTGCAGAACCTGCCCGCATGCCTTTCTCTTGGGCCATCCTGCGAATCTGCCTCTTTAACACTAATCTTTCTTCCTCTAGGCGTTCTATCTGAAATTGGAAGTATTATTCCATTTTGGACTTATCAATGAATCAAATGTTACATTGAAGCCAATCATCAAGGCAGACTAGAAGAAATAACCAACCTCTTTTAGTAGGATCTGGTTCTCAGCCTGAAACTGCTGTTGTCTTAAGTTTTCCCTTTGCTTAAATTCAGTCAAATCGACAAATTCTTTTGTTCCAAGGCCTAAATGAAAGTTATTTTGCATTAGGTGTTGGTGAAACAAAGCTCTTGCACCAACATTCTCCAACAACAAAAGCCACTTAAAGAAAGTGTTGGCAGAATAATCTTCACGATTTGAAATAGTTCGAATGACAGTGCTAAATTTGGTGGCACTGACTGTTTATTTGTACACTCGCATTCTTCTTTTCATGTTAAACACTGAAAAACATGCCTAAAATCCTATAGCACATACTTTACTCACTTAAGTAATATCAGAATCAGAAAACAAAATGACACTTGATCTCTGTGGCATTAATCAGGATAAGCTGGAAGATCAGCAGGGATACCTCACAGCTGCTGTGGACCCACAACGATATTAACACTGGAACATGTTTTCTTGGAACGGCTGACACAACAGGGCTGTGTAGACATTTTTAAAATTGAATTGAAATTGTAACCAAGAATTCGGACAAGAACTACACATTTGTGTACAGGAAATTCAACAATTATAATGCATCCCAGGAATGAATCTAGAGAATGTCTCTGAGCTCGCTTCATTGCAAGTTTAACTCCCCTTAAGAGACAAAACTTTAAGATAGCGCTCAATGTCTGGTCTCATCCATAGCTTGAACATTTGTAGTAAGTCCTCCCTACTTTTATACTCCTTTTGCAACATAGAGCAGTATTCTGTATGCTTTTCTAATTACTTGTGGTGGTTGGAGTACCATCTTTATTCAAAACAGAAAATTCAGCATCTTCAGATTTTTGATCACCACCTCCTTGCTAATTAGTTTCATGCAGGATAGCTAGAAACCTACATCGACACATTCTGTAAACTCTCTGAATTTAAAATATTCAGCTTTTTCATTTTTACCGAAGTTCTTGATTACACAGTAATTTTTTATGCTAGTCATCTTTTATAATGATGATGGCAGCGCGACAGTGGCTGCAGCAGTGAAGTAAGGTTGAAGAAAGCTATGGGGCTGCGCAGCCAGGTCTGCTGCGGTGATCGGGCCTCTGTTGTGGGGAGCAGGCCTCCAGACTTCGATGTCGTTTACTGCCGGTGGCTGAGGTGGCGTGCTTTACGGAGGTGTGCAGGAAAGGCCTGAATCGTGTGTCTGGCTGGGAGGATCTGGAGGTCTGCGTGTTGTGTGGTGAAAGTGTCGGGGAGCCTGGAGTGGCCGTGTCAAGTGCCAACCTGGAGGTTCTACAGGCTGTGCCGTCTTGGAGAGAGGGGCCCTGCGGCGGATGGTGGGGTTGGTGAGGAGGTCGTTGGGTCTCTCAATCACTATTGTGCCAAAGCTTGCGAGCCTGTATTGACATGTGAACCACGTGGTGGTTCTTCACTTTAAGCTACTACACTCTTTAAAATCTAAGTCTATGAAAATGTAAATTGTCTCTACTGTGACTTTTCATCTTTTACTGTATTGTTTGCACTGTATTTTTTTAAGTCACTATGCAACTCTGTGTAGGTGTGTTTCAGTGTCGCATAGTTTTTTTCTTTTGTTTTGTCTTGTGTTGTCTACATTATTTTTGTGTAATCTCGTAGTGTAGGTAGCATTATGGTTTGGAGGAATGTTATTTTGTTTCTTTCTGCGTACTGTTTTACAGTCTGGTCTTAAATGACAATAAAGGCATCATATTGTATCATATCAAAGGACAAACCAAGAAAATTAGTAGCTTACCTACAGCTACCATAAAGTGGCTTGAATAAAATTAGATTTAAAAAAAAAGAATGCCAAGGCACACCAATAATTTCCCCACCAAAACTTTGGTAAATGTTAATCTGAGCTACCTATGATAGTAATCTAGTGCTACGCTCCAGTGCCCTATTCCACAGAGAGCTCCTAAATGGTACCCACCCAACTGTTCTCGCAAATTTTCATTTTCATCCAAAAGATCATTGATCTTCAATTCAAGCACGTTGATTTCCTTCGTCATTGCTTCAATTTGACGATCTCGCACTTTGATATTATTCTTGCATTCCTTAATCTCTGCAACAGCATTTTCCAATCCATATATACCCTAGTAAAGGAGAAAAATTGTCAACATAAATAGTTCCTTTTAGTTATCCAAGAATAAGATAGGATTGTGTCTTATTGGAGTTAAGTCTCAGGGCAAGAAATTAAAGGTGCCAAAAATCTAATGTTGCACATTTCCTTCTAAGTCTGTGATGCAGGGTTTAATGACCATTCCTTTGAATTCAGATAGGTGTCTGAAAAACAATGAGATAATGAACACAAAAATCTACTTTTTAGTGAAATAGGATGAAACAAAAGTTCTGGCGTTGAATAACTTTTTTACTTAAAGATTCCATGACATTGATAGGGCAAAAACGGTCTTAACTTCTCAGCTAAAAGGTGACTCTTCCAACAGTGTGGCACTCTCTCAGTGCTACAATAAACAGTTACATTTAATTATGTGCTCAAACTGTTGCAACGGAACTTAAACCTTTCAACTCAGACCTGACTGTATTATCATTGAGATAAAATAACATTATCAAACCAAAGTTTAATTATACAATGTATTGTTAAAATACACAAGTCAATTGATGAAGAAATGATGGTGAAAAATTGGTTGGCAAACAGAGAAATTCTGGAAAACGAACAAGGCGGGAGAAGATTGCAAGGAGGTGAAAACCATGAAAGGATTTGGAAACAAAGACAAGTAATTCAAAACAGAATCATTGGTGAGTTGGGAAAAAAATACGGATGCTAGAAACATGAATTGAAACAGAAACTGCTGGAAAAATTTAACAGATCAGGTAACATCTGTGGAAAGACAAGCAGTTAATGATTCAGGTCTCTGACCCTAAACTGAGATATTTTTTCTTCCCATTGGTAGAAATATCTCAGCCAAGACAAAGAGAAGCAGGGGGTAGTGAATCTCTGGAATATTCAACTTCACAGGCTTTATCATTAGAAATGTTGACGATGTGGAGTTACGTGATGGAGTAGTGGCCGGTCAGGGAACTCCAGCCCTCTCCGGAAAAGTTTAAAAAAAATACACAAAACACAAAAGTACAAGAATAAAAATTAAAACAAAGTGAAAGTAAAGGTGGGAAGAAAATGGCAGCGAAGAAAGAAAAGTCGAAAGCAACGGGAAGAAGAAGAAGGTCGGAAGAAGAAGGTGAAGGCCTTACCCGTCCGAGGAGGCCCGCCGTGGAGAGAGAAGCCCGCTCCCTCAGGTCAGTGGAAGTCCCGAGCTCGGGACTACAAAAATGGCTCGCGGAGCCAAGTAAAAGTGCGCAACCGCGCATGAAACAAAAACACTGACGGGAGGGGGGAACAGCTGAGGAGTCGATCTCCACAGCTGAGAATGACAGCTACAACACAACAGGAAGAGAACATAGAAAACAACGAGAACAAGAAAGAAGAGAGTAAAAAGAAAACAAGGAAACAACAGATGACCAACCCAGAAGAAGAAGAACATAGAGAAATGGAAGAAGAAGGGAAAGGCAAGACAATGGATATATATTTTTTTAAAGAATATATGGAATCAGTAAAAGAATGGCAATTACAAGAATTTAGTGAAATAAAAAGAATTAAAAGTGCAGAAGAAAAAATGAATAGAATAGAGATGGTCATGTCAGATATAGGAAAAAGAGTGGACAAGGTGGAAGAACGAGAAACAGCCGTAGAAATGGAAGTAGAGGACTTAAAAGAGAAATTAGAAGAATCTAATAAAAAAGTTAAAGAGACACAAGAGCTGTTAGCTCAGAAGATAGATATAATGGAAAATTATAATAGAAGAAATAATATAAAGATAGTGGGCCTTAAGGAAGATGAAGAAGGCAAGAATATGAGAGAATTTATAAAAGATTGGATCCCCAGGGTCCTAGGAAGACCAGAATTACAGGAAGAAATGGAAATAGAAAGGGCACATAGAACATTAGCCCCGAAACCACAGCCACAACAAAAACCAAGATCCATCTTAGTAAAATTCTTAAGATATACAAGAGAAAATATATTGGAGAAAGCAACAAAGAAAATAAGAGAAGACAATAAGCCACTGGAATACAAAGGTCAAAAAAATTTTTTCTATCCAGACATAAGTTTTGAACTCCTGAAGAAGAGAAAGGAGTTCAATACAGCAAAAACGATCCTATGGAAAAAAGGATATAAATTTATGCTAAAGTACCCAGCGGTACTTAAAATAGTTATTCCAGGGCAGCAAAACCAACTATTCTCGGATCCGGAGGAAGCATGAACATTTGCAGAACAACTACAAAACAGGCAGAGAGATGAAGACATGTAAAGAGAGTAAAAATGACCACAAACTATATGTATGTGTGTATATGGGTATATGTGTGTGTGTGTGTGTGTGTGTGTGTGTGTGTGTGTGTGTGTGTGTGTGTGTGTGTGTGTGTGTGTGTGTGTGTGTGTGTGTGTGTGTGTGTGTATGTATATATGTGTGTACATGAGTGTATCCGTATTTAAAGGAAAATATATAGAGTATAGATAAGAATTAATAAGGGAATGAAAGGGAACAGAGGAAGTAAGGAGGGAATTAAGAGAGTGACCTTTGTTATATATGAAAATTGAAATCTTTTCTGGGGGGGCTGGCAGTTGACGCTTGCGAGTGAATTCGCAAATCCAAATGGAGAGGGGAGATGTGGTTGCCCGACAAGGGATAAAGGGCAACTCAGGAAGGGGAGGGGATAATGGGGTTAAAGAAATTTTAGATAGGAGAATAAGGGAAATGTTTGATGTTTTAGAAATGTTGTCGTATAAAGTGTTCAAAACAAGAAAGCAGAAATGGATAAGAAGGAAAGGTGATGATGAGGAAACGGAAAGGAAAGATAAACAAAGTATGAAATGGCTACGCTGAACTATATGACTTTAAATATTAACGGAATACATAACCAAATCAAAAGGAAGAAACTGCTAAATTTACTGAAAAAAGAAAAAATTGATATAGCATTCGTGCAAGAAACACATTTAATTGAAATGGAGCACAAGAAATTAAAGAGAGATTGGGTAGGACATGTAACAGCAGCGTCATATAATTCAAAAGCTAGAGGAGTAGCTATATTAATCAGTAAAAATGTACCAATTAAAATAGAAGAGGAAATAATAGATCCAGCAGGGAGATATGTAATGATAAAATGTCAGATATATTCGGAGTTTTGGAATTTGCTTAATGTATATTCACCTAACGAAGAAGATCAAAAATTTATGCAAGATATTTTTTTGAAGATAGCAGACACGCAAGGGAACATACTAATAGAGGGGATTTCAACCTTAATTTGGATTCAAACATGGATAAAACTGGGAAAAAAAATTAACAGAAAGAACAAAGTAACCAAATTTATAATTAAATCGATGCAAGAAATGCAACTTTTGGATATATGGAGGAAACAACACCCAAATGAAAAGGAATATTCATATTATTCGGGTAGACATAAAAGATACTCAAGAATAGACCTATTCCTGTTATCAGCTCGTATGCAAGACAGAGGAAGAAAAACAGAATATAAAGCTAGAATATTATCGGACCACTCACCCCTGATATTGACAATAGAGTTAGAGGACATCCCTCCAAGAATGTATAGATGGAGATTAAACTCCATGCTACTTAAAAGGCAGGATTTTAGAGAATTCATTGAAAGACAAATTAAAATGTACTTTGAAATAAATACGGAATAGCTTTGCGCAGTGGCAGTATCGTAGCCGATGAGGTTTACCCGAGGCGCGATTATTGCTTATTGAAATAAATACGGAATCAGTGAAAGATAAGTTTATACTATGGGACGCAATGAAAGCGTTCATCAGAGGGCAAATAATAAGTTATGTAACCAAGATAAAGAAGGACTACAATCAGGAAACAGAGCAGTTGGAAAAGGAAATAGTAAATATAGAAAAAGAATTAGCAATGAAGGAAGACACAACTAAAAGAAGAGAATTGACAGATAAAAAAAATAAAATATGAAACACTACAAACATATAAGGTGGAGAAGAACATAATGAAGACAAAACAGAAATATTATGAACTAGGAGAAAAAATGCACAAAATTCTAGCATGGCAGCTTAAGACAGAACAAACTAAGAGAATGGTATTGGCATCAAGGAAAAAAGACAAACAAATCACATATAATCCAACGGAGATTAATGAAAACTTCAGAGAATTCTACGAACAATTATACCAAACTGAAAACGAAGGGACAGAAGACAAAATAGATGAATTTTTAACTAAAATTGAACTACCAAAATTACAAACAGAGGAACAAAATAAATTAACAGAACCATTTGAAATAGTAGAAATACAAGAGATAATAAAAAAACTACCAAATAATAAAACACCAGGAGAGGATAGATTCCCAATAGAATTCTATAAAACATTTAAAGATTTATTAATTCCTCCCCTCCTGGAAGTAATCAACCAGATTGATAAAACACAAAGCTTACCAGATTCATGCAAAACAGCAATAATTACAGTAATACCAAAGACAGGGAAAGATCCACTCGCACCAGCGTCATATAGACCAATATCTTTACTTAGCACAGATTATAAGATAATAGCTAAACTATTAGCAAACAGATTAGCTGATTATGTACCTAAAATAGTAAATCTAGACCAAACTGGATTTATTAAAAAAAAAGGACGAACAACAGACAATATTTTTAAATTTATTAACTTAATTCATGCAGTAGAAGGGAATAAAGCTCCAACAGTAGCAGTTGCTTTAGACGCAGAGAAGGCCTTTGACAGAGTAGAATGGAAATATTTATTCAAAGTATTACAAAAATTCAGTTTACCAGAGAAGTATATTAATTGGATTAAAGCATTATATAAGGGGCCATTGGCGAAAGTGACAGTAAATGGATATATATCAAAGCAATTTAACTTAAGCAGATCAACAAGGCAGGGATGCCCACTATCACCCTTATTGTTCGCGTTAGCTATAGAACCACTAGCAGAATTGATAAGAACAGAAAATAAAATAAAAGAGATAAAAATAAGACAAGGAATATAAAATCAGTTTATTTGCAGATGACGTTATAGTATACTTAACAGAACCAGAATTATCAATAAAAGAATTACATAAGAAATTGAAGGAATATGGAGAAGTGTCGGGTTACAAGATTAACGCAAATAAAAGTGAAGCAATGCCAATGAATAATGCGGATTTCTCAAAATTTAAGAAAGAATCACCATTCAGATGGCAAATGCAAGCAATAAGATACCTAGGTATACAAATAAATAAAAACCTCGGCCATCTATATAAACTCAATTATTATCCACTAATGAAAAAATTATAGGTCGACTTAGAGCATTGGAAAGACTTACCATTAACACTAATAGGAAGGATAAACTGTATTAAAATAAACATTTTTCCAAGGATACAATACCTATTTCAGGCATTGCCAATACACTTGATGGAGAAATTCTTCAAGGAGTTAAAGAAAATAATAAGGAAATTTTTATGGAAAGGGGGGAAACCGAGGATAGCACTAGATAAATTAACAGAATGGTATAAACAAGGAGGCTTACAACTGCCAAACTTTAAAAATTATTATAGAGCCGCACAATTAAGATACCTATCAGATTTTTATCAAACAAGGGAAAAGCCAGATTGGACTAGATTAGAACTAGATAAAATAGATACCTGAACATATATTATATAAATGGGATGAAAAATTGGTACAACGTAGGAATTCTCCAGTATTACATCATCTGCTCAATATTTGGAAGAAGATTCATGTAGAAAGGAATAAAACAAATTACCAATTACCAAAACTAATACTGACGCAAAATCAGTTAATCCCTTTTACAATAGATAACCTTTCCTTTAGAGAATGGGAGAAAAAAGGGATCAAAAGAATAGAAAATTGTTTTTCAGGAAATAAATTACTATCCTTTGAACAAATGAAAGATAAATATAATATAACTCAAGATACAGTGTTGGCATACTACCAACTGAAATCCTACTTGAAGGACAAATTGGGAAGCAGTCTGAGGCTACCAGAGGGAAGTAATTTTGAATATGTGATTACAGACACAATGATAATCAAAAAATTTATAACAAATACGTATATTAAACTGCAAGAAAAGGAGAATGAGGAAACAAATGGTAAAACTAAAGAAAAATGGGAACAAGATTTAAACATAAAGATAAAGAAGGAAATATGGGAGAAGTTATGCTCTGGAATGGTGAGAAATACAATAAACACGAGGTTACGTATGATACAATATAACTGGATACACAGGCTATACATTACACCTCAAAAGTTAAATAAATGGGACCCACCAGTATCTGACAGATGGGAACAACAATTCATGCAATCTGGACGTGTGAGAAAGTGAAAAAATTTTGGGAAGATCTAAACCAGATATTAAATAAAATTACAGAAAGCAATATACCAAAAAACCCAGAGATCTTCCTCCTAAGTAACATAAAAAAACAAAGAATTTGGACTCGATTTGGATGGTGCACAAAAAAGATTTGTTAGGATAGCCCAAGCCGTAGCAAAAAGATGTATTATGTCAGCCTGGAAATTAGAAGATAACTTGAGAATACAACAATGGTATATAGAAATGAATAAATGTATTCCATTAGAAAAAAATAACATATAATTTAAGAAATAATATTGCAATATTTGCACAAATATGGGAGCCATACATGAAACACAATAGAGAAAACCTACCGGGGACATCTACCACCTAAAATGACAGGAGAAGGAAATGAAAAGAATTGACTCAGTGGAATTTCTTGTTTATTTTTATTGAGTGACAACATTGTTTGACTGGTTTAATGTCTTAGATTCTGTACTTTAAATGAATGGGAGGGGAGGTAGGGAGGGTGGGATGGGAGGAGGTGGGGGGAGAAAACGACACTATATATTTGAAAAGGAAAATGTATGCATCTTGGTCAATGTGGTTTATGGTGTGAATAATAAAAAATTTAAAAAAAAAGAAATGTTGACGATAAAAGGCAGATAATTTTTTGGAATTGAGAGCTATGGGGAACTGGAACAGAACTGGGCAACATGGTTAACGTAGCGGTTGGAGCAATGCCATTACAGCGCCAGCGACCGACCGGTTTTGAATCCCATGCTGTCTGCAAGGAGTTTGTACTTTTTTGCTGTGTTCTGTATGGATTTTCTCTGGGTGCTCCAATTTCCTCCTACTGTTCAAAATCCAGGGGGTGGGGTGGTATTGGGTGGAACATTCTTGTGGGCTGAAAGGGCTTGTTACGATGCTGTATGTATTTAATGTTTAATTTATTAAGAGGAGTTGAGGTCAGCCTGGAGCTGCCAGGATCATATTGAATGACAGGGTGGGCTTTTGAGGCCAGTAGCTGATTCTGCCTACTAATTTCTTGGGTTCTTGTTGAATATAGTAAGGTAAACCAGCACAGAGGTGGTGGTGATCAGGACTTGGTGGGAATTGGAACGTGAACAGCAGGATTTTAGACGATTTCAAGCTTATAAGGAGCAAAGTGATGGTGGGCAGTAGGACGTGGATGAGGATTGTGATATCTAGATCTAGCAAACAGATAAGGATTTCAGGTGTGGAAAAGTTGATGCCAGCATGCTAAGGAGGTGGAAAGAGATTCAGTAAAATCCTCGTTATCCAGAATTCATGCAATCAGCAGCCTCAAGCAAGTGGCAAAATAAAAGGAAAATAAATAGGTGCAAATACAAAAATTTTTAATTGGTGCCCCCTCGTAGTTAGTTCGCCAATCATGCAACGGGCAACTGGAAAATTCACTTATCCAGCATCTACCAATCCCCATAGGTGCCGGAATATGAGGATTTTTACTGTATTATGCATTTATTCCAAAACTGAGAAGAGCCAGATAGGGCACCAAGTCGGCATAGTTCAGCCATCAGAGGAAGGATGGAGTCCACTGTTATAAAGTTTCTGACGTGGATCGAACACATCCCAGCATTTCAAAGGGAGGAAATTTCTGCCCATGTGGAGAGTGACACTGAGAGATTTGTATTTTTGGTAGCAATAAAGGCCCAAATAAATTTAAAGAAATTCTGGACGTTATACCTGACCCATTTTCCTCTCACTTCACTGGTAAAATAACTGAAAGCTCAATATTTTAAGCATGAAATTTAAAAACAATGATTTGAGTGGTTATGAAGACTTACAGATTCATATGCCCTCAGACGAATTAGTATTTCCCCCAGTTCTTTGTCTTTTTCTTTGGCATCTTTCTCTGCAAGCTCTGCAATTCGTTTTGCCTCAAGGGCTGTCTGTTCTGATACCCTGAGCTTTTCCTGGAGTGCCCCAATTTTAGATTGTTGATTAAGTACTGGAAAATCTTGGAAGAAATCAGAACAGTATTAAAAATTACAAATAGTTGTACACTAAGGCAGAGTTAATGTGCATGTATAATAACTTCCTTATTTTTAAATTCTGTCCCAGAAATATTTTTTGTTTTGTTTTTAAATGCTCACATTCATTTGAGATACTGCTTCCAATCTCTATATTGAGCAGTATGGAACAGGAACAAGCCCTCCAACCCATGATGCCTGTGTCAAATAAGATGACCAAATGAAACTAAAACTCTGTTGCTTGTACGGGATCTCTGGTGTCAACCTAAAAACTACAGTTATATCTGCTGCCACATTATTCCTGGTAGCCTGTTCCAGACACTCACTATTTTCTGTGTAAAAAAAAAACCTGCCCAACATATCTCCTTTCACCCCCTCGTGCCTTAAAGAAAAAGGATTCTGAATGTTTAGCCTTACTATGCTCTTATAATTTTATAATATTCTATCAGGTCTCCCACAGCCTTCAACATTCCCTCTAATCCAGATAGTATCCTGGTAAATCTCTTCTATGTTCTTTACAAAGCTTCCCCCTCCTTCCTGTAATGGGTTGACTAGAACTGCATACAATATTCCCAGTGCGACCTAATCAAAGTTTTACACAGTTAAAACATGGCTTCTCTTCTCCTATATTTTATACTGATTTGCACAGAAACGTATCATTTATTTGCTTCATAATATATTCAAAATAACATGTACTTGATTCTTTCTCTAGTTGCAGTTTTAAATCTTCGATGATTTGAGCATTTGTATTCATCTCATTGGTATATTGTTCTATTTGCTCCAGCAAAATCTTAATTTGGTTGTCTCGATCTTGCAAAACCTACAGAGAAATTTTTTATAAATGAGAAAATAATTTAATTAGATAGTGATTATGACATATGAGTAACACAACTCAAGCAGAAACAAAAGGTAGAGTTAAATTATATTATAAATATTTTAAAAATTAGTGGAGCTGCAATGCTGTAAAGGAATAAGTGAAAATTCAAATTAATTATTCCCCCAGTGCTAGAAATTCTGAAGAAATATTATATCAATTGAATGAAGGATTATTGACAGGGGAAATCAGATACACCAATACTATGACATTTGATGGGAATATGGAATAAAGTGCATAAATTAAAAGGACTGAAAGGATATGGTTTAGCTAATATGTTGATAGTATAAAACAGATTGATACCCTTTATAATGAATAATAAAAATTTTATAGAATGGTCAAAGAAAGGTATAAGGGTTATTAAAGATTGTTTCATGATGGGCAATTAGTATAATCTGACCAATGAAAAACTAGATATGGATTATCAAATAATACTATTTTTGGATATTTTCTGCTGAAGGCTTTCTTACGAGATAATTTTTCTATTCTACATTCATTACCTCCAAAGATGAGATTGAAAATGTAGTTACCAATCCATACTTGAAACATTTTATACTGCTATGTACATCTTATGTACTTGTTAATTTTAGAAGAAACTAATAAGAAAGATTTATTTAAATCTAAACATCGATGAAAAATTGATTTAGACCAGATTATTGCTGATAAAAAATGGACCCAGATATGTTCTGATAGTATGAAAGGCATTATTAATGTTCGATATAGAAAAGTTCAGTATAATTTCCTGCATCAATCATATTTAACCTCACAAAAATTTAATAACTTAAAATCTGAACCATCCGTGTAAGCAAGATGTTGGTACTTTTATACATTAAACATGGTTCTATCCCAAATTAAATTTCTTTTGGACTAATTTAATGGATTTTCTGCAACAGATAATAGGGATCCAACTTCTGCAAGATTCTATGTGAGTTCTACTTGGTGATTTTGCAAGGATTGACCCGAGAGTGGTTTCAGAGGGACTTTTTTGAAAATTCCACTAGTAGCAGCTAAAAAAATGTATTGCAACTACGTGGAAGTTAGAAGCAAATTTAAATATGGATCGATAGCATACGGAAAATGAGAAGCTGCATACCTTTGGAGAAAGTTACCTACAATCTATGAAATAAATATAGTCACTTTTTGAAAATTTGGTTTCCTCATATGCAAAAGATTGGGGTGATTACTTAATGAATTATTTTATGAACTACCCTTATGATTTTTTTTAAAACTGGTTTGTAAATTTCTGACCTTACCTTCACCTTGTAGTATTATAATATTATTTTTAGTATTGTTAAGAATGAGCAATTAGTTTTTCATATATATTTAACAGGTTTTTTACTAAAATCAGTAGTTTTATAATATATTTGTTCCATAATTTTAGCAAATGTGAGTAACAGTTAGTATTTTACAGACGTGTGAATTTTGTTTATACAAGAATAATAGTTTTTTTTTAAAATGTATTATGTACGTTTTCTTAATCTTTCTTTTCTTAAACTCTGCTTTTCTTTATTTTCTTTGGGGGGGTTTCTATTTTATATGGATAAGATAGGTATCAACATTTTTTCTTTTGGAATATGTACAATGGAATATGTGTGTTGAAAAATAGAATTTACAAAAAAAAAAAGAAAATTCTAGTTCGTTTTGGAGAAATGCTCAAGGTAAGATTAAGCCAGCTAAATAAAATAAAATAATCCACAAATAACTATTGAAAAGCTATTAAATTTGAAGGAGATTTCCTCTATTCCCTGTTAGCTCATTTAAAATAAACCAGGTTGAACACTTGCTTGAAAATTGTTGCCAAAGTCACATGCAACAATAAGGATTTATCCGCAGTAATGACATTGATTTGACAAGCATCTTTTCATCCCTCTCTGAAAATGCCACCTCCAAAATACTTCACAAGCTAGGAATTAACCAGAGGCTAATGTTAAGCAAAGGTAGATAAACCCTCCTCGCAATATGTGGGGCAAGAGTTATATCAGGATGAAGGCAAATGTGTTTACATAAAATGTCAGAAGAGTTTACAGATGTAACAAGTATAAAATAAATCTGGCTAGAAACAAAGCATAATCCAAATTTAAAAATGTGAGACTCCCAAAATGTCACTAAAAGCTCTTCCAATCTGACCAGTTGATTTACCTGCTGGAGGTTAATGACACTGCTTTTGTCACTGTCCAATTCAGCAAATATTAGTTTAGCTCGGAGATCTTGCAATTTCTCCTGATAGTCTTTGATTTCATTATCCTTGGCAGACAACACTTTCTGTAAGTTGTTTAAAAATATTTTAGAAATTAAGATTAAAACAAATTTTAAGCAATAATAGCAAGAAATAAAACATTAGAGTATGGGATAAAATTTACCTTCCACTCTTCAATCTTTGTGTTCACTGCCATCATGACAGGGTCCTCCTCTTCTGTTACAGCTTGGAGCTGGCCAGTAAGATCCTGCACCTATTTACAGAGATGACATAGCATTGCTGAAAGAAACAACCTAATTTCACATAGGTGTGGTCAAGGTGAAGATACTTTCTCACTTAACCTTAGTGTTCAGAATACAATTCCAAGAATACAAAACTGCTTCCAAGCACAGGACTCTTCCAATAATAAAACAAATATGTTCTATTCTCAATAAACTTATATGGCAACTTGCTTCTGTAATTGTTTTTTTTAAAATGTCCATTTAAAGTTTGCTGTGTAGATTTCTGAATCTCTTACTCTGCTAGCCTTCTGAATATCTAAGTAGTTGCTTTGTTTCATTTTTTTCTATGTTTTTTTTTTAAATACACTTTGTTGAAGATGTGGAATTTCTCCCAACATTTGTGGTCCACGGGGGCTGCCACTAGCAGGTCACAGGAGGAGAAATTAGTTTATCGTCATGGAATGATCACCGTGTACCATAACATGAAGTCAATGGAACCAAATTCCAGAAGCCTAATTCAATGTACATACACTTCTAGAATCACACATTTGGCACAAACAAACCAGAGGATATTTCTTCCTCAAATTATCAATGAATTGAAATGTATTCCTTTTAAAGATATCACCTCGAGGGCAGCTTCCCATTGATCAGCTCTCATCAACCACGTGGCAAATCTATCCAAATGACATTTGACCATTACATTTAGGCTTAGACTAACATCTAAGAGAAGTTTATAAAAGGCATGAGGGAAACAATACTAGTCCTACACACCTATGTAAAATTATTTAAGGAAAAACTCATGCAAACTTTACTGTTCCTCAGCCAGAGTCGATTGAAACAATTATATGGGTCAGTTTATTTGAAGCTGTTCGATTCTTTTGTTCACGTAACTCAATTACTGTTGTTCCCTTGAATAATAATAAGTGTGATGGTTTACAAAATTGCTATGTTCAAAAGGTACTATATTGGGAGAAGAAATTGAACTTTATAGATCCAGTGATTTATGAAAGCTCAAAAATTCACATTGTCACTGATGTACTAAGACTTTTGCTCTGGCCATTCATTTCTTCCATATTTGCCATTTCTATCAGTCAATAGATGTCACAAATTGCAGGGCATGTACTTCTTCTCTGGCTGAACAGTAGTCTTTAACTTGGCACACAATACCTGAACTAACATCTTATTGCTAGATCAATCATAAAGACACAAGATCACACTCTTTTATACATCTTTTGAATTACAGTACTATAATCTATCTAAACTACCTGAAAACATTTTATGTTCATTTCAAACTAAACTCACTTTAAAAAAAAATCAAAAATGAAATGTTTTTTCTTGCAGTGGAAAGTAGAAATGGAAAAATAGAATTAGCAGGATATTAGGGCGTAAATTTAATCAAATAGTATGGTCACAGGCCCTTTCAGCCCATGAGCCTGAGCTGTCCAACGACAGCCAATAAATCTACAATCTCTGGTACATTTCAAGTGGTGGGAGGAAACCGGAGCACCCGGAGGAAACCCACGCAGACACGGAGAACATACAAACTTCATAAAGACAGTGTTGGATTTGAACCGCGGTCGCTGGCACTGCAACAACATTGCTAACTGTGCCATTTAGTAAAAAGAAAGTTATCCTCTCCTTAATATATGTCTCTAATGCAAGTTTATTTTATTTTAAAAATAATTTTATTAATTTGAATGAGAAATATTACATGTATATATTGTTTAGATATTAATTAATTAGTTTTTATATAATACAGAATATGAGTCCATATATAAGTAATGCATTGTCATATAATTCTCAAAAAAGTGAAAAACCCTTAAGAATTTCACCTCATATTCTGCCAGATTCTTTTCTTCGGGAACCAAATTCCTACATCCAGACAATCTACATTTGCATCCAGTACACTTACTCATAGTTTGGGTGGCCGCCTCCCCCCTCTGAAGATGATTCCTCCACAATCTCCTTGTTTTATCACAATAAACCTGCTCAAATTCCCAAGCAAAGTGAAGGTCGGAAAAATCAAACATCAATCACAGTTAAGAGCCCTACTTACATTTTGAAATGAAGAGGCCAGTGCTCTGACATCACGGACCACGCAGAATATAAACTCATTTCAGTTAGATCTGATGATTGGAAGTAACATGGGGCCTTGCCTGAAATAACAGCTGATCCTTTTCCTCTTTGAACTGATCCACAGTCTTATCAGTTTGCTGGACAATCAGCTTCATTCTGTTATATTCATCAGTCATCTGCTCCATTTCTTGCGCAGACTCCTTTAGGTTCTTTTGCATCTGTTTGTTCTGTGCCTCCAGCTTTTCATTGACTTCAGACAAATTCTGAAGAATGTAGATAGGAAGATAATAAATCTACTAATACATTTAAACAGCAGACTATTGACAATGAGCCCGCACTTCCCAGAAGACTGGTGAAACCCCTTGGTATATAACACTGTGTAGCTGCATGGCAGCATTTATTGACTAGCCTGTGTGGATGACTCCACCCAGTGTAAACCCTATGAGGTACCCAAGGAGAGCAAGACAAGTACCCTTTACTTATTCACATTCTCTCTTTTCTTTCACACTTTCCCTCCCTCCCAGTGTTCTCTCCTCTCCCACCTTCTTCCCAATAGCCTGTCACTCTTATCCCCTCCCCAGCTTTTTCTTTCTCCCCTCCTCCCACTTGATATATCAAGTCTTAATAAGGCTCCCAACCCAAAACACTGAGTGGTAATTCTGCCTTACCTGTAGGAAAAAGGATTATTTGTGATGTCATTTTTATTTTGGAGACATACAGCACGGTAACAGGCCCTTCCATGCCACCCAATTGATCTATGTTTTGAACTGTGGAAGGAAACTCATGCAGACACGGGGGGAACGTCCAAACTCCTTACAGATAGCGTGGGATTCGAGCCCCGGTCCCAAATGCCGACACTGTAAACAGTGTTGCGCTAATCACTATACTAACTTTGCTATCATATATGCATTCTGACAATAAATCTGAAATCTAAATATGACCATTTCTCTCCTTAATGCTGCCTGACTCACTGAGCCCCTCCACGTTTTCATTAGTTGTTCGAGATTCCAGCAGCTGCACTTTGTAGGTTTCCTTTAATTCCTTTTAAATTTATACTAAGGGGAGGGAAAGGGTATGACTAGATATTAGGTATGAGCCTTAGCCTCACAGGGTTCTTCTGCCATTGGCCAAGATCATGGCTGCTAGCTACCTCGACTCCAAAGTACAACTCTCTAAAAATTCAAACATATATAATGAAGTTGGCAGGGTTACATTAACTGTGTCCACATACGATAGTGGGTCTTAAGAACGTAAGAAATAGAACCAAGACTGATTCTTTTACTTTTGTAATTTTGAAGGATATTTTGGAAAGCATTAACATACTTATAGGGCTTGGCAAGAATCATATGTAGACAAGTATGGGTTGAAGTGGCAGCTTTCCATCTAGAATGATGTGCTGTTAATTATGAAATACAAAATACAGGAATATTTATTTGGAGAAAGAGGGCAGGTGAGATACAAACCAGAGGACATGGGTTAAGGGTGAAAGGGGAAAGTTTAGCTGGAACATTTATGGGGAAAATCTTCACACAGAGAGTGATGGCTGTGGAACAAGCTGATAGCTGAAGTGGTGAATGTGGGCTCAATATTTAAGAATGTGGACAGACACATGGATAAGAGGGGTATGGAGGGTTAATGGCTGGGTGCAGATCAGTGGGACCAGGCAGAAAAATAGTTTGGCAGAGATTAGAAGGGCCTGTTTCTGCACCTGAATTTCATCCAAATAGTGAGCAAGTTCCATGTTCTTTTTGGAGAGCTGAGTTCTGTAGTCCGATTCATCACCCTTCCTGTTGAGAAGTGTCTCACGCTGAGAATCAATTTGCTTCTGATAATCAACAACATCTTGACGCAGTTGATCATTCTGCAAAAGGAATTAGTATGACAGAAACCTCGGAATTAAACCAATAACTAGATATGATAAAAAAAATATTGGTGGATATCGTTAGCCCATCAGTTGGATAAGGCTCTTACCTTTCTTTTAAGTCCTTTTTTCTTTGACAAAAGAAAGTGAAAGAGGTGAATGGGAAAAAGAAAAGACTACAGTACAGCATGTTAACAAGAAAATAAAAGTGAGAAAAAAAGGTGAATTTGACAGTAAGTAAAATTAGACAAGCAGAATTAGAAATGTAAAGAAAATGGAAACAAAAAAACCACCAAGCACAGCAAAACCCCCTGGTATCTGATGATAGGTAGATGTTAGATATGTGAATTTTCCAGTGATTGTAAACTGACCGCTGGGGCACCAATTTTAAACTTCTTTATTTTTTACCTAGTTGTTTTCTGCAATTTTTTTGCTGGTTGCTTGAATTCTGGATAACAGGGGTTTTACTGTAGTCAGCAAACACATTTTAACTTTAATTCAAATCTAAATGCTAATTGGGTATTATAAGTTTCCATCACTGACCTCTCTTCTTAGCTTGTTGTTTTCATTTTCTATCTCCTTGATCCGAATGCCAACCTTAAAAACAGAACAAAAAGTAAATAATGTTATTGACAACACATATACAATTCAATAAGAAATTACAAAATAACTTACACTTTAAAGTCTAAGATGAGAAGGAAACGTTTAAAAGGGACCAAAAGGCACCCTCTTCCACACACAGGGTGCTGGGTCTATGGAACGAGTTGCCAGAGGAATGGTAGAGGTGCGTACTATTACAACATTTTAAAAATCATTTAGAAAGGTCTTAAATAAGAAAGGGATTATTGCAGGGAAAATAAGACTAGGTTGGTTGATTGACATGGATGTTGGGTGAGAGACCCTGCTTCTGTGCTGTAAAACTGACTCTAATTAAAACCTATATTATTAAACTATCCTTTCAATGAATGTTGCTTTCTTTCAGTATATAGAAGAAAACAGTGTTGAGCTGGAAAATTAACAGGGCAGTGATACTGTCTCCAAGACTGGATGCAGCACTGTAGAAGTTTTTCACTCCATCAAATGGGATTATACACTCTAAAATGGGTCTATCAAGAAGTGATATAACATTATATGCTATAAAATTGGTGAAACAGTATTCTGGAGATTTAAACATAAACAGTTTTTCTCTCTCCAGATGCTTCCTGGCCTGCTGAGAACTTCCAATAATTTCTGCTTTATTCTTTCAGATTTCAATTATCCAGAGTTTTGCCTTTGCCAATCACTTGCTGTGATTTTTGATTTGGGGCAGGCATGTAAAATGAAGATTATCTGATTTATTGGGATGGGGTAATGTGAAACAGGATGATGGGCTGAATACTACACTGCCTCTGGATGTCAACAGGATGAATGCTTGCATTGGCAGACTGATCTTCACAGTTTGATGTTGGAATGCTATTTTACCATACATTTCTAGAACGCAAAGGAGGTACAGGCAGTATTGACAAAACCAAGAAGACCTCCTGACAGAAAAGTGCCCAGCTGCACTTACAGCTGGATTAATGCAAGACTAAACCCAGTAACTGAACCAAATCAACAGCTCCACAACCTTCGATCCAGTTTATTAATGTACTTTGAACTTTTTCTTGCATATTTTTTGGAGGTACTCAGGATGGAGAATGCCACAGCAGATAGTAGGGCTTAATGACTTAGCAAACTAAACTTTTATGGACAGCATATGCATACATCACAACCTTCAAACAATTAAGTAAGATTTTGACCACTTAATCATCGAGGACCCTCACCACCCTTTCCTCACTGCTATCATCAGGAAGGACAGGAACCCGAAGATGAATACCCAACAGTACAGAAATAGTTCTTCCCTTCCGCCATCAGATTTTTAAACCTTGCTTTCTTTCTTTTTTGCACTATTTATTTTTGTATTTATGGAACTGTAATTTATAATAATCTGCACCTGTAATGTACAATACTGTTGCCGCAAAACAACAAATTTCATGACACATTCACAACTATATTAACAGTAGTTTAGGGAAATCATATCAGAGCAATGAGGAATATTGATCTATGCAACATTTTGAAACTCCAGGAAAAACTGAATGGATTTGATCAGGTGTCTACTGCCCAAAATTTTCAAATTCCCTACCCCAAAATGAATCCATAAAAATAAAGCTGCTTAAACATGAAAAGACTTGCTTAAATTATTTATTACCATGGCTTAAATATGTATAAAGGATTTAACTTCAAGGTCTGTACGGTGAAGGCAAGGGAGACAGTCAGAATCTTTTTTCCTAGGTAAAAATTTCAAATACCATGGGATGTGGTGGAAGAGGTGAAAAATATTGTGGTATGATGTGAGAGCAACAACACGAGTCCCAGCACAAGGTTCCTCAGACATCGCTTAACTTTTGATCTATTGTGGACACACAGCATCACCTCATTTGTCAGGAAGGCGCAACAGCGACTGCACTTACTGAGAAGACTGAATTGAGCAAGGCTACCATCAATCTCTACAGGTGCTCTATCAAGAGCATTCTGGCCGCCTGCATCACATTGCGGTATGGTTGCTGCAGAGAAGTGGATCAGAGGTCAATCCACAGAGTGGCTGAGAGAATCAATCTCTCTCTCCCCCCCCCCCCCCCACTGACATGTTTACTGTGATCGTAATCTGAAGAGGGGGTGGAAAAATAGAGGACCCCTTCCACCCTGCACAAAGCATCTTTCAGCCCGCTCCCATTGGGAAAGAGATACAGGAATATGAGAGCCAGCATCATCAGGCTCAGTGTGATTACCTCGGACATTGAGAACGCTGAATGACCAAAGGAACTGCTCACATTAACCATCCAAGACTCTCATATTCATGTACAATCAGATGACAATAAACTTGACCTGATGTGCATTTAAAGTGTGGGGGACAGGGGTAAGTTTAAAGGAGATGTGCAAGTAAAGATTTTAAAAACAGCCAGAGATAGTGGTGGAAACATACAATAATAGTGATTTTAAGAGGCTTCAAGATAGACACATGAATATGTAAGGATTAGAGGGATATGGATGATGTACAAGCAGTAGAGATGTTTGTTTAACTTGCCATGTTCATGGCAGACATTGGAGGCTGAAAGGATCTGTTCCTGTGCTGAACTGTTCTGTGGTCATTGAACTGAGAAAAACTTTCAATGGATAGATTCTGCTCTACGGATGGATCAGTTTCAGCATCCCCTTTCATATCGCCACGCAGTTAAACTCAATGCAGTCAAATCCTCTTCCTTCTGCTCCTAAGTTTGTCTGCAAACCTCAAAGGACATGGAATTCTCAAGAGAATATAAGTAACACTGCCGGTTCTACCTCAGAAACTCACATATGACATGGATGCTTCTGTCCCTATGCTTATTAGTAAAAGTTTTCAACTTTCATTCAATCTCATTTCATTTAAGGATACTTTTAGAGACAAAGGTTTGTGATCGATTAACTTTATACCTGCTTACCACTACAAAGACGTGGTGCACAACATTTAAAAGGGAAACCAGATAAATATGAGTGTGAAAATTATCTAAATTTATCAAATTAGATGAAGGGGGGGGGGGGGGAAGTCCCACACCTGACGCCCCAGCCCTGACATCCCGCTCCAGCCGCCCCTGCCCCGTAGTCCTGCGCTGGCCGCCCCTGCCCTGATGTCTCCCACTGGTCGCCCCTGCCCTGACGTCCCCCGACCCGAAGGGACAGGAGCCGGAGTGCGCTCCAAGGTGCCTCTCCTGCAGCTGTCCCTTTCAGGTGGACAGTGCAGCGCTTTCAGGGCTGCCACCTGAATGACCACTCCACAGGTCTGCATCCACTTCTGCAGGTGCATTCTTGGTGGAGAATGCACCTGAAAGTGGGTACTGATTCAACCCCAAATTTACCTTCAGGCTACCTTTCACGAGGGCTCCCAGGTCTTTTTACATCTGGGTATTTTCAAGTGTCTCCCTGTTTATTTTTTCTACCAAAGTGCATGACCATCCACTTTCTGACATTGTGTTTCATTTACCACTTCTCTGCCCCTTCTCCCCATCTGTCTCAGTCCTTCTGCAGCCTCCCTGTTTCCTCAACCTACCTTCGAATCATCTGCAAACTTGGCCACAAAGCCATTCATTCCATAACTAAATCAATAATATACAACATTAATGATCAAACAGTATGATTCCCAAGTAACATCTTTTCAAAGTTCCTTACTTGTTCAACTAGTTTCTTTTCCTTGTTCAGCTCCCTTTCCATTTCAGAAACCTCTCGGTCTTTGAACTGGAGCTGGTTTTCCAGTTGTCGAAGTTCTTCTCGCAAGAATCTGGTATCACGACCTCCAGCATTCACTTGAGCCAGCTGAACCAAAACAAAAAGGAGCACCACTCATCCTCTGAATTTACAAATATCTTACGGAAGAGTTAGATTGCATTCAGAGAGAAAATATGTGATAACTGAAATGCACAAGAGCCTATGCTTGTGGTTTCCAATTAAATACAAAATGCCAAAATCTAATTCTGTTGCAAGAAATACATCTATTCCATAAACAGCATCTCAATCGAAGAACAAATTAAACATTAAAATTATCTGTATTGTCAGAACTCCCTTTGCTTCTGCTAAGTTTCATCATTTACTTGTTAGCAAAAAAAATTCTGCTGTGTGTATCATCCAGCCTGCCTCAGTTCATTCATGAATAAGCATAATGTTAGATAAGGCACAGATTTAAGCCCAAATTAAAGATTAATCATCCATTTTGAATGGGGATCCTAGCACATTTAAGTAAAAGCCTGGTTTTTCTTTTCCCTTCACATCACATAAACATTTTTAATGTTTTTTTTATGTAGTTGGTGGAAATATGGAAGAAACCAAATCTTGAATGCTACTCAAGAAAGGAAGGGGACCTGTAAACTTTGAGCAGAGTCCTGGGGAGGGTGGAGGGTGGGTTGGACATAGTCAAAAAAAAAAGGGTGAAATGGCTGGATTAGATGAAAGAAGACTTCTATTTAGTCTGCAAGAGCAACATGGTGGGTCAAAGGGCCCGTTTCTGTGATGTACAACTATTATTGTTGCAACATTGACAAATGTAGCACTACTTTTAAAAAAAAAATATAATATTCCACAGCAACAAATTAGATGAGCAGCATAAGCAAGGAACCTGCCAGACAAAATATCAGGATAAATTCTGCTTTTTCTTGAATTGAACCCTGGGATATTTTTATCGTCTTCCCAGATACAGCTTTGATCAACAGCACCTCATATATTGGGCTCCTTGCTCAGCCTTGCACTACAGTGTTAGACCAGACTTGTGTGCACAAAGAAGAGAAAGGTGGTTGAACTCCTAAGCAGTTCTCCATTTTAACCCAGTTGATACCCATCAAGTAAAAACACAGAGGAACTCAGCAGGTCTCACCGTGTCCACGGGAAGATATATAAATGCTGCTTTGGGCCCGAACCCTTCGTCAAGGTACCTATCAGGTATTCAGCTCATTTTAGTGGCACCGGACTAGGTGAGATAAAGAGGGATTGATAGAAGCTTGCAAAGATGGATTGACAGGCACAGACCTCTCAGGTCATTACTAGGCAATTAAAAAAAATAGAACTTTGTACTCACCTCTAGTTCATTTTCAAGTTTAAGGACTTTTGCTTTCAGCTGGCTTTCTGGGGGAAAGATATATAACATTGATTCAGTTATCACTCGTGACATGACACTTGAAGCATTAGAGGGATCTGGATCATTGTGTGGAACCAACCACATTGCAAAAGAGAGACTGACCAGTTTTTGCTTCCTCTTCTCCAGCCTTTTCAACTTCCTCTAAAGCCAACTCAACCTCTTGAGCTTTCATCTGCACATTTTTAAAATAAATTAACAAACATGCTGATTGGGAAACCAAAACAGTACAACTCTAACATGCAGGTCATCCTCGGGTAGGTCTTGTGCCTCTCTGGCTGTGCCATCCAACATATGGTGAGCACAGGCATATCAGACAAGGACATCAACCATCCAAGTGCTTTGATATAATTTACTGCACAAAAAAAGTTGTATGATTCTACAATGTCTAAATTCATCCCTTAATTCCTTTTGCCAAAACAATGTTATTCCAAAGATCATGCCTAAATTCTATTAATTTTAATTTTCATTAACTAGCTATAAAAGTTTAAAACAAATTACTTGTAATGTAATCAATCTCTCTGTAGTTAATTACTTGTAGATAGTAATACTGACTGATTTCATCACAGCTGGATTAAAAACGAGTGCCCAAGAATGCCAAGTGACAAACCTTCCCAAGCCAATCATGGACACTGACCTCCCATCCATTGAAGATGGCTATGTGAAGCACTGCCTCAAGAAACAACCGATGTCATAAAAGATCCCGTCATGATTTTTTTTCTTGCTGGTACCCCAGGCAGAATATACTGAAGCCTGTCACCTCAAGGCTCAAGAACATTTTTTCCCCAACATCTGCACTAGGCAACAAAGATTTTGCTTCCTGAACAACCTTGGGTGCATTTTATGGATTTGGGCTGCTGATCACAAAAATTATCTGGATATTTTCTTATTCCATAACTGCCTTTTAGGTACAACCTATTTTTGATATTTCCTGTCATATTTTAAGTGCAGCATGTCATTGAAAATTCAGTTTCCATATTCACACTTGGACTTCTTCCCTGCTGATCTTGGTGCAGTCAGTGATGAACATGGTGAAAGGTTTCACCAGAACATTGAGACTGTGGAAAGGCAGTATCAGGGCAACTGGAATCCATCAATGCTGGCCGACTATTGTTGCACACTGACACAAGAAGCATCATATGCTGAGACCAAACGCAAATCAGCGGCGAAACATTTTTCGGTCTGTTGAACTAACGCAATGTGCCAGCATCATTATGCCATTCAACATGCTAAGTTCAATAAAAGTTAATTTAATGTTTCTCCAACGTCCATGATCTTAAATTATCTGTGCTCAGACTGAAGTTTTTTCACGAAGCAAACTATTTGAAAAAAATATTGCTGTCCAATGCTATCAAGGTCTGAACCTCCCGTACTATCCGAAACATAAAATACTCCAGAACCACTAAAAAAAATCTGTCTACACATTTGAAACATCACATTTTTTTTGCACCAAAGGCAACTGTGAATAATTATTGTATTGCTAAATACAAGCTGCTAGAGGAACTTAGTGGGTCGTGCAGCATCAATGGAAGAAAAAGAATATTCGACATTTTGGGCCAAAGCATCTACTTAAGTATGCTATTTAAGTTTTGGGAGGCCAAATTTGAAGTATTGTGTGCAGTTTTGGCCACCTAATGTAACGTTCTATGGTTCTAAGTTCTTCTACATATTTTACGGCTGACTAATAGCAACCATTAACTTTGATCATAGGAACCTCATCTGTACACACATACCTTCATTAAGGACTGAGTGATGCAGAAAAGCTGAATCAGCTTCTCTGGCTCTTCTGCTGTCAGTTCATTTCCTTCAACCTATGAGCAGAAATTCTGTTACTGCTTAAAATCACTAAATGGAAAGAAAAGTCAGCACTGAAGTCCAACATAAATCAAAAGAAAGACCTTAGATATTGAGTCCATTAACTTATCCGCTAGTTTCTCTCGACTTGGCAAAGAATCCGGATCAACCTTCATTATTTTTTCCCAATCCAGAATGGGAGCCATGTTGGCAGACAGCTGTTAGATTTAACCTATGATATAGTGGGGAAAAAAAGGAAGTGTCACCAACAGTTCAAACCAACCTGTCAACTAAAAGTGTTCTCTGAACTGAAAATCTAGGTCAAACATGGTGGGGGAAGGGGAGATATTTACCAAATAATACTACTGTAAAAATGACAAGTTTTCCCAACAATCTATTGCATCTTCTGATGTCTATTGATTCAAGCTTAATTCAATGCTTCCATGCTTATACTCGGCAACCTTCGACCCAATGGAGTTTGCAGTCCTTTCTTATTATTATGTTATAAACAAAATATTGGAGCAGAAATAGACCAATTAGCCCATTGATGTTCTGCCACGAGCTGATTCATCCTGCCACTCAGCCCCACTTCCCTGCCTCCTAACCCGAGATGTCCTACCTAATCAAATAACTGTCATTCTCTGCCTTATCCTCAGCTTGTTTGTGAACTTTGTATTTTATCCTCATTTTTTTTTTTAAGAGAGTAGTGTGAGCATTCTAATACAACCTCCAAAAGAGCAACCAAGATTATCAAGTGCTTGGTTTGAAAAAGGGCTGGGCTTTTCCTTTATTATTTTTCCTCCTTCTCTCCCACTCCTACCCCGATCCCCCAACCCCTCCACATCCTCTCCTCTCCTCCACCCACCCACTCACCCCCTCCACCCACCCACTCACCCCCTCCACCCACCCACTCACCCCCTCCACCCACCCACTCACCCCCTCCACCCACCCACTCACCCCCTCCTCTCCCCCACCCACCCCACCCCCTCCTCTCTCCTACACCATCTCATCCACCCCTCCTCTTCTCACCCCCTCCCTCCCTCCTCTCCCCCCCTCCCTCCCTCCTCTCCCCCCCTCCCTCCCTCCTCTCCCCCCCTCCCTCCCTCCTCTCCCCCCCTCCCTCCCTCCTCTCCCCCCCTCCCTCCCTCCTCTCCCCCCCTCCCTCCCTCCTCTCCCCCCCTCCCTCCCTCCTCTCCCCCCCTCCCTCCCTCCTCTCCCCCCCTCCCTCCCTCCTCTCCCCCCCTCCCTCCCTCCTCCCTCCTCCCTCCTCCCTCCTCTCCCCCATCTCACCAACCCCCCCCACCAGCCGAAACCAGGGCTGCAACCTCCTCTGCCTGGGGCGTGGACCCCCCCGCCCGGAGCCGACACCACCACCACTCCCCGAACGCACGCGTCCTGACGGCTGCGACCAGGGGCCGGACATTCAGCCCGTTACCTGCCCGCGCTGCTAGGCGACCGCTCGCGCTCTTCACGGCAGCAGCCAATCCGCTCGGCTGCAGAGCGTGAAGCCTCGCGAGATCCGGAATCCCGGGCCAGGGAGACGGGTCGAGGGGCAAGATGTGGGACGTAGGCGGCCTTTGCAGGGGTGTGGAAGGCCAGTAACGCACCAGGCTGCAGAAAGTCCATCACGGCCCCGGCCTCCCTCCATTCAAAACATCCGGGAGGAACGGAGCCTCCAGAAGGCTGCCAACACCAAAGGACCCTCTCCCTCCTCCTCCTCCCCCTCTCTCCCTCCTCCTCCACCCCCTCTCCCTCTCCTCCCCCTCTCCCTCCTCTTCTCCTCCCTCTCTCCCTCCCTCCCCCCTCCCTCCCCCCTCCCTCTCCCTCCCTCTCCCTCCCTCTCCCTCCCCCCTCCCTCTCCCTCCCCCTCCCTCTCCCTCCCCCCTCCCTCTCCCCTCCCCCCTCCCTCTCCCCTCCCTCTCTCCCTCTCCCCTCCCTCCCTCCCCCTCTCCCTCTCTCCCTCTCCCTCCCCCGGTCTCTCACTGCTCCTTTCGGGCAGGAGCCTGAAGACCAGCACCTCGAGGTTCATGAACAGCCATCTGCCTCTTGAACCTTCCGGTAATTACCTTCCAGGGCACCAAAAGATTTATTTTCATTATTGAAACATCACTTGTCTCGAAGACAAGGGACAAGGAGCAATAGAGGATAAGGATAACATTTTTAAATACATTTTCAAATTTCGACCCCCAGCATGGTAACAGACGCACAAGCCCGTGTCGTCCAAATAGACCCAATTGACCCACAACCCCCGGTAAGTTTTGAAGGGTGGGAGGAAACCCACGCTGTCACGGGGAGAACGTACAAATTCCTTACAGACAGAAGGTAAGGAGTAGTCTGCTCAGAAAGGCATCTTAGCCTGACGTGTATGGTTGGAGAAATAGGAAAGTAATAGCAGTACATCGTAACCGAGTCATGAAGGGAAAATTGTGATGGATACATTTCGGAGAGATTTTTGAAGTTTCCACAAAAGTGTCAATCATTAGATTGTACAGAACGTGGAACAGTGATGCAGGTCCTTCAGCCCATCATGTCTGTGCTGAGCAGGATGCTAATCTAATTAATTCCATCCATCTGCCCACATTTTGTATCCCAACTTTTCCTTCTTCACGTGTCTGTCATATTGCAGGTACCAACCACTTTTTATGCCCCTCATCTTTAAGCTCCCCCTCCCGTCTTGAAATGTATCATTGGAAAAAGACTGACCTCCATATCCACTGCTATCTGATAATTTCATAAACTTCTATCAAGTCTCCACTCAGCCTCCGACACTCCCGTTTGTCCAACTTCTCATTACAAATAACATTCTGGTGGCATGTGGTCACACACATGTATACCCACACATATCTCTAGATAGATACCCACACATTTCTCTCGATAGATAGCCACACATACCTCTAGATAGATAGCCACACATACCTCTAGATAGATACCCACTTACATCTCTAGATAGATACCCACACATATCTCTATAGATGCACGCATTTAAGTACTCAGTATATGTCTGTGTATATAGCCACACTTGTTCTGCTAATTTCCCATCCGCACCTTTTGTGTGTGACCAGTGGAGTAATTTCCCGTGCAGTGTTGCAGGACTGTGGATGGTCCTCGCCGCGGAACTCACGCTCGCAGCCACAGCTGCAGCCCGGCTTCTGCGGGCGGACGGCACCGGCACGGACCGGAAGTGAGGTGGGGCCCGGGCTGGAGATCCCACTGAAGGTGGTGGTCAACGGCGTTTCGTGCTGGGCGGCACCGAGAGAAACCGGTAGGGCCAAGGGGAGAGGTCGTCCGTCCGGCGGGGGGCGGGGGCGGGGGTAAGGGTAAGCAGCTGGGAGCTGGGAGGGTAAAGGCGATGGGACTCGAGTGTGGGGGGTGGACACGGGGAAACATTTGGGAGGTGGGAGCCGGTAGGATGATAATGGCAGGGAGGAGAGATGGGTGTGGGGGTCGAGGGTTGGGCGTGAGGAATAGTGGGCGAAGGAGACATTTGGGGAAGGTAGGTGTTGGAGGGAGAGGAGGCTTGGTCAGATTGGAGGAGGGTGGAGCCCTCCGGCCTTTGATGTTTTGCCGACCCATGTATTCTGACCAAAAAAAAATGTACTAAGCCCTTCCTCGTAATCCTCTATTTTATTTTCAGCCATATGCTTGTCTAAGAGTCTTTCAAATCCCCCTATTGTTTCAGCCTCCACCACCATCCTTGGCAATGCATTACAGGCACCCACAACTCACTCTATATATAAAAAATACCCCTGATGTCTCCCCTAAATTTCCCTCCCTTCACTGTGTAAATATGCCCTCTGGTGTTTGGTTTTCCTGCCCTGGGAAAAAGATACTGGCTGTCTACCCTGTCTATGCCTCTTGGAATCTTTTATACCTCTATTAAGTCGCCTCTCATCCTTCTTCCCTGATCTACTAACCTTGCCTCATAAAACTTGTTTTCCAATCCAGGCAACATCCTGGTAAATCTCCTCTGCATCTTCTCCACATCGTTCCTGAGGTGACCAGAACTAAACTGATGATTGAAGTTTGGGAAATGATGCACTGACCTCTTGTGCAAGTCTGACACTGGCTTGTATGTTTTTACTTTCTAAAATGACTTATTTACCTTGCTGAGAAGGGATGAGTACAATTAAATTGTCAGAAGCACTTAAATGGTTGACATGTATGTTTGTTGTATCATTGGAGAGAGAGAGAGAGAAAGGTGCTTTTTTTTATGCCTTCCACAATCTGAAGATGACTCAAAGCAATAATTTTGAATTGAGATGCTTTCAGTAATGTATGACATGCAGCAACCAATTGACACTTGGTGATATTTGTATGAGCTACATTGACAATTGACAACTGGCAACGGAATGATCCTGTTGTAGGTGGAGTGAGAGTTCAGAGAACTGCGTGTATGATGTGAGTAACAAGTAAAACTATATGTAGTTGCATCTATGGAATTGAACTTTCAACTACATTTTTCTTACTGAGGTCAACGATGTTTGATGCTTGTTTTGGTGGAGCAGAATAGCATAACTGCATTATTTGACTCTGGGAAGGTTTTTGATTTTTTTTTGTGTAGCATAGGAAATGAAATGAGCTTTCCCATAAATTGAAAGTTATATTACATCTATTTTTGAGAATGTATCTAATTACAACGTCAGTTGTGGTTCAAGTCGTTACGCTATTGTCTCATCTTCTATTGATTGTCTGACCTGGAGTTACAAAATATAACCAGTTTTGATTAATCCGCTCTCTGCGTACTTTGAGAAGTAGTGAATTTCTGATACATCACATTTAAGTGGGCAGAATTTCACGCGCTTCATGATTTAATTATTTCTGAGTAGTTTGAGGATACAAGTCCACTTAAGAAATCTGAGGGCACCATTGTAGTGAATGTAGATAAGATCACATGTCGAGCGATGCACAAGGTTCTGGTTGCCATTATTATAGAAAAGATAGCAGGTCCTGGGGTGAGTGCAGAGAGGAGCACTTTGACATTCTCTACCTGAGTGGGTAGTGGTGGCTATTTGAAACATGATCTCATTTGCAGAAGGTAAGGGGATTAATACAGGAGATGACACAGAGGTGGAAGATTAGCTAATATTTTAATAACTAACAGTGGGACAAGCTATCTGGGGTTAATCTTAACCTTGGGTGTTGTTTGTGTGGAGTTTGCATGCTCTCCCTGTGACTGCATAGGTTTCCTCTGGGTGCTCCAGTTTTCTCCCACATGCCAAAGAAATAAGTTAGTAGGTTAATTGACGCTAGTGCGCAAGTGAATGGAGTTTCTGGGGGGACTTGGTGAGAACATGGGGAGAGAAAAAAGATGTTTAAAGCAGGATTACCGTAAGTTAATGTTTGGTCATCATGGACATGATGGGCTGAATGGTCTGCTTCCTTGCTGTATGACTATAACCAACAAAATGCTCTGTTTCATGTGTTTTTATTGTTGCCTTTCATGGTTTACTTGAAGTATATTTTCAACTTGAGAAGATCCATGAAGATGTATCTGACACTTATGGGGATTGGTAGATGCTGGTTAAGAGTATTTTCTGGTTGCTTGAGACTTGTTCTTACAAGGCCTACCTAATACACTTGTATTAAGAATAAAACACAAATGTTTAAAACACAAAAGTACTGAAAAAAATTTCACTTGTATGAATATATAAACCTTAAAGCATTATATTTTACTTTTAGTCACATTTTTGAAAATATTTAGCTGTTGGTGCATTTGTAACTTGCTCCCTCTGCACAGATAAACAATAATATTATAGTTATCCCTCCTTATCCCTCCCCCAAGTTTATAGATAAAGCCTCTTACTAGGGCAACTTTTACTAAGCAAAAATAAGGAGACAATTTAAGAGAATCTCGCCAACAGCGAGTGGCATCAACCAGCTCTTCATCCTGAGCGACCCATTGCTGTTTTATGCAATTTTATTCAAACAGCTGTAATGAACAAAGCAAGGTTTATGTTACTTCAGACATTTACTTTTACAATTTTAAACTTGCTAATTTTTACATATTATTTTATTCTTATTTATTTTAATTTTTAAAATGTATTTTCATTGATTTTTTTTCTTGAAACTGCTGGTTACTTGAATTATGAATACCAGGGGTTTTACTGTATTCTTATCTTTCCTGACACATCATGCAATATATTTGAATAGAAATCTTTTGAACCATAAAATCCATAGTGTAGCGAGACGCAGACCAGCCTACAAAATGGCTGACGATTGTGGTGACCTTGTGGACCTGTGTTGACACTGGCTGTCATCTCAGATAACGTGCTGCATGGCAGGAAGACGGGTAATTGTGGCAGGAGCACCAGCAAATCCCAGGGGCTTGTATAAACGTGACGGCCAGTGCAATAAACCAGTCTCAACTTCAAGACTTTAGTGTGCATGTCATTCTTGTCCACGCCTGTGTAGCGCGAACACTACATTGATGACCCCGACGGTCCAACCATTAGTTGGACCTGAAGATGACAGACCAGGTAGAGCCAGTGATCATCCACGTGCTCTCACTCAGTCTCCCAATGTTTTGGGTGTCGCAGCCACACCTGGGTCAAGCAGACCAAGGCTCAGTTCCAGCTTTGACACATAGCCGCCGCCGACACCCGCTACTTCTACGTTGTAAGTGCACTCAATCAAGATACAGTATCAAGTGTCGTAGATTTCCTACAACAACCTCCGGAGTAAGACAAATATTCAGCCCTCAAAGAGCTATTAATCACACTTTCGGGCTTTCCCGGCACCAGCGCACTGCCTGATTGCTGCATATTGACAGATTGGGGGACTGAGCCCCATCCCCACTCATGAGCGAGATACTTGCTTTGACTGAGGGCCATAAATCTTGTCTGTTCTTTGAGCAGATCTTTCTGGAGCAGCTGCCCAAGGATATCCAACTCTTGCTCATGGATGAGGACTTCAGCGACCCCCGGAGGGTTGCCGGGCAGACATACTCTGGAGAGCGAAGATGTATACCAGCACCATCGTAGACCACATCAGCAAGCCGCAAGAACAGCTGACTGAGACCAAGACCAGTGGAGAGGCATTAATACCCTGGGACAATTCTGCTGCTATTATCTGCATTGGATGCAGAGGCCCATCGATGCTGTCCACCCTGTGGGTTTTCGGGAAACCCCCTGGATAACTGTCGTTGATGGCTGTGGCAGTTGGCCCATGTGATAGCCTCCTTTATGTTTGGGACTCCTTGCCAGGCGTTTCCTGGTCGACACTGGTGCCGAGATAAGCATCCTGCCCCCCCCCCCCCACCCCCGCAATGGCAAGCAGGGCCCAGCACTGGGGCAGCTAACAGCTCCTCCATCTGGACTTTTAATACTCGCACCATCTCCCTTCAGTCCATGCCTGTTTGCATGGACCTTTATCCTTGCGGTACTGGTACAACTGCTCCTAGAGCTGACTTCCTTCATGCCCACTGCCTGCTTGTAGATCTCAAGGGACGGCGTTTGGTGCATGCCAGAACCTTTTAGACTCTACTTCTGGGGGAAGCCAAACTACCCCCCCACCTTGACTCTATAATGCTTTCAGATAATCAGTTCACCCGATCCTGGCAGAGTTCCCTTCAATAGTGGCACTGCAGTTCTCAGCTGCTGAGCCAAAGCACAGGGTAAGGCACCACATTCTGACCAAAAGCCCCCCCTTTCCATGTCAGGGCACACTGACTCCCTCACAAAAAGCTCAGCCTAGTGAAGGAGGAGTTCAAGAAAATGGAGGAGCTAGGGACTGTGCAGGTCTCTGACGGTCACTGGGCCTCCCCCCTCCACATGGTGCAAAAAACAGCGGGAGGGTGGAGGCCACCGCCCAATATCATATCCAAGACTTCACTGCCAACCTGCATGGGGCACGGGTGTTTTCTAAGGTGAACCTCATCCGGAGTATGACTAAATTCAAGTTCACCTCCAGGACGTCCTCAAGACCGTGATTATAATTTCTACTCTTGCCCTTTGGTCTAAAAAATGTGGCACAAACTTTCCAGCGGCTGATGGCGCAGTGGGCCAGGACCTTCCATTCGCATTCATCTATTTGAACAATATCCTCATTGCTAGCCACAGTCACAAAGATCACGCCGTCCACCTTAGACATCTGTGCACCCGATTGAGTGAGTTCGGTTTGACAATTAACCCCGCAAAGTGCCAGTTCGTTCTGGACACTATTGATTTCTGGAGCACAAAATAAAAAAAAAACATGATGCAACACCCCTCCCCGAAAAGGTTGAGGCAGTCCAGCACTTCGCCAAGCCACAACCAGTAAAAGGGCTACAGGAATTCGCTGGTATGATAAACTTTTACCACAGATTCATACCAGCAGCAGCCCACATCATGTGCCTCCTCTTCGCACTGATGGGGAAGACAAAGGACATCACCTGGGATAGTGGCCAATGCAACCCTTCAAGACCAGAGGCACCTACCGCTCAACAGTTGACGCCTCCAGCATAGCAGTAGCGGGCATACTGGAACAGTTCTTGAAGGCCAGTGGCCACCCCTGGCGTTTTTCAGCAGGCACCTCTACCCCCAAGAGCTCAAATACAGCGCTTTTGAACGAGAGCTATTGATGCTATACCTGATGGTAAGACATTTCTGTAACTTTTTGGAAGGTCAGCAATTCAAGGACTTCACCGATCACAAGCCATTTACCTTTGCCTTCCATAAGATATCGGACCCGTGATCGGCCCAACAACAGAGACACTTGTCCTATGTGTCTAAATTTAACACAGACATACAGCACATCACGGGGAAAAGGTCAACTATGTGGCCCTTGCCAAAGCGCAGCAGCAGGACCCTGGCAACGCAAGGGCAAACTTGCAAGTCAACGGGCAACAGTCCAATCATTAGTTCGGTGTGGGGGGGGGGGGGGGGTGTCATGTAGTGGCCTGTGCACAGAGATGCAGACTGGCCTACAAAATGGCTGATGAATGGGACGACTGCACAGACCTGGGGGAGACACTGGTCGTCATCCCAGGTGACCTCCCACATGGCGGGAAGATGGGAAACAGTGGTGGGAATGCTGGCCAATCCCAGGCCGGTGCTCCGATGATGCAGGGCCCTGATATCAGCGCCTGGGACCCAAATAAATGCAGCAGCCAGTGCAATAAACCAGTCTCAACTTCAAGGCTTTGGTGTGTGTGTGTGTGTTATTCTTCTCCATTCCTGTGTCGTGCGAACGCTACAATAGGAAACTTTTAGAAAATCTTCATAGATTTCATTTAAAAAAATGAAGCATATATTAATCTATTTGAGAGTAATGCAATTATGCATTGTGTGCTCAAGGTCAGGAATCCCCTAGAAAAAATAGTCAGTAAACAGGAAAACTGTTGTGGAGACTGGGTTGAAAATGCTACATTTTAGCACTCTTGTTCACCTTTGTGTATTTTGTTTGCATAGAGTTGACTGAAAAATAAGTTAATAGGGCAATCGTCTAAGATAGCTCATCATAAGTTGAGAAGTAAAAGTGGCTACAGAAAATAAAAATAATTGGATTAATGATGTTGTACTTCATTCCATAGATGTATAAACAAAAATATATTTTGAATTCTAGTTTTCTGCAGGAGAATGGCTGAAGTAAGCTGGAAGGAGGTACTTCTTTTGATCGGGGTGGTGGTTGTGTGTTACTGGAACAGTACCTCTTGTGGGTTTGTCTTTGATGATGTTTCAGCCATTCTGGACAATAAAGATCTCCATCCCTCAACACCACTGAAGAACCTCTTCCGCAATGACTTCTGGGGAACCCCTATGAGTGAGGTAATACTGCAATTGTGTGATCTTAAGATAAAAAAATTCCAACATTGCAAATTAGACTTTTTTAAAATGTTGCTTTTAACCAACTTTCAAAGGTGCAATCTCAAAGGAAATGGAAGTATGATTTACTGTTCAATGGTTAATTCCTTGCCTACCTGATTCCCAAATCTGTTCATTACTTAATATCTGTTGATAGTCACCTTGGGTACATTCAATGATTGAGCAACTCCCACCATCCGACAAGAATTCCAAAGGTGTGCAACATGTCAAAGAAGTTCATCCTCTTCTGCTGATTGGCCCTTCCTGTTGGCATTATTCTAAACTCTGCAGTGTAAGCCTCTCAGCATATACCCTGTCGATCCCCTCTGAACTCTGTGTCTCACGAACATCTCATTTTAAATACTAGTGAAGATTGGGCAGCCTTGGCCAAATTTCTCCTCGTTCCACTCATTTGTCTTGTCTCAGCCAGAACCACCAGGCTGAGAAATGGCTTCTTCCCACGGGCAGTGAGAATGCTGAATTAACCCTCTGAGACAACTATTTATTAAACGATATGTATTGCATATATCTGGATTGTATGTGTGTTATGTCTGGTGGTGTTTTTGCACCGAGGACTGGAGAACACTGTTTCGTTGGGTTGTACTTGTACAATTGGATGAAAATAAACTTGAACTAATGCATCTGCATTACCCCAAAGCCATAATTTGTCTTAAATGGTTATCTAGATAATGGCAGGACTGTCAGCATTGCTGTTAGTGAAATGCTATTACAGCGACAGTGACTTGGATTCGAAAGCGGTGCTGTTTGTACATTCTCCCATATCTCCATGGATTTCCTCCAAGTTCTGTTTTTTTCCACCCTTCAGAAATGTACAGAGGTTGTAGGTCAATTAGGGCATTTGGGCGGCAGAAGCTGGAAGGACCTATTTACTGTGCTGCATGTCGAAATTTTTTAAAAAATTAACTGCATCATTATTTGAAATCTCTACCTCCTGTGAAATTAAGGGTGTGGCAGGAAAGTGGACGTGAAATGGAACATCAACATTGGTTCTAGTAAATCGTAGGGTACTCTTGTTCACTAACATCTGATCATGTCCTTTAAAAGTGAGTATCCCATTAAGTTTGTTCGGTACAAAACCATTTTCAGGATTTAATTCAGACTGGTGTTTTCTCAACCTGCCTCAATTTCCATCTTCTGAATATAAGGTCATTCAAAATTCATCTGATTTGCATCCCCTTCTCTTCAAATTGCCACTGAGTGCACAGACTCACTCTGGCAGCTGACTAAATTTTTTAAGTTCTCATTCTGTACAAATCCTTTCTGGTCTTGCAGTCCCCTCTAATATCCGACTGCTATTGGATATTTTCCACTCTTCCAGTTCAGCCTTCCTATGCAATCTTGATTTTCCTTCTCAAATTATGCATCCCTATCTTATTTTCTGTTCAGATATTATTTTAAAGACTTCAATCATGGTTTCTACAGATTTTCGTGTTTTACTTTTACTTTAAAGACTACCTCATTAGCCACCAGAGCTAATGAGTGACTTACCATCTTGAAGGTGCACTAGAAGAATGAGAGGGGAACTTATGGAAATGTACAAAATTGTCAAAAGCATAGATAAGATTGAGGTAGGCAAGTTGTTCCCCTAACGCTACTGCACTCCTCTCTTCCGAGCTGAGGGCCCAGTCTCAGTGCCAAAGACATGACCACTTCAACTTGTCCCTGGTAGGGCATTCCCACCAACAGTATCCAAAACAGTATACTTATTCTTTATGGGAAGGGCCACCGGGGTACTATGCTCTTTCTGCCTCGTCCCCTTTACGTCCCCTGTCATTCACGCAGCTGCCTGACTTTTAGGGGTGACTGCTTCCCTAAAACTCCTCTCCATCGCTGCCTCCGAAATGATCAGGTTCATCAAGCTGCAGGTTTTATGCTATTTCCCTTATTCTAGTACTCCACAGGAAGCTGAAATATTTTTCCTACTCCACCTTGACTTCTTAAAATTAAATTGTTCCTATAGTGTGGCATTCATTACTAGATGTGGTTCTCTGATGTGGTCAGCAAGGCCATTTGTCAAAGGATAAACTGAAACTTTCAAGACTGGCATTAAAAACATTTCATTCAATAGGAGTCTAAAGGAATATGGAGCAAAACCAGGCAAATGGAATTGGAAAAAAAATTGAAAAGGAGTTAATTGAAGGAGAAAAAAACAAATACTGTACAGGGCTGCTGTTTACCAAAATGAGCTGGAGTTTGGAACATGTGGCCTTGTGCGGACTATATGTATAAATAGTAAGATTTAAAATAATAACCACTCAAGTCTGTGGGTAACAATCTGCCTCTAGGCTGTATTCCATTCCAGAGACTTCATTACAAAAATTTAAACTGGTCCTCTAACTCAGTATTGAGAAAGTGCCGCCTGGTCAGAATTGCAGTCTTCAAGCCAATCTCTACACCCGCTCAGGTGAATATGGACCAATTGAAAGAATTACAATTGAGTTCTAGTACAGAGAAAATTATTCAGATGTAACAATTTATTGGGAAAAATACTTAAAACAAAAATAAATTATTGTGGATATGGTTTAATCTTGAATGGCTTGTAATGTTCTAATGTGAATTGATTTGTAATTTTTGTTCTGTTCACATACTTTTATTTGAATTGAGTTATTTTCTATTTGTATGGATTTGTAAATTGTCAAAATTTGTTGTTTTATTTTGCAGGAAAGAAGCCACAAATCATACCGGCCCCTTACTGTGCTCACCTTTCGACTGAACTACCTGTTCAGTGAACTGAATTCTGCTTTCTACCACCTTTCAAACCTTGTTCTGCATGCATTGGTCTGTATAATCTATCTCAAAGTGTGCCAGTTGTTTCTGGATAGAAAATCCAGCCTTGTCGCCTCTCTGCTTTTTGCAGTTCATCCAATTCACACCGAAGCAGTAAGTAAGGATTTATGATGTCGTAAGTATATTCTGTATTTTATGGTGCAGTAAATTGTCCAAACTTATTGAAGTCTGACGTGCAAATAACAATAGGATTTCCTAAACAATCAATTTAGAACCATGTGCTTAGAGCAACACCTTTACACTACAAGCGATCAGGACTTGGTTTCGAATCCCACGCTGTCTGTAAGGAATTTGTGCATTCTCCCGTGTCTCCGTGGGTTTTCCCTGGGGGCTTCAGTTTCCTCCCACCATTTGAAACGTACTGGGGGGTGTAGGTTGATTGGGTGTAATTGGATGCCATGGGCTCGTGGGCCAAAATGGCCTGTTACCATGCAGTATGTCTAAAAATTAAAAACAAATTGAAAAGAGACCATTCAGCCCATATCCATGTTGGCAGAGAACAAGTTGATCTGGTACTTCTGGGGATCATGCAATAGCTCTCTACAATACTGGATACTGGACAATGAACAAAATGAAACAATAAAAGTTTACAGTGAGCGACAGCATCCTTGGGAATTGTCATACTGCTCACAACATCGAAGGAAGCCGTTTAACCAATTGAGTCTGTTCTATAGTTCTCAGCAATTCCTTCCCTGGAGCTTATTCTTTCTCATGTGTGCAACATGTCCTTGCTGATGCTCTTGCATTTCACTTACACCAAGGGTAATTTACAATAATTGGCTGACCAACCACCGTGTCCTTTGTGATGTGAGAGGCAACTGAAGGAACACCCCAGGCATCAATTCTTGGCCCTCAATAGTTTACCATTTGTGTTAATGACCTGGAGGAAGAAAAGCAGTGTAGGATTTCTATGCTTGCCGGTGATATGGGAAAAGATGGAAAGGTGCTGTGGGGTTGTGCAACAGATTAGATAGTTTGAGTGATTACGTGAAAACTGGGCAAGTGGAGTTTAATGTGGGGAAGGGGAAGGTCACACACTTCAGTAAGGGGAATTAAAGGATGGATTATTATCTAAATGGCAAGAGACTGAAACAGGGGATCTAGGTGTTCTAATGCATCAATCATGAAAGGTTAAGTCATAAAAGCACACCGAAATGCTGGAGATCTTGGATTGTCCATAGGAATAAAGATATATTGCCAACATTTCGGGCTTCAAGAAATGAACAAAGAATAAGCAAAAAAAACCAGGAAATCTCAGAATCGAGATAGTGCTGTCCGCAGACTTTGGTGTTTCATGAAAGGTTAGCTGGCAGGTCCAACAAATAGCTCAGAAGGCAAATGGCATGTTGGCCTATATTGTGAAAGGGTTGGAATTTTAGAAGAAGACTTTGAAACAGTTGTCCAGCTGAGTACAATACCCTGCAATTTTGGCTGCCTTAACTTAAAAGTGCACATAGTCTAAAGGAGATTCACCAGATTAAATCCTGGAATAAGAGGCTAGACAGTTTGAATTTGTATTTCTTGGAGTTTAGAAGAATATGGGGTGATTTTATTCAAACAATTGAGATCCAAAGTAGGCTTGGCAGAGTAGCTGTTTTATTAATGGGAGAGTCACAAAGGGACAGTCATTTAAAACCAAAGGGTGTAGAAATTTCTTAACTTGGATGGTAATGAACCTTTGGACTTCTTTGCCATGCAGTGAGTTGGAAGACGCATCACTAAATATACTTGTGGTGAAGATAATTGTTTAAAAGATCGAGAATCAATGTCTGTGTGTAGTACCAAATATCCGCCACTGTGTGGCACAACTCACCTTGGTAGTGTATCATCCGACAATCATAGCAAGCACATTGGATTCATGGCAGAAACCCAGGCCATTCACCCCAACTGAAGTCTGCTGTTATAATACTCCACCAGAGCTCCCCTCCACAACCTCCATCTCATCTTGCCAGTACATCCTTTTATTCCATTCACTCCCTATTCAGGTTCCCCCTGGGGTGCATAATTGATATTCATTTCAATCGTTACACATGGGCAGCAAATTTCACACTCAAAGCACATATTGTAGACAGAGAAGCTTCTCTCCAATTCCCTGTTAGATTCAATGGGACTTTTTTATATTTATAGCCTCCACTTTTGGTTCAAGCTGATATATCTGCCAATGTTGTCCAATTCCTTCATAGTTTTAATGTCTGGTGCCTCTCACTGGCTCAGCAGTTATTTAGAGACATTTGGACAGTAGTAATCTCAACTGAATTTTTTTTTACTGTTGGTAGTGAGATTATTATAGTTGACTGTAAAAAGATGATATTTTGCACATCTGTTGAAAACCCATTGAGCAAAACTCTTCCCTCTTGTTAGCAATTTTTATGGTTCATGTGGTCGTCACTGCCAAGGTCATCGTTTCATCCCCACATATAATCACTCTGATGTTAATAGTGAGCCATCATCTTGAATTGTGCAATCCCATTGGTGAAGTTCAGTGCTGTTATATGAAGAAGGGACCCTTTTAAGTCTGTCTCCCCCCCCACCTTATTTTAGATGACCCTATCCTGCGAAAAAGACTGAGTTGTTTACCTTAATCTATGACGCTCATGATTTTATGAACCTCTATAAAGCTGCAATTTAAGGCAACCAGTTCAATAGCATTCTTGTGAATCTGCATCTTAGTAGTATATTTCCAATAGCTGGCTGTCCAGAACTGTGCACAATAAAAAATGGTCTTGCCAACATCTTGTACAGTTTAGCAGCTCTAACTTTATTTTGGTTATAATATGACATGTTACCTTGTCTGGAGATTTTCATTTTTCTCTCTCTATATCCTACAGGTCACTGGAGTCGTGGGACGGGCTGAACTGTTGTCCTCTGTTTTCTTTCTGGCTGCATTTTTATCATACACCAAATCTAAAGGTCCCAACAATTCAATCGGTAAGGGAACTTCCATTTTTCTTAATGCCTACCAGATCCTGTGCACTTAAGGCAAATTCATCAGTAGAAATTTAGCAACTAGTTTGTGACACAATAAACTAGCCATTAACTGCAGAGATCTGTTTATTTGGGCTGTTTCAGAATTCATTGTCTTCACCCTTTGGACTCGGGCCATTTTTAACCTTTCACAATATATACCGTACTTCGAACTGACTCCATGGGTAAACCTTTACAGTATGAACACCAGTAGCTGGTGATTGGGTATGAAACCAGTCCTGGGAAACCAGGATACAGAGTTGGGAGTCCTGCAAAAAAGGGACATGGAATATGTGCGCTTGTTGGTAGTCCCTGAAAACCAGGACATGGAGTCCAAAGGGTTATACGGAAGGGTGATTTTCTAAATTTAAATGTTAAATGGATCAGAAACATAGAAAAATAGGGGCAGGAGTAGCTCTTTTAGCTTTCTCCATCATTCAATAAGATGTGACTAATCATCTGCCTCAATATCATATTCCTTCTCTCTCCATAACCCTTGATGCCTTTTGTTTCCTCAAATTTATTTGTTTCCTCCTTAACAATATTCCACCTCTGCAATAGCAAGTTTCACAGTTTGTTATCCTATGAGTGCAAATTCTCTGCCCCTCTCAGCCACAAATGTCTTTTCCAGTATTCCGAGACCGCAGTACCTCATTCTGGACCTCCGTCCAGGTGAAAGATTCTGCTCACATCCAGTCTGTTCAACCTGTCAGTATTTTGCAAGCTTTAATGTTGTCTGCCCATTTGTCTCCATAACCCGCTGCGGTCTTTCCAGCTTCTTCTTGTTTGCTTTTAACTACCAGTTCTCTCTCGTTCTTTTCCATTGTCAGATTTGAGACCAGTTAGCCCACTACACCTGCTCTTAGAACAATTCCATCAAACCCATTCCCTCACTTATTAATTATTTGCTCATATTCCTTTTTTCAAATAGTGGAGTTATCTTTTCAGTTAGTGAGAATTATTACACACTATTTAATTTTAAATAATTAAGAACAATGCATTCACTGTTTACTTCCTGTAAACACTGAAATTAATTTTTATCAGGCCCTTTTAATAGGATGGAATCTAAATCAGTGGTTCTCAACCTTTTTCTTCTCACTCACATCCCACTTTAAGTATTCCCTATGTCATAGGTGCTCTGTGATTAGTAAGGGATTACTTAAGGTGGGATGTGAGTGGGAAGGGAAGGTTGAGAACCACTGTTTTAATTGTACCTAATTGATTTATTATGTGCACGGTTTCATAACTCTAAAAGAAATGGGCCAATGACAATTTTTCTCAAGCAAAATATTTCAGTAACAATTGGGTCCAGAGCAGTGATTCTCAACCTTTAGAACCTTCTGAAGAACAAGGATGTTTATTCAATTTAATTTGTTTACCTGCTTATCTTTGAATATTGTATCCCTTGTAGTGTAAAGACAGGATTTTGAACCTTGCAACAACAGTCCCAGTGTACTCTTAAAATGCATACTTGCTGATATTTTCCTGCAGTTTGAAGATTCTAAAACAGTAATGCTTTTCTGTATTTCTTATTAATTTTTGGGATCTGGGGATGTCTGACATTTACTCCACCCTAATTGAATACTTGAGAATGTAGTGGGGAGCTACTGTCTTGAATTATTATTTTTAAATTTGAAGATACAGCAAAGTAACAGGCCCTACTTGTCCATGAACCCATGCCACCCAATTATACCCAAGTGACTGATTAACCTACAAATCCTGTCGTACGTCTTTGGAACTTGAGAGGAAACTGGAGCACCCAGAAAAATCCCATGCTAATGAGGGGAGAATCCTTGCAGACAACAGTGGATTCAAATCTGGGTAGCAGGCACTGTAGAAGCATGGTGGTAACTGCTAACCATCTGCTGTAGTCTCCTTGATAAAAGTGCTTTTGGTAGGAAATTCTGGGATTTTAACTCAGCGATGAAGGGTTTTTTCTATTTGGATGGAATATGACTTGGAAGGGAACTGGCAGGCAGCAGTGTTACTGTGTACCTGCTGCCTTGTCTTCATGACATTGAGTCTGGAGGTTGGGGATGTGCTGCAGGATAGGTTTTCTGGGTAATTGCAGGGCATTTTGTAGATGGCACAAACTACAACCACTCCACGTGGAGTGGAGGAATGAAACTCCTGAGTGGATGATGGGTGGCAGTCAAGTGGGCTGCCTTAACATGGAATCTGTCAAGCTTCTGGGGAGTTGTTAGAGCTGAAGTCATCCAGACTAACAGAGGGTGTTCTCATCACACTGCTGACCTGAGCCTTGGAAATTAGAGTAACTAACTGTAGGATGTTCCCAATGGCCAGGTCACAGTCTGAGGATGGGTTAAACCACAAGACTGAGCTGGAGAGACATGCCTTCCAGAGAGTACTTAACCACAGAAAGTAATTGGATGCAAATTCAGTAAATATATTCCAGCAGGAGTTGGATATTTTTCTGAAGCTAGAGGGATCAAAGTAGATATGGAGAAAGCTGGAAAAGGATATTGAATTGGAAGGATTATCCATGGTCACGTGGAATGACAGCGTGGGCTTTTCTGTTCCTTGAGCGTGCATTGGCAGTATTGGAGAAATTATGTAGTACAGCCACTCTCAACTATGTTTTGGCTATGGCCCCCTTAGGACTTCAAAGTTTATGGGGCCCCTTCCCTGTGAAGCAGTCAAGCTTTTGTTTCTTCCATACCTTCTCCTACCAACTACATAAAAAAACATGAAAAATATTTGTTACGTGAGGGGAAAAGAAAACAAAGCTTTAAATATGCAGTGGCCTCCTGGTTTGGGGAGGGGGTGGTGGGGGGAGTTGAGGGTGTTGTAGAGCCCACTTGACCACCTACCACCCATCATCCACTCAGGACTTTGATTATCTAGTGAACTATCTCATTGCAATTTGTGGGGTCTCGCTGAGTGCATTTTTCTTGTCATCATGCCTTTGCGACAATCTCTGCTTCATTGGTAGTGATGGAGCTTTGCAGATCAAGAGGTTGCAAGTCTTTATAGTTGGAAATTTACATCTTTGTTCTTGACTGGACAGGATGAAATGTCCGTTGTTTTTCTGCTTGCAGTGTGGACACCCATTGTCACCACAATCATTTTAGTTGCTGCTGCAACACTTTGCAAAGAACAGGGAATAACAGTCATTGGTATATGCTTTGTGTACGAAATCTTTGTGGCTCAAGGGGTAAGTAACATTTTGTAAATTCATTGCTTGTGTCATTAGAAGGCTGCAAGCGAGTCCCTTTTGATAAATATTGAGGATGCCTTTATTTTTTTAAAACATGCACTGGGGAGAACAGTTTCCATTAGCAGGTGAGATGGTAATCAAGGAATCTAAATTGAAGATGACCAGTGAAAGAATTGGAGGGGCATTCAAGTTCATTGTCAGAATTTCATGGATTTGATTGGGTGGCATTGACCCTTGTCCATATTCCAACCAGGCTTGGGCTTGTTCGGGAACACCATTATAATGAAAGTGTCATCCCAAAAACTCAGTGTGAATTGTCCCTTCCTATTGGTTTGATTCTTCATCCATTCACCTTGAACCTGATCTTTTCTTATGGAAGCAATTTCTCTTTCCCCTTTCTTGAACACCTCTATCAAATACCCTTCTAACCTCCTACTAGAAGAGAACCACCTTCGCCACGTACCTAAAGTCCTCACTCCTGTAAAAGCCTGTAACTACAAATCAATGAATAAGTGTTAGCTTGAAGTTTGTCTATTATTACATGTACCAAAATGCAGTGATAGAGGTGGTTTTGTGACCAGTTAGATATATAGTACAATATAGTACAGGAAAAACAAGGACTGGTTCGACGAAAACAGCCAGGAAATCCAGGAGCTGCTGGCAAAGAAGCGAGCTGCCCACCAGGCTCACCTTACAAAGCTGTCCTGGCCAGAGAAGAAACAAGCCTTCCGTCGCGCATGCAGCCATCTTCAGCGCAAACTCCGGGAGATCCAAAATGAGTGGTGGACTAGCCTCGCCAAACGAACCCAGCTCAGCACGGAAATTGGCGACTTCAGGGATTTTTATGAGGCTCTAAAGGCTGTGTACTCAGGCAGCACTGTGTAAAAGGCTCACCCCAAGTCCAAAGCCCGCTGCGCAGCTCAGACGGCAAAGTCCTCCTCAGCGACGAGATTTCCAACCTCAACCGATGGTCAGAACACTTCCAATCTCTTTTCAGTGCCAACCGCTCAGTCCAAGATTCCGCCCTGCTCCAGCTCCCTCAACAGCCCCTAAGGCTAGAGCTGGATGAGGTCCTCACTCGGGAAGAGACATATAAGGCAATTGAACAACTGAAAAATGGCAAAGCAGCAGGTATGGATGGAATCCCCCCCAGAGGTCTGGAAGGCTGGTGGCAAAACTCTGCATGCCAAACTGCATGAGTTTTTCAAGCTTTGCTGGGACCAAGGAAAACTGCCTCAGGACCTTCGTGATGCCATCATCATCACCCTGTACAAAAACAAAGGCGAGAAATCAGACTGCTCAAACTACAGGGGAATCACGCTGCTCTCCATTGCAGCCAAAATCTTCGCTAGGATTCTCCTAAATAGAATAATACCTAGTGTCGCCGACAATTTTCTCCCAGAATCACAGTGCGGCTTTCGTGCAAACAGAGGAACTACTGAAATGGTCTTTGCCCTCAGACAGCTCCAAGAAAAGCGTAGAGAACAAAACAAAGGACTCTACATCACCTTTGTTGACCTCACCATAACCTTCGACACCGTGAGCAGGAAAGGGGTTTGGCAAATACTAGAGCGCCTCGGATGCCCCCCAAAGTTCCTCAACATGGTTATCCAACTGCACGAAAACCAACAAGGTCGGGTCAGATACAGCAATGAGCTCTCTGAACCCTTCTCCATTAACAATGGCGTGAAGCAAGGCTGCGTTCTCGCACCAACCCTCTTTTCAATTTTCTTCAGCATGATGCTGAACCAAGTCATGAAAGACCTCAACAATGAAGACGGTGTTTACATCTGGTACCGCACGGATGGCAGTCTCTTCAATCTGAGGCGCCTGCAAGCTCACACCAAGACACAAGAGCAACTTGTCCGTGAACTACTCTTTGCAGACGATGCCGCTCTAGTTGCCCATTCAGAGCCAGCTCTTCAGCGCTTGACGTCCTGTTTTGCGGAAACTGCCAAAATGTTTGGCCTGGAAGTCAGCCTGAAGAAAACTGAGGTCATCCATCAGCCAGCTCCCCACCATGACTACCAGCCCCCCCACATCTCCATCGGGCACACAAAACTCAAAACGGTCAACCAGTTTACCTATCTCGGCTGCACCATTTCATCAGATGCAAGGATCGACAACGAGATAGACAACAGACTCGCCAAGGCAAATAGCGCCTTTGGAAGACTACACAAAAGAGTCTGGAAAAACAACCAACTGAAAAGCCTCACAAAGATAAGCGTATACAGAGCCGTTGTCATACCCACACTCCTTTACGGCTCTGAATCATGGGTCCTCTACCGGCATCACCTACGACTCCTAGAACGCTTCCACCAGCGTTGTCTCCGCTCCATCCTCAACATTCATTGGAGCGACTTCATCCCTAACATCGAAGTACTCGAGATGGCAGAGGCCGACAGCATCGAATCCACGCTGTTGAAGATCCAACTGCGCTGGGTAGGTCACGTCTCCAGATGGAGGACCATCGCCTTCCTAAGATCGTGTTATATTGTGAGCTCTCCACTGGCCATCGTGTCAGAGGTGCACCAAAGAAGAGGTACAAGGACTGCCTAAAGAAATCTCTTGGTGCCTGCCACATTGACCACCTCCAGTGGGCTGATATCACCTCAAACCGTGCATCTTGGCGCCTCACAGTTCGGCGGGCAGAAACCTCCTTTGAAGAAGACCGCAGAGGCCACCTCACTGACAAAAGACAAAGGAGGAAAAACCCAACCCCAACCAACAAATTTTCCGCTGCAACCGTGTCTGCCTGTCCCGCATCGGACTTGTCAGCCACAAACGAGCCTGCAGCTGACGTGGACATTTACCCCTCCACAAATCTTCGTTCGCAAAACCAAGCCAAAGAAGAAAGAAGTACAATAAATAAGACACAGTGCAGAGTTACAGAGAGAGATCAGTTGGCATAGAGCAAAGGCAACATAATGTTACTATTTAGGTTCATTTAGAAGTCTGATAACAGCGGGAAACAAACTGTCCTTGAATAGGATGCTGTGTGATCTCACACTTGTGAATCTTCTTGCTGATGGGTGGGGTAGTGTGTGGCCTGGGCGGGATGAATTTTAATATGTTGGTTGCTTTTCCAAGGCATTGAGGGATGGAGTTGATGGAAAGGAGGAGGGTATGAGTGATGGCTTGAGCCACAGTCACAACTCTCTGCAGTTTCTTGCAGTCTTGAGTGGAGCTGTTCCTGAACCAAGCAGTGATGGGCCTTGACAGAATGCTTTCCATGGTGCACCTGTAGAAGTTAAGGGATGCAGGTGACGTGCCAAACTTCCTCAGACCTCTGAGGAAGAAGAGACACTTGTGCTTTCTTAGCCATTGCATGATGCAGATGGACAAGTTACTGGAGATAAAGAATTTAAAGCTGTCAAATAACTCCACCTCAGCACTGTTATTATCATCTGTGGAGTGAGCTCCATCCCTCTTCTGGAAGTCTACAACCAACTACTTGTTCCTGCTGACACTGAGGTTGCTATTGTGGCATGGAAATCATACTCGTTTCTGCCCATTTGTGCTCAGAGCATCATATTCCACAATTTGCTATTATTAATTACTTGCAAATAGGATTACAATATAACCATATAACAATTCCAGCATGGAAATAGGCCATTTTGGTCCTTCTAGTCTGCACTGAACTAAGTCCTCTCCTCAAGTCCCACCTACCTGTACCCTGCCCATAACTCTCCATTCCCCTCCCATCCATATACCTATCCAGTTTTGCCGTAAATGAGAAAATTGACCCTGCCACTACTACTTCTCCCAGAAGCTCATTCCACACAGCCACCACTCTCTGAATAAAAAGTTACCTGTCATGTTACTTCTAAACTTTTGCCCTTTAACTTTTATCTCATGACCTCTTGTTTCAATTTCTCCTACTCTCAATGGAAAAAACATATCCACATCAACTCTATTTATCCCCTCTCATAATCTTAAATACCTCGATCAAATCCCACCCCCCCCCCCTCAACCTTCTACACTCCAAAGAATAAAGACCTAATTTGCTCAATTTTTTTTGTAATCTAGATACTGAAACCCAGGTAACATTTTCGTAATCTTCTTTCGTTAAAAACACCACTAATTATTTATTTATTTATTTAAAAAAAAAAAACAAACAAAAACTTTTTAAAATATATGGAATAATGAAGGAATTTCAAAACTGGGAGATTGTTATAATAATGATGGAGTGATGATTTTTAATCAATTAATAATTAAATTTGATATTCCTCACAATATATTACTGTTATTTTCAGTTGCGAGCTTATTTAAGAGAGAAATTAGGATCAGAAATGGTTTTAAAAGATCTTTCAAATTTGGAGCAAATTCTAGTTGATGGAATGACTAAAAAATTTATTTCAATTACGTTCATTTTGGTACAAGAACAAACACCTAGAAGTAGGTTTGTTTAATTCAAAAGAAAGATGGGAACAAGATCAAGACACGATAATAGATCAGCAGGTTTGGCAAGTTCTATCTAATGCTATCAGTGAAAGAAATAAATTACTCCATTATAATTTTTTACATCAATTGTAGATTACACCTCAAAAATTGAACCAATGTTTCAGATGTGGAAAAGAAATTGAAACTTTTTTTCATTCCACATGGTCTTGTTTGAAGGTCAATTCTTTTTGGGTTTCTGTTAGTAAAGTTTTGCAACGAATAACTGGAGTGATTTTTCCATTAAAACCTGAATTATTATTGTTAGGACATTTTGAAAGTGTTACTCCTAAATTATTGTTGTCAGATTCTCGATTAAAATTTGAGTTAACTTCAGTAATAGCAAGGAAATGTATTGCTGTAACATGGAAATCTGATGTTTCAATAACATTAGACAGATGGCATGCTGAGATTCAAAGTTGTATTCCATTAGAAAAAAAATTACAGAATTTGAGGGGAAAATATTCCTTATTTCTACAAATTTGGAGCCCGAACCCTAGAATTAGGAGGTTACAATTATAATTTATTTTTAAAAGATTCTCCTGACCAGTGATTTCCCTGAAAGAATAACAATTTTATGATATTTTGGGGATCCTTGAGTGTCACCTGATGCAATCCATATTAATTACTATGCAGTAATGATATTATGTATTTTAGATTAGATTGGGGAGGAGGAGGGAGGGTTTATTTTAAAATATATATTTTCAGCATATATTTGTTATCATTGTATTAGTTACTTTTACTACTGTTTGTTATTATGATCCTATATATGTTGATTAAATAAAATATTCTAAAACATTTTCGTAAATCCTCTCTGCTCTCTCTCTCTCTCTCTCTATAATTCAGTGACCAGAACTACACACAGTATTCTAAATTTGGCCTCACCAATGCATTGAGCCATCTCAACATCACTTCCCATCTCCTGTATTACTATGCATTGATTTATAAAGGGCAGCCTACTAAAAGGCTTCTTCACCACCCTATCCACATGAGATTCTACCTTCAGGGAAGGATGCACTGTTATTCCTAGATCTTTCTGCTCTACTATATTCCTCAATGCCCTCCCATTTACTATGCATGTCCTGTTTTGATCATTCCTACCAAAATGAAGCTCTTCACACTTATCAGCATTAAACTCCATCTGCCATCTTTCAGACCACTCTTCTAAGCAGTCCAAATCCCTTCTTCATTATCCACAATTCCACCTATTTGAGTATCATCTGCATATTTCCTAATCCAATTTACCACCCCATCATTCTATTTGCAGTAAAATCTCTGTTATCTGGAATTCAAACAACTGGCAGCCTCAAGCAACCAGCAAAAGAAAAATCAGAAAAGAAATAAGTAAAAAATATGAAAGCTTAAAATTGGCTCCTCCTCACAGCCAGATCACCAGTCATGCAACGTGCAATCTCGTGCAATCGGAAAATCCACTATCTGGCATCTACCAATCCCTATTGGTGCTGGATACTAGGGGTTTTACTGTATTAAGACATCTTGCATTGTTAAGAAGGTGCCTTATGCTTTGATTTGGTTTTCTTTTAGTTCACCCTGCATATTCTGAGAGAGACTGTGGTTCACGTGGTGCAGGGGAAAGGCCATCTACCATTATGGGTACTGCAAACTCTCATCAAGCTCATCTTTTTGATGCTCAGCACACTTCTGCTGGTCATTGTCCGTGTTCAGGTTATCCAATCCCAGCTGCCAGTTTTCACCAGGTAAGCTGATCTGCCTTGGACATAACAAGAAGAGTTGGATAGTGGTGTTCAAAACCTGGGCCCATGTAAAATAACTACTAATAAATCCAATTAAAATACTGAGAAACTTTAATTGGAGGGAACATAAGTGTAGTTAAATTTAAATTTAGACGTGCAGCACAGTATCAGGCCCTTCCAGCCCTCGAACCTATGGCCCACAAATACACCATTTGACCTACAGCCCCTTACAACCCCTATATGTTTAGAACGGTGGGAGGAAACTGGAGTACCTAGAGAAACCCCATACAGACACGTTATAGACGGCGTTGGATTCGAACCTGTGTCACTGGCGCTGGAATAGCAAGGCACTACTGTGCCATTGGGAAGAATAGAGTGAAAGTTACTGGACAAAAAACGTAAAGGCCCATATTCAAAGATTAAATACAAATCCGATCATGGTAACTGTGGAAGTTAGAATTAATCAAAATAAAAACACAATCCTGGAGAAACTCAGCAGGTCAAACAATGTACTTTATAGAGCAAAGATAAAGATACAGAATCAATGTTTCAGGCTTGAATCCTTCATCAAGATATGAGCAAAATGTAGGCAGGTGCCTGAACAAAATAGTTGGGGTGGGGAAGGAACACAGTTTCATAGAAGTTATCAGATTATTATTGAACTAGCAGGTTCCTTGATGGCCGTTAAGGACATCTGTAGCTCCTTTCCTGGCCTTGACCAATATATTGCACCATAGCAACTTGGTAGTATTTTAACTGCATTCTGAAATAGCTGAAGCTCAAGGTTGAACTTAAACCTGTGGATGTTTCCTCTGTTTATGGAGAAGGTGGTTTAATGGATGTTCTGTTTCTGAACGGAGGCTCTGTTCTTGTGCAGTGGATAAATGCCTGTTCCTCTCTTCCTTTCAAACCCATGTTTGCTGCTGTACTAGCAGTCAAAGTTTATCTACAGATGAATCCATCAATAGATTCACTTTAATATTGCATTAGTTAAGGAGAATGGAATAAATGGTGTCCTTTTTCCAGTTCTCAACCATTTGTTTTAGCTTTGGCCCCCTTAGGACTCTGCTCAACGTTTATGGGCCTCCTTCCCTGTGAAGCAATCATGTTTACTTAGTTTCTTCTGTACTTCTCTCCTTCCAACTACATTAAAAACAAAAGTATTTTATGATCCCTGCATAAATGTGCTGTGGCCCTAAGGGGGCCGTATGGCCCTGATTAAGAATGGCTGGATTAAACTGTAATCCATGCACATGTGCATTGGTGAACTCCTCCCATGACAAGAGCAGCAAGGAGTAATTTATCATCAACGGAAAGAAACCTGGACCATTCTTTACAGGAACATCATCTTATAGATTGAACTTTAAATAAATGGGATTGGGGGGTGAGGGAGGGAGGGAAGGGAGGGGGGGGGGGAAAAAGGGGAGAAAATGACACTATATATTCAAGAGAAAAAATGTCTGTATTTTGGTCAGTATGGTTTATAGTGTGAAAAATAAAATAATTTAAAAAAAAATTAAGGAGTGATCTGAAAGAGATGTTTAAAATGACTTAATAGATCAGATAGAAAGAACTATTTCCTCTTGACAGGCAATTTACAACCAGAAGAAGCTCATCATCGGAGCTTAGGTCCTTGAGGGCTAAATTTGTTATTTTCCCTTTTATAACCTCAGAATGTGAACCTGAGTTATTACACAGTGAGTGAAGTAGTTTTGAACTGTTGCCATTATTTTAATGTAGGAAATGATTCTTCACATATAATGGAGATCAGCCATTCAGAATTTCAGGACTTAGATTCTAATCGTATATGTATCACATATTTTGGTACGAGCTTTAAATCATTGTGAATAAGATGTATTTTCTTATATTTGTTGCATATTATGCATTTCAAATTAGAGTCAGAAATATTGATGACATGGAGGGATGCTACTTGGTCTGTGGTGTTCATGTTTGCTAATGAGGCTATTCCCACTTTCCAGCTCTGTCTTCAATATTCTAGAGCAGCCATTCTCAATAAGGAGGCCACAGCACATTTAAGAGGGTGGGGTGGGGGTGGGGGGCATGGACTGAAATCATCAGTTGTTTTTTATGGAGTCGAAATGAGAGAAGTACGGAAGAAACCAACTAAACTTGACTGCTTGTTGGGAAAGGGGCCCATAAACTTTGTGTAGTGTCCTAAAGGAGGCCATAGCCAAATCAAGGTTGATAATGGCAGTTCTCAATTATGTGCTTATTCAAGTACATTACTAATGTTGTCAAAAAATAGTATTCACCAGGGAGGGAAGTATGAACCCGGGAGCATGTTATTGTTGAAATGGATAGATGCAAGTAAAGTAAAAACAGATCCATATATATCTGAAAGCCAAGAGTTTGTAGAGGTCTGTGGTACAGAGAGATGGGAATCTACCAGTGCATGAAGTGAATACATGGGTAGAAAACAACAGCAAATAAAACAGACCCCTTGGGCTTTGATTCTGTGCCAAAATATTATTTTACCTTGTCCCACTGACCTGCACCTGGACCAGGTTCCTCCATAACCCTCCCATCCAAGTACCTGCCCACATTCTAGGAAAATGTCAAAATTAAGCCTGCATTTGCCAATTCAACTGGCAGCTCGATCCACACTCCAACCATCTCTATGTGAAGAAGATCCCCCTGTTTCCTCTGAATAGTTTCCCCTTTCACTCTTAACCCATGTCCTCTAGTTTTTATTTCCCCCAACCTCAGTGGAAAAAGCTTACCTGCATTTACTCTATCTATACCCATCATATGACACTGGTACAGCAAGCAATTTGGAAAGCTAACAGAATGTTCACATTTATGGCTGGGGGAAATAAATACAGATGGAGGGTTCCATTCCCTTGCCAACATGTTTGTTCAAGGTCTCATGCACTGCCAGACTGAGACCACTTGCAAATTGGAAGATCTTCCATCTGGACATCCTCCAACCAAATGACATTAATAATGACTTCTCCGGTTTCCATTAGCCACTCCTGCCTCCCATCTATCCATCTCCTTTCCTCTAGCTCATTCTCTCACTCTCTCTCCTCTTTTCCCCCCAATACCTTTCCCCCAGCTCAGCTTTCACAGAGCCAACCCCCTCCCCCATTCAGTTCTCACTTTCCTCTCTCCTGTCCTATCCATTATCCAATTGACGCCTTTGTATATTGGTCTGTACTCCTCCCCCTCTCATTCTTCCCTTCTCCTCAGCCTTTTAATTCAGACGCCTCTCTGCTTTTTACTCACATCTTGAAGAAGGACGCAGGCCCGAAACATTGGTTGTTTGAAACATCTTTGCCTCCTATGGACGCTGCAAGACCTACAAAGTTCCTCCAGCATTTCTGTGTTTTTACTCCAATCACAGCGTGCGCAGACTTTGGTATTTCACTGCAGAAGTAGGGAGGTTGTGTTTGTTATCTGGCACATTGGTGAGACCATATCAGGAGTACTGTATTGACCTCTTCACTTGTTTGGCATAGCAACTGACCATCAGCCTATGCTATTCTTAGTGCCTATCTGTACTAATCCCACTTGCCTTCATTAATTCCATGCTCTCTTTGCTCATTCAAGTACCTATCCATATAAGGATGTAAATGAATTAGATGAAGCTGGGAAGAGTGTTTTGGGCTGGCTATGCTGGAACTTTGACAAGTAAGGCCCCACTTGATTGGACCCTTGAAGGGTTTTGATCAGATGCATGTGGCGATGTTTTCTTTTGGATGTATCTGTTTCAAACCGAGTCTTTGGGACTTTTTTTCTCGCTTGCACTGAGTCACTGAAAATTGTTAAGTAGGTTGGTAGGTTTGTTCTTTGTGAGGAAGGAGGAATAGAGGGAAAATGGAATTAAGGTTGCAACCCGCTCCGCCATAGAGCTGTAGAGCACCACGGAAAGGGGCACTTCAGCCCAACATTCAGCCAATGTACAGTTGGCGTGGTGGTTAGCGCAATGCCTTTACAGTACCAGCGAATGGGACGGGACCTAGGTTCAAATCCCGCACTCTCTGTAAGGAGTTTGTATGTTCTCCTCGTGTCTGTGTGGGTTTTTTACAAGAGCTCCGGTTTCCTCCCACCCTTCAAAAAACGTACCATGGGGTGTAAATTGGGTGGCATGGACTTGTAGAGCCAAATTGTCCTGTTACAGTGCTGTATGTCTAAATTTAAAAAAAAATGTCCATCTGGTCAAAGTTGCCTATACATCCCTCTAAACTTTTCCCATCCATGTGCTTGTCCAAATGTTTTTAAATGTGGTAACTCTATCCACCTCAACCTGTTCCTCTGGAAACTTGTTTCATAGGCACACTGTTGGGGGAAAAAGTTGCTCCTCAGGTCCCTTTTAAATCTTTTACCCCTTAAAATTACCACTGTACATATGCGTGTAATAATCAAGACCATGACAAAATCAACCCCCTTATTTTTGCCCCCAACCACATAACCACCCATCTCTCTCTCCCAGGCCTCGGCCATCTGCTCATCCAAACTCCTGACGCCCCAATGGCAGATGCTCACCTGGCCACCCACCCACTGGAGCTCCTGACACCCCGAATACGGATCCTCACCTCAGCCGCCTGCCCATTCGAGCTCCCGATGCCTCAAACAATGCAGCTACCTAACATGTCAAAAGTAGTGTGTGTGTTAAAGTCAACCCCCTAAATTTTACCCCAAACAACTATATCCTGAGTAGATTCTGTCTGTCTCCTAGTTTTGTAGTCCCCTGTGCATAGTCTTATTATAGGGCAGAGCAGTGTTGAGGGATTAACTGTTCCTATCCCCAAAGGGATTATCCTTTTGTTGCGATGCTGACAAGACAAAAGGCAAAGGAGGAAAAACCCAACACCCAACCCCAACCCACCAATTTTCCCCTGCAACCACTGCAACCGTGTCTGCCTATCCCACATCGGACTTGTCAGCCACCAACGAGCCTGCAGCTGACGTGGACATTTACCCCCTCCATAAATCTTCGTCCGCGAAGCCAAGCCAAAGAAAAAAAAAGAAAACTCAAGCTAGTAGTTAAAATCGGGTTTGACACTTTAATTTGACAGCAAACCTCGCTTGACCAATAGATGGGGCTGAAGATTTCTGAATTACACAGCTAACAACATTTACATTGTTAAAACACACAACACGTATTTTCTGAGGCTAATAACTGCTTAGAGTAAAAGTATAGAAGGATATTAATGTAATCAGATCAAGATTTATGAAAAAAGAGTGGCTTTTAGCCCAGAATAGCCAGGCACTGAACTCCTTTTTACTTTTTCTCAGTGTTGTACTTGATCTCGTTGGCAGTGCTGGGTGCAAAGACATCCTGCATTGGAAAGTCCAAGCCCTGCACTCTGATGGTGTGCTAACTTGTGTAAACCCAGACCAACAGACTTCACGGTGTGTGAAGTGATCTGCTAGTGTCTGGGCATTGTTCTTCAGCTAATCAACATAATCAAATAACCAGAATCCATCTCATTCTTGCTTGTACTTGTTTCTAATAAGCAAGTCATCAAATTTCGAGGAAATCCTGAAAGGAATGCTTTTAAAATACCTCAAGGTTTGCTGGATTCAAAGCCGCATATTAATTCCCTAATCAAAATATCAAAGGGAGATTGTATTTTTATCTTTATGTTCCCTGATATGTAAGAGATAAAGTGGGCATTTAACTAAGGTTGGATGAAGGGAATAGATAGGGTGGGGAAGTCACCCTTTCTTTCATGTAAGTGATAGTTGCTTCTTTCCTTGATTGAAAAGTGCATACTCAATCACTTTAAAACCTATAAAAATAAACATTTAAAGGGAAGCAGTTAGCCTAGTGGGAGGCCTCGATTAGCCTAAAGCAGTGGTTTTCAAACTTTTTCCTTCCACTTGCATTCCACCTTAAGTGTTCCTTATGTCATAGATGCTCTGTGATTAGTAAGGAAATACTTAAAGGTGGTATGTGAGTGAAAAGAAAAAGTTTGAAAACCATTGTCCTCTAGGGAGACACAGTTAGCTTAGAGGGAGGCACAGTTTGCCTAGCATTTAGCACAACTTTGTACAGTACCAGCGACCTGCATTAGAATCCAGCACTCTCTGTAAGGAGATGTTACATAATCCCCACGTGGGATTCCTCTGGGAATTCTGCTTTCCACCTACCCTTCTAAATGTACCGGGGATTGTAGGTCATTTGTGTGTAATTGGGCAGCACAGGCTCGTGGGCTGAAAGGGCCTGATACCATGTTATATTTCTAAAAAAAAATTGACGAATTTCTACCCATTGACATAAAAGGTTGTGGAGCTGGACAGATGGAGTTAAACCTTACAGACCAGTCATAAATTTATTGAATGATGGAATGGGTTTAAAGGACTGGTGTTTCTAAATATAACCAACAATTGTTGTTCATTGACTAAGCTTTCAGTCACATATTGCAATCCCTGGCTTTGTAAACATCTGGTATGAAATATTGTCAGAAAACTCTCTTGTAAAGCACTGCAGATGTTATTCTATGATGAATATTTGTCTTTTCATTTTGTCATTAATTGAATTTATTGTTTCAGATTTGACAATCCAGCTGCTGTCAGCCCCTGTCCTGCAAGACAGCTCACTTTCAACTATCTCTTGCCCTTGAATAGCTGGCTTCTTCTGAATCCATCTGAGCTGTGCTGTGACTGGACAATGGGCACAGTCCCACTTGTGGAATCAATCTTGGACATTCGAAACATCGCCACTGTTATTTTTTACATTCTCGCCGCCCTGCTGATCCATTATAGTCTTCGCTATCCTGGAGAATCCTCTCAAGTGGTATTAATGGTAAGATTTCTGAGGGTGCTCCTAAATTAAATCAGTCAGCATCTTTTTCCGAGGGCAGGAATAACAAGCACCAGGAGACATCTATTCAAAATGAAGGGAGGTAAGTTTAGGGGAGGCTTCAGGGGTAAGTTAGAAACAGAACATTACAGCACAGAAACAGCCGCTTCAGCCCTTGTAGTTTGTACCAAACCATTTTTTTTCCTAGTTCCACTGACCTGCATAGCTCTCCACACCTCTCCCATCCATGTACTAATCCAATTTTTTTAAATGTTAAAATTGAACTGGCAGCTCATTCCACACTCCCACCACTCTCTGTGTAAAGAAGTTGCCCCTCTCATTCTTAACCCATGTTCTCTGGTTTGCATCTCATCTATCCTCAGTGGAAAAAAACCTATCGACATTTACTGTCTGTCCCCCTCATAATTTTAAATTCCTCCATCAAATCTCCCCTCATTCTTCAATGCTCTAGAGCAGGGGTGTCAAACTCAAATTCACCGAGGGCCAAAATTAAAAACTTGGACTAAGTCGAGGGCCAAACTAAATATTTATTGAAAATTTTCAACAACATCTGCATGTTTTCTCTCAACATATGTAATGTTAAACTTTTTCTTATTAAAATAAATGTTTAATAATAGTTTTGGTTAAACTCTTTCCATAAGAAGCATTAACAAATAAGAAATAAAATATTCAATAAATAATATTTCTCTCTAGCCTTTAAGCCAAGGATTGCACGTTGCCGAGAAGCATGCCAGGGAGCGGAGGTCTGCAGGGAGCCCTCCCCAGCCCAGCCAGCAAACCCGAGCGGAATCCCCCCCCCCGCCCCCTCTCCCTCCTCCGCCCCCGCCTCCGCCTGCCGCAACCCCCACCAACAACCCAAGGAGTCCCCGCTGGTCTCGCCATCTCACCAGGAATACCGTGAGAGCGGTGGAACTCGTCCGCGACCTCCACCCCAGCGGAAAGTCCGATGCCCAGCAGCACCCACCCACAGATGAAGCTCAAGGAGACGTTGGAGCTAGGCGGCGGGTCCGTTGGAGCTAGGCGGCGGGTCCGTTGGAGCTAGGCGGCGGGTCCGTTGGAGCTAGGCGGCGGGTCCGTTGGAGCTAGGCGGCGGGTCCGTTGGAGCTAGGCGGCGGGTCCGTTGGAGCTAGGCGGCGGGTCCGTTGGAGCTAGGCGGCGGGTCCGTTGGAGCTAGGCGGCGGGTCCGTTGGAGCTAGGCGGCGGGTCCGTTGGAGCTAGGCGGCGGGTCCGTTGGAGCTAGGCGGCGGGTCCGTTGGAGCTAGGCGGCGGGTCCGTTGGAGCTAGGCGGCGGGTCCGTTGGAGCTAGGCGGCGGGTCCGTTGGAGCTAGGCGGCGGGTCCGTTGGAGCTAGGCGGCGGGTCCGTTGGAGCTAGGCGGCGGGTCCGTTGGAGCTAGGCGGCGGGTCCGTTGGAGCTAGGCGGCGGGTCCGTTGGAGCTAGGCGGCGGGTCCGTTGGAGCTAGGCGGCGGGTCCGTTGGAGCTAGGCGGCGGGTCCGTTGGAGCTAGGCGGCGGGTCCGTTGGAGCTAGGCGGCGGGTCCGTTGGAGCTAGGCGGCGGGTCCGTTGGAGCTAGGCGGCGGGTCCGTTGGAGCTAGGCGGCGGGTCCGTTGGAGCTAGGCGGCGGGTCCGTTGGAGCTAGGCGGCGGGTCCGTTGGAGCTAGGCGGCGGGTCCGTTGGAGCTAGGCGGCGGGTCCGTTGGAGCTAGGCGGCGGGTCCGTTGGAGCTAGGCGGCGGGTCCGTTGGAGCTAGGCGGCGGGTCCGTTGGAGCTAGGCGGCGGGTCCGTTGGAGCTAGGCGGCGGGTCCGTTGGAGCTAGGCGGCGGGTCCGTTGTATCGGCGCCGCTGTGAATATCTAATTAACGTTCCCGTTAACTATATCGGTGTCCTGCTGTGCCTGCTGTGGAAGTGCTAAAAACTACTATGGTACTGCTTGCTGCTGTGCATGTGCTATACCTGCGCGGCGGCCAGCGGGCCAACTCTAATATATATTTAATATGATCTTGCGGGCCAAATATAATTATATTGCGGGCCAAATTTGGCCCGCGGGCCAGAGTTTGACATGTGTGCTCTAGAGAGAATAAAATCCTAATCTAGAAACATAGAACACTACAGCAGAGAAACAGGCCCCTTCGGCCCATTTTGTTTTTACACAGCATCATGGGTGCCTGGAATACTTTGCTAGGGATGTAGGTAGAGGATGAAACTTGAGGGGCATTGAAGAGACTCTTCGACAGGCATGGAGATGAAAGGAAAACAGATGGTTTCAAGGTAGAAAGGGTTCAGTAGTTTTTTTTGGTAGGAATATATAGGTTGGCATAATATCAAGGGCAGAAGGGTCTGTAATGTTCACTCTTCTAAATACGAAATACTTATTAACCATTTAAGCAGGTTTAAGCAAGTATTTTGCCAACTTACCTTCTTGAAATTAGTTTGTGTTGAATTACACAACAGTCTAAATCTGAAACCTAATTTGCATAAATTCTGTGTGGTAACTTCCAAAGCATGGAAAGGTTCCACTGATTTTGGGCACTGAAATACAGGACAAAGACGTGCTAACTCTGGAATTTGTCTGTAATCCTTCTTGTCTCTCATTCTGCCCTCTAAACCTCAATGTGAAACAGGCCGTCATCTTCCCATTTCCAATGAATCTCTCCCTCTGTGACACAACATTTTAGATTTTAGATTTATTGTCAGAATACATACATGACATCATATACAACCCTGAGATCCTTTTTCCTGTGGGTGAGGTAGAATTATCACTTATTGGTTGTGCAAAAAAAACTATAATGTACACTTGTAAACAAACAATTTAAACAAACTGCAATACAGAGAGCAGAAAAAAACAAAATGCAAAACTAAGAGTCCTTAAATGAGTCCCTGATTGAGTTTGTTATTGAGGAGTCTGATGGTGGAGGGGGAGCAGCTGTTCCTGAATCTGGTGGTGCGGGTCTTGTGCCACCTAGACCCCTTTCCTGATGGTAGCAGCGAGGACAGAGCATGTCCTGGGTGGTGAGAATCCTTGATAATTGCAGCTGCTCTTCAATGGCAACGTTTTCTGTAGATGTTCTATGGTTGGGAGGGTTTTGCCTGTGATGTCCTGGGCTGTGTCCACCACCTTTTGCAGGGCTTTGTGCTTGGTGATATTGGTGTCCTCATACCAGACCATGATGCAGCCGGTCATCACACTTTCAACCACACATCTGTAGAAATTTGCCAGGGTTTTCTTTCACTCATTCTCTGTGAAGTATTTAGAGCAAAGTTGTTGACTGTGGTCTATTTAACTATTTGCTGCCTGACTAGTGATTTATGTGGCTCAAGTAGTGCTTTCTTCTTCCAGGCACTTTCTTTCATGGCATTACCCTTTATTCCGGCATCAAACCTGTTCTTCCCTGTTGGCTTCGTGGTAGCAGAGCGTGTGCTGTATGTCCCAAGCATGGGGTTCTGTTTGCTGGTTGCCCATGGATGGAAGAGGATAACAGGAGCACGGTACTGTTGAAGTCATGTTTCATTCTTAAAAGGTGAACTTGAGTCCATTAGCAGCTCTGTGCTGATTGTTAGCTGTCAAGACTCCAGCAGAATGATGGGACCTGCGAAACTGAACTGGAACAATTTTTCATGTGCAAGCACATGTGTACATCAGTCTGTCTGCCCTTGTGTGGGCATAGCCCTTTGATCTCATTCCCATCTGTGCATAGGAGTGTGTCTGAATGAGTGCACCCTTTACCTTTGACCTGCATTAGACATACAGCATGGTAACAGGCTCTTTCAGCCCACGAGCCCGTGCTGCCCCAATTACACCCAGTTAACCTACAACCCCCATACTTTTTGAAGGGTGGGAGAAAACCAGAGGAAACCCACACAGACACAGGGAGAACATACAAACTCCTTACAGGCAGTGTGGGATTTGAACCCAGTTCCTGATCGCTTGCACTGTAACAACGTTGTGCTAGCCGTTACACTAACTGTGCCAGCCTTGGGTTGAGTGATGTGTGTGAATCCCCTGTCCCTGTGTGCCTATTTGGTCTTGCTGACTGTCTCCTTGCTCACCCCTGTGCACTCAGCATCAGACATCTTGACCATGGTCTGTCCAAGATGGTCTACTCTACTCTGACAAGTGAATAAAGCTGGGACTATCCTGTCCAGGCAGAGTTTAAGTGACTTAATTCCAACACTGTTTGTTGGCAATTTAAATAATTAAATGTTAAAAATATTCAGCAAGCCATGCAGCATCAGTATTAGAAATAATGTATAAATTTCAAGTTAGAAGTAAATCACCGTGGCATCATCTGCAGACACCGTGGTTGAAGTAAAAACACAAATTTTGGAAAAATTCAGCAGGTCAAACAGTGTACTTAATAAAGCAACGTTGATAACCAATGTTTCGGGCTTGAGCCCTTCATCAAGGTATGGGGAAAAACATGGGCTGGTGCCCAAACAAAATAGTGAGGAGGAGCACGATCCCAAAGGCAGGAAGTAATAGGTAGATAAGGGAGGGGGTGCACAGCAGCAGGAGGGATGACTCTGAATGGAGAGGGAAGGGGGTGGAAATTTGGATGAAAGAAGACATGGGGAAGTGAAAGGAGGGTGAACAGAGAGTAGGCTAGCAGAAACCTGAGAAGTCGATATTAATGCCATACGGTTAGAGAGTGCCTTCAATTTATGGGTAGTCTGGGTGGGATAATACATGAGGTCATGGACAGGCATTGGAGTGGGGTGCACAATTAAAGTGGTTGGCCACCAGGAGATCCCTGCCATTGACACGGACAGAGCAAAGGTGCTCAGCAAAGCGATCTAGTCTGCCCCCAGTCTCTCTGATGAAGAGAAGGCCACAAAGGGAGCACCAGATGCAGTAGATTACTCCTGCCGATACACAAGTGAAGTGTTGCTTCACTTGAAAGGACTGTTTGGGACCCTAAATGGTAGAGGGAGGAATTGTGGATGCAAGTGTGTCACTTCCTGTGGCCACAGGGGATGGTGGCAGGGGCGATTGGTGGGGAGGGATGAGTTGATGAGGATGTCACGGAGGAAGGGATCCCTAATGAAGGAGAGGAAGATGTGTCTAGAGGTTGTAGGTGGTGAAAATTATGGAGGATAATATGTTGGATACGGAGCCTGGTAGGTTGTAGGTAAGGACAAGGGGAATCCTGTGTTTGTTACATTGGCGGCAGAGGGGGCCCAGGGCAGATGAGCAGAAAATGGAGGAGATGCTGGTAACAGCTGAATTGGTGGTGGTGGAGGGGAAGCCACATTTGTGGAAGAAGACAGACATTTCAGAAGATCTGGACTGGAAGACCTCATCTTAGGACAGATATGGTGGAGATGGAGAAATTGTGAGATGGAAATGGAATCCTTGCAGGGGATAGGGTGTAAAGAAGTGTAGTTGAGATAGTTGTGGGAGTTGGTGGGTTGTAAAATATGTCAGTGGAAAGCTTGTCTTGAGATGAAGAAAGGGGAGAGAGTTACTGCAGATAGTGTTGGAATTTGGCAGTGAAGTGAATGAAGTTGATGAGATCATGAGACGGCACCAATGTCATCGTCGGTATAGGAGAGGAAGGAGGAACATTCCAAATTTATGACACGAATGGTTTAGAATGATAGAACACTACAGCATAGAAACAGGCCCTTCTAGTCTGTGCCAAACCATTACCCTGTCTAGTCCCACCAACCTACATCCATTCCATATCCCTCCTATCCAAGTACCTGTCCAGTTGTTTCTTGTATGTTAAAACTGAGCCCACATTCACCACTAAGTTAGTGGATTGTTTCACACTCCCACCTGTGAGAAGAAGAAATTCCCCTGAAAATAAATAAATAAAGAGAGAGAGAGAGAGAGAGAGAGAGAGAGAGAGAGAGAGAAATATTTATATATATATATATATATATATATATAATGTCATTTCCTATGTGTTCCTGAACATACCTCAGTAGATTCTTCATTAGCTTATTGTGGTTTGAATGACTTGAGGTCTTGGAATGATATTCTACATGTTAAAAATTTTAAGAGAATGCTATGAATAAAAATAGCTAAATGCCTAGTTTTTTTAAAACACCTCGTCCATTAAATTGAATAAATCACCATTAGTATTATGTTTGAACACAAGATCAGTAGGAACTTAAATTTTTCAACTTCTTAGTCACCTTGGCACTTTTCACTGTTGGCAAGTCTAAACAGATCTACAAAGAAAGATGAGATGGAAAGATCATCAAAACTAATTCCCGGACATCCCCCGAAGTATCTGGTTTTTGTCGGATATTTTAAAAGCATCAACAATCTTGGATCGCAAAATGGTGCAGTGTATGAGGAGATGGTTCGGCCCACTGTTTCGATGCGAGCTCCTTTAATTGTACCATTGTCTTTTCCTCATAGGTTTTAAACTTTTCCCTTTCCAATTTTTTTTGTACTAAGCAAATTTAAAAGAAAGAAATAGAAGTCTAGATTGGAAGCATCTGAGGAGAGATAAACAAAGGGGAAGTTTTGAGAAACAGTTTAAATTTTTTCTGTCAATTCAGATGGATTGTTTAACTGTTTCCCTCTCTTAAAGTTCCCTGGCTTCCCTGGCAATATTTTTTGTTTATAATTCAGACCCACTGGAATTTGTAGCAACAATGTGCTGGTCTGATTATTACCGCAATCTCTCCAGTCTACTTTGACTTTGTTCTTGGCTAACTGTCCTCATCTTGAGATCAGGTCTAACAAAAATTGCAAAAGGCATTTTTGTTTCACTGCTTCATGCTTGAACCATCCATCAGCTGTGTTTCAGTGTCGGGTCTTTGTCTTCTGCTCGTTGCGCAAGTCGTTTTGAAACTCTCAGTGGAGTTCAAGTTTCACATGGTTGCTACCTTTCAGTTGGGCTGGTAACCCAAGGCCCTTCAAAGATGGCATGACAATTTTTAAGAAGAGCAGGAGAGTTCAGTCAAATAGAGTCATACCGCTCAGAAATAGGCTCTTTGGCCCATCATGTCCATGCCAACCCTTTTATGTATCTGCACTCATCGCATTTGCATACCATGATATTCTTTTCTGGATGGCTTATTTAGTGTCTTTCTAAATGTCTCTTGAATGTAGCAATTATATCTAATTTATGAAGTCGTAGAACTTTACAGCGCAGAAACAGGCCCTTTGGCCCATTTTGTCCTTGCTAACCAGGTTATCCAAGGAAGATCCATTTTTTTTGCGTTTGGCACATATCACTCTCATCCTTTCATATTCATGTACTGTACCTGAAAAAGTCTTTTAAAAGGTATAATTGTACCTGCCTGTACTTCTCCTGATAGTTATTTCCATGTTGCCACTCTCTGCTGTCCCTCAGGCCCCCTTTAAATCTTTCCCCTCTCCTTAAATCTATGCCCTTTACTTTTACATGCCTCTTCCCTGAGGAAAAAATATTGACTATTTGCACAAATGTCCTGGAGAAACTCAGCAGGTCCATGCAGTGTCCAGAGGAAGTAAAAGGCAATCAACATTTCGGGCCCTCTTATAATACTTACATCAGATCACCCTTCGGTCTCCTTTCCTCCAGGGAAAAAAATCTATCCATTTTTTCACCATAAACCCTTCATATCCATGCAACATCCTGATAAGTCTCCTCTGTACTCTCTCCTGTCCAATCACATTCCTATAGTTTAGTGACATCCACAATACAAAGTATCACCTAACCAGTACTTTGTAAAATCCCAACTTGCATACTAAGCTTCAACTTATGAAGGCAAATGTAGCATTGTTTAATTGAGACACGCCCACGAGTCTGCGCCACCCAATTATCGTACACCCACAGTAGGTTTTGAACAGTGAAAGGAAACCGGAGCCCCTGGGGAAAACCCACGCAGACACAGGGAGAATGTACAAGCTCTTTACAGGTGGTGTGGGATTTGAACCCCGGTCTTGGTTGCTGGCGCTGTAACAGCACTGCACTAACTACTATGCCAACTGTACCCCCCAATCTAGGATCATGTATAGTAGGGATATCATGGGCAGGATATCAATGGTAGTAGGAAATAGGACATGACAAAAGTCTTGAGTGAAAAAATATAAACATTTAAATTCCCAACTTCAACAATTCATAATTCCTAGTTAACATTACAACTTCCTATTTTGCACTGATGTAGTGATCTATTTTATATATTTATTCATCACCCGATCTACCCATGTGACCACTCTTTGGTAGGGGAGTCTAGGACAAGATGACACAACCTCAGGATGGAAAGGTGCCCATTTAAAACAGATGCAGAGCAATTTCTTTCACCAGAGAGTGATGAATTTCTGGAATTTGCTACCATGGGCAGCAGTAGAGGCCAGGTCATTGGATGTATTTAAGGAAGAAATAGCTATCTTGAATAGTCTGGTATCAAAGGTTATGGGGAGGAGGCAAGGGAGTGGGGCTGAGAGGGGTTATGGATCAACCCATGATGGAGGGTGGAGCAAACTTGATGGGCCAAATAGCTTATTTCTACTCTGTTATCTTATGTTCTTTCTATTCATCACCATTCCTTAGTGCTTTACCATTTACTGTATAAGTCTTAACATGATTTGACCTTCTAAAATGGACTACCTTGCATTTTTTGGGATTAAATTCCTTCTGCCCGTGCTCTATCCAACTTTCCTTTAGCCTTCGACAGCTTCCTCACTATCTACAAGACTCTGGCCAACATTTATCCCCCCCCCCAAACAACATCACTGTGAAGAAAATCAAAACTGATAATTAGGTTTTTATCACATTACTGATGTGTATTGGCCGCTCTGTTTCCCATTTTCAATGGTGTATACAGTACAAAACCGATTTTTTTGAAATCAGATTCTCTGAAATCCTCATGAAGATATCCGAAACAAATCAGAAATCCTCATTTATCTGAATTTTTTCAGAGCCGAACTGACTGGGCATATCGGGCTGCCGGTGGCAGCAGCGCGGGCCTCGGACTGCCCTCAGTAGGGAGGTGTCAGTGATTGGCGTGGTCAGCATTTTTTTGGTGAGAGTTAAAGATTATTTTAATGCTTAAAAAGCCTTCCCTTGATGTTTGTTGTTGTTTAAACACTGTTACAAGTGACCTGCTGTTGCTACGGGATGTTTTTAAAAAATTACCAGTTCTCTGGGGGGAAAAAAAAACATTTATTCGAAATAGGCCCAGTCCCGACCATTTCGAATAATCGTAATTGTACTGTATTTCAAAAAGTGCTTATTACCAAGTATTTTGGGGTAATTTTCAGGTTATGAACTAAACAACGTAAATCCACTTTTATGAGATCCTGTCCAGTTTTACCAAATGGCACCACATTTATCCCTTGTGAACATCTTGACCAAAATCTCAGGATGTGGACTCAACTTAATTTTCCTCCTCAAATATTCTTCTGAAAATACTGCTATGCCAATTTTTTATTTGCAAAATTCAGCAGTATCTCATTGAATTCAAACCTCAACCAATTTCCCAGCAACATTCGTGGATCAGAGCAGGAAGAAGGTAAAATAACAATGTAATTAATAGAAGACTTTCCACTGAATATTTGAGAGGAGAAAGAACAGAAGTGACTCTAAGAAATCATCTCACAACCACACAGTGATATTAGGACAGCTAGCTAAGAACAAAGTAATTATAAAGTGTTTTTAAAGAGACAGCAGAGGAAAATGGGCCAAATGCACTTCATGTCACTGCAAGATTCATGTCGTGAAATTTGTTTTTTGCAGCAGTGTTTGCTCAGATGTGCAAAGTTGCTATAAATCACAGTTCTGTAAATACAAAATTTAAAAAATAATTTTTGGAAATGTTTAATTATTAATCATGATGTCATATAATAAAAAAATACAAATAAAGAAAAACATAATACATTCATGATGAAGATTTTAAAAATAAATAGTACTAAAAAATGAGGTGTCCATAGGTTCATTGTCCATCCAGAAATGCGATGGTGGAGGAGTAGAAGAAGCTGTTTTTGTAACATGGGGTGTTCGTCTTCAGGCTCTTGTACCTTCTTTCTGATGGTGGCATTGAGAAAAGGGCATGGCCTGGATGGTGAGGGTCCTTGCTGATGGAGGCTGATTCTGAATTCTCTTAACTAAGGATTTGGTTGTAGTTTTGAATTATTTAATTATCCTGTGTACTAAGGCAGTAAAATGCCTTGTTTTGTGTGCAATCCAGGGAAGTCAACTCATACAGTCTGTAGTGCAATAATAACAAGCAAATAAATGGACAGTGATTATAATAAAATCAAATGGTGCAGGGTACAGAGAAAATACAGTTTAAACAGCAATGCAAGGGCAAATCATCATTTACCAATGAAGGACCATTTAATTGTCCTATAACAGCAGGAAAGAAACTGTCCTTAAATGTGGATGTTTGTGTTTTCAAGCATTTGAACCTTTTGCCGACAGAAGGCAGAAGAGAGTGTGACCGGGGTGAGATGGGCCCTGTAATATATTGGCAGCTGTTGTGAGGCAGAGTGAAGTGCAGACGGAATCAGTGGGGGTTGTGTGTCGTGGGTTGAGCTGCATTTCCAACTCTGCAATTTCTTTCTACCTTGGACAGAGCAGCTCCCATATCAAGCTGTAATGCATCCGGACAGGATTCTTTCTGTGTGTGGTGCACCTGTGGAAGTTGTAATGTTAACTAGGAATTATGAATTGTTGAAGTTGGGAATTTAAATGTTTATATTTTTTCACCCAAGACTTTTGTCATGTCCTATTTCCTACTACCATTGAGACAATTCTGGATAAATGGATTATGCTTACCAATAGGCTTGGTATTACTATGCAATCTGTCACACTTAACCATAAAAAATGCTACCCATGAAGATGATCAGTCTTTTTTCCAATGGTAGGGAGAGCCTAAGACTAGAGGACATTGGTTTAAAATTAGGCAGGAAAGATTTAAAAGGAACCTGTTGTTTTTGAAGGAAGTTAATGTGTTCACTTTCTTAAATGTATCCCAGCAATTCTGTTATTCTGATATCAGGTTAATTGATGTGTTCCCTCTTGTCTCTCTCCTTCTTTTCTTCTATAATGTGTTTACATCGTTCTGATCTGAGGGAACAATTCCAAAAAGTTATGGTATTCTTGGAAAAGCAAACCAGTGCACCCACTATCTCATAGCCACTTCTACACAGTGAGATGTAGGGCAAGAGGTTCTTTGAAATGCTTTCAGTCCCACTAATTTACAATACCATATTTTTACTTGTGCACATTTCTTTAGCTCATTTACTGCAGATTCCCGCCACCTGTTGAAATAATGCAGGCACATGAAAGAGTCTGATTAAAAAAATAACTTGATAAGAACATAACAGCACAGTACAGGCCCTTCAGCCCTCAATGTTGTGTCGACCCATATATTCCTACCCAAAAAAAAGTACTAAACCCTTCCTACCTCGTTTTTTTTTAAAGTCATGTCTCAAATGCCCCTAATGTTTCAGCCTCCACCACCATCACTGGCCAGGCACCCACAACTCTCCGTGTGTAAGATAAAAAACCGTATCCCTGATGTCTCCCCTAAACTTCCCTCCCTTCATTTTGAACATATGTCCTCTGGTGTTTGCTATTCCTGCCCTGGGAAAAAGGTGCTGGATGTTCAACCTGCCTATGCCTCTCAGAATCTTGTAGACCTCTATTAAGTCTCCTCTCATCCATCTTCACTCCAAAGGGAAAAGTCCCAGCTCTGCTCACCTTGGCTCATAAGTCTTGTTTTCTGTTCTTAGCAAAATCCTGGTAAATCTCTTCTGCATCCTCCCCATAGGTTCCACAATCCTTTGTGTAATGAGGTGACCAGAACTGGTCTCACCAGAGATTGGTAGAGTTGCAACGTGACCTCTCAAACTCGATCCCTCCCGTTAATGAAGCCAACATCCCATAGGCCTTTTAATATTTTATTTTAGATTTCACAGACATAAAATCCAGTCAACAAAGCCATATTTGTCCCAACCCACCCACCACAATGAATATATTCTAAAAACTTCTCTCGATCCCACTCATCATGGGGCACATGACCTCTATCAAGACCTGTAATGAAAAAAATCACAACGGCAATGCCATTCAAATAAAAGGTCCTTAGTGTTCTCTTAGGCCTTCAACCTGTGGGGAAACCATGATATGTATGGAGTTCCCTCTGTTCATCCAAGCAAGGCTAAGTTGGGCTGATGAAAGTTTTTTTTTAAAAGCTCCTTCATATTACTTTATCTTGTAGTCCTACTTGCCAGCAACATCCATCTTAAGGAAAGCTACAGTGACTTTACTAGTGCTTTCTAACATTGGGAGGAAACCAATAGCATGTGATGTTTTGCATTGAGTTTGAGAAGAAAATGCTTTTGATCCCCATCTGCGATTATCATCAGCTTTTCAGAGTTTTCATTACCATTTCTTAATCTGTCGTCTTTGTGCAGATTGTGATGTGCTTTGAAATTGTGTTGAATAGAAAAATGGGAAATAATCCAGTGTATTTGTTGATTATTAATGTTAATGAGTTTAAAATAGATTTAATGTTCAGTTGCATAAAATTTAATGCTACAGATTGGGAATGGTAAATATGCTTGGGAACTCTTGGTACTGTAGTCAATGCAAAGAGGTTGCATTTTGTGGGGTCCTCAAGCCATTAGGATTCCCAAGCACCCTGCCAAAAATGAACTATTTTGCAGTTTTGTAATGGGGAGATGAGGTGACAAATCTGTGCATGTCAAAGTTCTCAGTGAAGCGATTAGATTCATTGATGGGAGCAAAAGATAAATGTGGAATGGCACAAAGAGCCCTTTGCCCATACTGCTCCGCAGAACAGGGCGCTGAGCTGCTTTGTACCCAGCTCGGTGGGGGGTTGATCCCAGAAATGTTGTCTTATTGATTATATAATCATTGAAGCAATTTGAGAAGAGTGTGTAGTTCTTTTTGATGCGTGAACCACAATATCTGTTGCATTTTGTCATTTCACTGATCAGTTTCATTGATATTTTTCTTTAGGTACTTAAAGAAGCTGTCTTGGATTGGTTTAATGATTCTACTCCTTGCCCATACCTGTAAAACAGTGTACCGAAATTGGGATTGGGAGTCCGAGTACACCCTGTTTATGTCTGGTCTGAAGGTACGACAAAATTTTTATCAGTACAGGACATCCCTGAGTAATGAATGGTTCTGTTTTTATAGAAGTCCGTATGTTGATGTTGTCTGTAAATTGGGAAAATGCACATAAATCGCTTGAGGTAACCATACCACAGTACTGTAATGAAGCCTTTCTCAAAGCGGGCCTACAGCTCCCCCAGGGACCACAGCACATTTAAGTAAAAGTTTTCTTTTCACCTCATGTAACATGAAAACATTTTTTGCATGTGTGGTTGGTAGGAGAGAAGTACAGGAAAAAACAAAACTAGACTTTTTCCACAGGGAAGGTGGGAGGGGGCACTTGTAAACTTTGTGCAGAGTTCTGGGGGGGCATAGGCAAAAAAATGGTTGAGAATAGTTGCTGTAAATGAATGGCATCATGAGGCTGTTAAGAATGATTTTTATGTAGACTTTGAGGAAATTAGTTCTGCTTTAGGATTGAATATATGTTGTGCATTTAATATTATGCAAATTCAATTGTACTTGGGGGTATCCATGAGTTGGGTGATTGTAACCCGATTGGATTTGGGATTAAGATGTAAACCTTGGTCAAAAAACACGAGTATCAATATTTGCAGATTGTGATTTTTTTTTAATTAAAAAAAATTCTACCAGGTGGGATGCTGTCCTATTATTTAAGAATTTTTTTATTTCATAGGGATTTCCAAATACAAGAAAATGAAAAGATGAAACGTAAGGATATGGTAGAGGTGCCTTAGTTAAATTACTGGGCTGGTAACCTGGAAACATTGCCCCATAGTCCAGAAACAAGAGTTCAAAATCCACCTTGGCAGGAGTAGAATTTTAATTAAGTTTAAAAATAATATGGAATATTGGAAAAGAAAAGAAACTGAGTGAAACATGGAAGTCTGAAGATGCTGTGATTGTAGTAAAAACACACTGAAATGCTGGAGAAACTCAGGTGGTCTTTCACTGTCCATAGGAAACAAAGATATATTGTCAACATTTTAGGCCTGAGCCCTTCTTTTTTTTTTTTTATTTTATTTTTTTTTTTAATTTTTTATTTTTCACACCATAAATCACAATAGCCATGATATACACTTTTTCTTTTCCACACATTTACAGTGACTTTTTCTCCCTCCCCCCTCCCTCCTCCCAAGCCACCCCCCCACCCCCCCACCCCCCCCTCTCTCATCCATTTTAGGTATACAATCTAGGTTGCATTAATTCAGTTAGACAATGTTGTCATTCAACAAAAATACACCAGAAATTCTACTGAGTCCATTCTTTTCTTTTCTTCTCCTTCCATCAACTTAGGTAATGTTTGTTCCCGGTAGGTTTTCGCTATTGTATTTAATGTAAGGCTCCCATACTTGTTCGAATATTTCAATATTATTTCTTAAACTATATGTTATTTTTTCTAATGGAATACATTTATTCATTTCTATATACCATTGTTGTATTTTCAAATTATCTTCCAATTTCCAGGTTGACATAATACATTTTTTTGCTACGGCTAGGGCTATCTTGACAAATCTTTTTTGTGCATCTTCCAAGTCAATTCCAAATTCTTTATTTTTTATGTTACTTAGGAGAAAGATCTGTGGATTCTTTGGTATATTGTTTTCTGTTATTTTATTTAATATCTGATTGAGATCATCCCAAAATTTTTCTACTCTCTCACATGTCCAGATTGCATGAATTGTTGTTCCCCTTTCTTTTTTACATCGAAAACATCTATCAGATACTGTTGGGTCCCATTTATTTAACTTTTGCGGTGTAATGTATAGTCTGTGTAACCAATTATATTGTATCATACGCAGCCTCGTATTTATTGTATTTCTCATCGTTCCAGAGCATAACTTCTCCCATGTTTCCTTTTTTATCTTTATATTTAAATCTTGTTCCCATTTTTGTTTAGTTTTACCATTTGTTTCCTCATTCTCCTTTTCTTGCAGTTTAATATACATATTTTTTATAAATCTTTTGATTAACATTGTATTTGTAATCACATATTCAAGGTTACTTCCCTCTGGTAAACTCAAGTTGCTTCCTAATTTATCTTTCAAGTAGGATCTCAGTTGGTAATATGCCAGCGCTGTATCTCCAGTTATATTGTACTTATCTCTCATTTGTTCAAAGGATAAGAATCTACTTCCTGAAAAACAATTTTCTATTCTTTTAATCCCTTTTTTTTCCCATTTTCTAAAGGCAAGGTTGTCTATTGTAAAAGGGAGTAGCTTATTTTGCGTCAATATTAGTTTTGGTATTTGGTAATTTATTTTATTTCTTTCTACATGAATCTTCTTCCATATATTGAGGAGATGGTGTAATACTGGAGAAGTTCTATGTTGTACCAATTTTTCGTCCCATTTATATAATATGTGTTCAGGTATCTTTTCCCCTATTTTATCTAATTCTAGTCTCGTCCAGTCTGGTTTTTCCCTTGTTTGATAAAAATCTGATAGGTACCTTAATTGTGCGGCTCTATAATAATTTTTGAAGTTTGGCAATTGTAAGCCTCCTTGTTTATACCATTCTGTTAATTTATCTAGTGCTATCCTCGGTTTCCCCCCTCTCCATAAAAATCTCCTTATTATTTTCTTTAACTCTTTGAAGAATTTTTCTGTCAGTTGTATTGGCAATGCCTGAAATAAGTGTAGTATCCTTGGAAAAATGTTCATTTTAATACAGTTTATTCTTCCTATCAGTGTTAGTGGTAGCTCTTTCCAATGCTCTAAATCGTCCTGTAATTTTTTCATTAGTGGATTGTAATTGAGTTTATATAATTGGCCTAGATTTTTGTTTATTTGCACACCTAGGTATCTTATTGCCTGCGTTTGCCATCTGAATGGGGATTCCTCCTTAAATTTTGAGAAATCCGCGTTATTCATAGGCATTGCTTCACTTTTATTTACGTTTATCTTGTATCCCGACACTTCTCCATATTCCTTCAATTTCTTATATAGTTCTTTTATTGATAGTTCTGGTTCTGTTAAGTACACTATCACATCATCCGCAAACAGACTGATTTTATATTCCCTGTCTTTTATTTTTATTCCTTTTATATTATTATCTCTTCTTATCGATTCTGCTAGTGGTTCTATAGCTAGCGCAAACAATAATGGTGATAGTGGGCATCCCTGCCGCGTTGACCTGCTTAAGTTAAATTGCTTTGATACATGTCCATTTACTGTAACTTTCGCTAACGGTCCCTTATATAATGCTTTAATCCAATTAATATACTTCTCCGGTAAACTGAATTTTTGCAATACTTTGAACAAGTAATTCCATTCTACTCTGTCGAAGGCCTTCTCTGCGTCTAAAGCAACTGCTACTGCCGGTGCTTTATTTCCTTCTACTGCATGAATTAAGTTAATAAATTTACAAATATTGTCTGTTGTGCGTCTTTTTTTGATAAATCCAGTTTGGTCTAAATTTACCATTTTCGGTACCTGTTCTGCTAATCTGTTCGCTAATAGTTTAGCTATTATCTTATAATCTGTGTTTAGCAGAGATATTGGTCTATATGACGCTGGTGAGAGTGGATCTTTCCCTTGTTTTAGTATCACTGTAATTATTGCTGTTTTACATGAATCTGGTAAGTTTTGTGTCTCATCAATCTGGTTGATTACATCCAGGAGGGGCGGTATTATTAGGTCTTTAAATGTTTTGTAGAATTCTATTGGGAGTCCATCCTCTCCTGGTGTCTTATTATTTGGTAAATTTTTTATTATCTCTTGTATTTCTACTGTTCCAAATGGTTCTGTTAATTTATTTTGTTCCTCTATTTGTAGTTTTGGTAGTTCAATTTTAGTCAAAAATTCATCTATTTTCCCTTCTTTCCCTTCGTTTTTGGTTCGGTATAATTGTTCATAGAATTCTCTGAAGTTTTCCTTAATTTCTTTTGGATTATATGTAATTTGTTTGTCTTTTTTCCTTGTTGCCAATACCATTTTCTTAGTTTGCTCTGTCTTAAGCTGCCATGCTAAGATTTTGTGTGTTTTTTCACCTAGTTCATAATATTTCTGTTTTGTCTTCATTATATTCTTCTCCACCTTATATGTTTGTAATGTTTCATATTTTATTTTTTTATCCGCCAATTCTCTTCTTTTGGTTGTATCTTCCTTTATTGCTAATTTTTTTTCTATGTTTATTATTTCCCTTTCCAACTGCTCTGTTTCCTGATTATAGTCCTTCTTCATCTTGGTTGCATAACTTATTATTTGCCCTCTAATGAATGCTTTCATTGCGTCCCATAGTATAACTTATCTTCCACTGATTCCGTATTTACTTCAAAGTACATTTTTAATTGTTTTTCAATAAATTCTCTAAAATCCTGTCTTTTAAGTAGCATGGGGTTTAATCTCCATCTATACATTCTTGGAGGGATGTCCTCTAGCTCTATTGCCAATAACAGGGGTGAGTGGTCCGATAATAGTCTAGCTTTATATTCCATTTTCCTAACTCTCCCTTGAATGTGGGCTGATAACAGGAATAGGTCTATCCTTGAGTATGTTTTATGTCTAGTCGAGTAGTATGAGTATTCCTTTTCTTTTGGGTTTTGTTTCCTCCATATGTCCACAAGTTTCATTTCTTGCATTGATTTAATTATAAATTTGGTTACTTTGTTCTTCCTGTTAATTTTTTTCCCCGTTTTATCCATATTTGGATCCAAATTCAGATTGAAATCCCCTCCTATTAGTATGTTCCCTTGTGTATTAGCTACCTTCAAAAAGATATCTTGCATAAACTTTTGATCTTCTTCGTTAGGTGAATATATATTAAGTAGATTCCAAAGCTCTGAATATATCTGACATTTTATCATAACATATCTCCCTGCTGGATCTATTATTTCCTCTTCTATTTTAAATGGCACATTTTTGCTAATTAATATAGCCACTCCTCTTGCTTTTGAATTATACGATGCTGCTGTTACATGTCCTACCCAATCTCTCTTTAATTTCTTGTGCTCCAATTCAGTTAAGTGTGTTTCTTGGACAAATGCTATATCTATTTTTTCCTTTTTCAGTAAATTTAGTAGTTTCTTCCTTTTAATTTGGTTATGTATTCCATTAATATTTAGAGTCATATAGTTCAGCGTAGCCATTTTATATTTTGTTTATCTTCTCTTTCCGTTTTTCCATCATTACCTTTCCTCCTTTTCCATTTCTGTTTTCTTATTTTCAACTCTTTACCAGACAACATTCCTACAACATCCAACATTTTCCTTATTCTCCTATTTCTATCTTCTTTATCCCCAATCTCCCCTTCCCCTCCTGAGTTGCCCTTTATCCCTTGTCGGACAACCACATCTCCCCTCTCCATTTGGATTTGCGAATCCACTCGCAAGTGTCAACTGATTTTGCAGTGACCGCTCTTTTCCCCCACCCAGCCCCCCCCAGAAAAGATTTCGCTTTTTATATGTCACAAAGGTCACTCTTTTAATTCCCTCCTTATTCTCTCTATTCCATTACCTTCCCTTATTAATTCTTGTCTATACTCTCTATGTTTTCCTCTAATTACAGATACTTTCACATATGCCCATTGTCTCTATTCACTCTTATACCTCTTTACCCGCATACATATCAATCGTGGTCATTTTTACCCTCCTTACCCGTCTTCATCCCTCAGTCTATTTTTGTCTTTACCCACATACATATCAATCGTGATAATTTTTGCTCTCATTACCCGTCTTCCTCCCTCAGTCTATTTTTGTAATTGTTCTGCAAATTTTCGTGCTTCTTCTGGATCCGAGAATAGTCTGTTTTGTTGTCCTGGAATAAATATTTTCAATACCGCAGGATGCTTCAGTGTAAATTTATATCCTTTCTTCCATAAAATCGCTTTTGCTGTATTGAACTCTTTTCTCTTCTTTAGGAGTTCAAAGCTTATATCTGGATAAATGAAGATTTTTTGCCCTTTATACTCCAGTGGTTTGTTGCCCTCTCTTACTTTTTCCATTGTCTTCTCCAGTACCTTTTCTCTTGTAGTATATCTTAGGAATTTTACTACAATAGATCTTGGTTTTTGTTGTGGTTGTGGTTTAGGGGCCAATGCTCTATGTGCCCTTTCTATTTCCATTTCTTGCTGTAGTTCTGGACATCCTAGGGCCTTAGGGATCCATTCTTTTATAAACTCCCTCATATTCTTGCCTTCTTCATCTTCCTTAAGGCCCACTATCTTTATGTTATTTCTTCTGTTATAATTTTCCATTATATCTATTTTTTGGGCTAGTAATTCTTGTGTCTCTTTAGTTTTTTTATTAGATTCCTCCAATTTCTTTTTTAAGTCTTCTACCTCCATTTCTGCTGCTACTGCCCGCTCTTCCATCTTGTCCATTTTTTTCCCCATTTCTGTTAAGGTCATCTCCATTTTATTTATTTTCTCTTCTGTGTTGTTTATTCTTCTTCTTAAATCATTGAATTCCTGTGTTTGCCATTCTTTAAATGACTCCATGTATCCTCTAACAAGAGCAAGTATATCCTTTACCTTGCCTTTCCCTTTATCTATTTCACTGTACTCTTCCTCTTCTTCTTCCTCTTGGTTGGCCATCTGTTGTTTCTTTGCTGCCCTTTCCTCCTCTTCTTTCTTGTTTCCATTGTCTTCTGTGGTCTCTTCTTGCTGCAGGTGTTCTGCAGCTGTCGTTGCCGGCTGTGGAGATCGACTCCCCAGCTGGTCCCCCCTCCCGTCGGTGTGTTTTTTTGCATGCGCAGTTGCGCACTTTTACTCGGCTCTGTGAGCCATTGTTGTAGTTCTTTTTCTACCGACCTGAGGTAGTGGGGTCTTCTCTCCACAGCGGGCCTCTTCGGACAGGTAAGGCCTTCACCTTTTTCCTCCGTTGTCTTCTGTTCCTCTCTTCTTTCCGTTGATTTTGTTTTTTCTCCTTTTGTCTCCATCTTCTTTCCACCTTTATACTCACTTTTCTTTAACTTGTATTTCTGTGCCTTTGTATTTTCTCTTGTTTTTCCCGACTTTTCTGGAGAGGGCTGGAGTTCACCGTCCGGCCACTACTCCATCACGTGACTCCTCCGGCCTGAGCCCTTCTTCAAGGAATAAACTTTCTGCATCTACAAGAGGGAGTGAGATTATTTAGATTACCCAACTAAACAGTCATGTTCAGTGGGTTCACAGAGAAGTGACAAACAAAGAATCATCTTTATTGTAAACACAGGGAAATCATAACAGGGAAAATACAAAACAACACGATACTAAAACTATTTAGGAATTCACATCAGATACACCAATTTCCAAAACAAGTGGCTGCCTTCTCTCTCTCTCTCTCTCTCTCTGTGACACATACAGTAATATATGGTTACTAACACGCTCTTACAAGACAGGGTTTCAACACACTCCTGGTTCCCGGTACCAATGGGGTGTGGCTCAATGCTAAGTATTCTCACACAATACTATGCTTCTGCTCTAAGTGTAGTGCACACCTTACCAACAATGACTCTAGTGATGTCCACAGTTCACGACATGGTGTAGAGTAGCATTCATAGTCGGGACCAAGGGCAGAGGGAGTGCACTGCAGCACATGGTAGGCTTTTAAAGTGCAGTAAGCTGGGGAGTCCGGCCAAGGTAATCAGTAAGTGGTCAGTTGTGCATTAATTGTCCCACCTTGATTGGCAGGTGATGCGACTTATCACTAAATTCCAGATGGAGCAGTCCCGTGACCCACCACCCACAATCCAGCCAAGTTCCAGACAGAGAGGCCACATGACCTTCCACAACTTACATTCCCACCAAGTTCCAGACAGAGAGTCACATGACCCTTCACAATCCACACTACAATGGCCTATCTTGAATTCTGATAGACTAGTTTGATTTTGAATGTTAGCATTTCAGTGTCGGATATGGTTCAGCCATGGCAGCCTTGTCTCTTGAATTGGAAGGTTTGGAGTTCAAGTCCCGTTTCAGAGACTGAAGTATCAACTTACCGGCAGACAATTTCGTGCTGTGTTGTCAGAGATGCTGTCTTCTGTTCAGACATTAAAGCAAGTGGCACAGTTTGGAGAAAAGCAGGGGAGTTATCACTGATGACCTGGCCAATATTTAGCTCACAGATAATATTCTTCAAAATTTGTTGAAAAGGTCCTTATTACAAAACCGCTTTAATGTGCTCAAATTGGCTCTTGGTTTTGTTGTAATTAAAATCAAAATTTATTGACATGAACTTGTCATGAAATTTGTTGTTTTGTGGCACCATTATTGTGCATTACAGGGGCAAATATTGCTACAAATTACATTTCTAAATAAACTATTTTAAAAATAATTAGTGCAAAAGAATAGAAAGTCTGTGGTTCATGGTCCATTCAAGAATCTGATGGTGGGAGGGAAGCTGTTTTGTACCATTGGCTGTTTGTCTTCAGGCTTCTGTACCACCTTCCTGATGGTAGCAGTGAAACGCCCAGCAATGCCCTCATTTCCAATGTTCTTCCTGGTTGGTCAAGTGTTTTGAAACATTCCATTGGGCAGTGAGTTTGCGCTAGACTTCTGTGCTTTCTCCGTGGCTGTGCCTATTTGTTTATCAAATCATCCTGGGTGCTTGGCACTTGTGGATTTTCCACAAACAGTCACTGCCTTAAATGGCAATCTGGTCTCATGGTGAATCTACAGCCCTGCTTCTCGAATGCCCTGATGACCTTGTGACAGCATGCTCCTACCAAAGCCTTTTGTACAGTTTTCAAATCAAGTCCAGTCAATTGTCATCTGATTGCTCAAGTACAACCTGATGAAGTCGTGTTCTCCAGTCCTCAGTTCAACACCCAGCCAGGCATAAACACACCTACATACAATCAATACATATGCAGGACAAGTATTCCTATATATAAATAAATACATTTTGTTTTGTTGGTCAGTGTGAGCAGTTCCTTAGATCCTTCAGCATTTTCGCCGCCTGTGGGAAGCAGCTTTTCCTCAGCCTGGTGGTGCTGGCTCTGATCCTCTTGTCTCTCTACCCTGATGGGAGCAGCTGATAAATGCTGTGTGCAGGGTGGAAGGGGGCCTTAGTGACTGCGTGCCCTCTACAAACAAGAATCCTGGTTGATTGGCGGGGAAGGGAGATTCCAGTGATCCTCTTTGCCACTCTTGGGGTCCTGTGGATTGACCTCAGATCCATTTCTCTGCAGCAACTGTACCAAATTGTGATGCAGCTGGGCAACATGCTCTTGATGGAGCTCTTATAGAAGTTTGACATAATGGTGGTTGGTAGCCTTGCCCGCTTCAGACTTCTCAGGAAATGCAGTCGCTGTTGTGCCTTCCTGACAAGTGAGGAGATGGTGTGTGTCCATGATAAGTCATTAGTTAAGAGAACTCCAAGGAGCTTGTTGCTCAACACTCCATCTACTACAGAGTTGTTGATATGTAATGGAGGGTGGCTGTTTCTGGTCCTCCTGAACTCTACGATCATCTTTGTCTTGTCCACATCCTTTGTCTTTGAGTGTCTTTGATACTTGGAGGAATTTAGGAAAAAGTATTTAAAAAAAAAAAAGACATTTACTTAATGGCTCTAATTTAAATTATTTTGTGCATGGCTGATGTGAAGTCCACAGGATGATCCCTCAGCTCAAGTTGTTTGTATTTTACCCCTGCACTCAACACACAGTGCACTAGCAATGCAGCTGGTTGGCTGCCCAAAAACTGACCTGCATTGACTTCCTGAGTTCTGTCTTGCAGGCTGAAAGCACATAAATCGGGAGCAAGCTCGCCTCTGCACAAGACCTAGCCAGCTGGATCTTGTTGGAGCAGTTAGCTCAAAGTTCTTGTGATCCTGCCAGGCGCACACATTCCAGCACACACAAAATGCTGGAGGAATTCAGTGGGTCAGGCAGCATCAACTGAAGGGATGAACTTCTTCATAAGGATATCAATTCCACTTTTGTTTGTCCTGTACTAAGTTGCAATTTTGATTATTTGGGCCATGTTCATATGGGAACTTCGGGGTCATAAGGGGAAAGGTATTGATAATTGCAATGTAAATAGTTTGGAGATCAGCTTTAAAGAAGTTTAATAAAGATTTTGTTAATTTTACTTCAAAACTTTTCAATTTCTTTTAATTGAAGGTCAATAAACATAATGCAAAACTTTGGAATAATGTAGGGCATGCATTGGAAAATGAACATAACTACAGGAAGGCTTTGAAGTACTTCATTCAAGCGACAAGAGTTCAACCAGGTGACACGTTCTCGCTTCATTTGTGATAAGCTTTTGTGATGTGGGTGTATCCTTCTGAGGTTGTTGTGAGTGGTGAGGAATGGGAGCTTGGATTGCTTTCAGCTCTGGTTTACATGTGCCACACCGACTCTCCTGCAGTGAGGGAGGCATCAGGACTCGTTATGTGGTGTTCCAACATGCACCACAAAATTTGACCCTGTAAAACTGGTCAGTAAAGATTTATTCACTTTGCATTTGACTTTTTTTGAATATTTTATTTGTAATTTTTCAAACTCAAACTCCATATTCCATATTAATTATAGCACTGTACAAAATCAACTGCTGAGTTCAAGCCATTTTTTTTCCTCCCAGCCCCCCTCCCTCCAACTCTTCACACCTCACACTCAAACCTCGTATACAGGACATAATTTTTTTTTCTCTTACGTCTGTTGCATGGGTGGCACGGTTAGTGTAGTGCTATTATAGTGCCGGTGGCCTGAGTTCGAATCTGGCCGCTGTCTAAGGAGTTCACATGTCCTCCCAGTGTCAACACTGGGATGGCCCGGTTCCTACCCATCCTTCAAAATCAAACAGGGCTTGTAGGTTAATTGGTGAGCTGGAAGGGTGTGTTACCATGCTGTATGTCTAGATTTAAAAAATACTTTGGGAGCTGAATAGTTACCAGCTGTTTTAGAACAGTTTCCCCTCCAACAGCTATCATGGTCTTGAACCTTTCCATATTCCCTAACCATAAACTAAAACAAGGACTGGTTTGATGAAAACAACCAGGAAATCCAGGAGCTGCTGGCAAAGAAGCGATCTGCCCACCAGGCTCACCTTGCAAAGCCTTCCTGGCCAGAGAAAAAACGAGCCTTCCGTATCACATGCAGCCACCTTCAGCGCAAACTCCGGGAGATCCAAAATGAGTGGTGGACTAGCCTCGCCAAACAAACCCAGCTTAGCACCGACTTTGGCGACTTCAGGGGTTTTTATGAGACACTAAAGGCTGTGTACGGCCTCTCACCCCGTCCAAAGCCCTCTGCGCAGATCAGACGGCGAAGTCCTCCTCAGCCACAAGATCTCCATCCTCAATCGATGGTCAGAACACTTCCAATCCCTTTCAGTGCCAACCGCTCAGTCCAAGAATCCGCCCTGCTCCAGCTCCCTCAACAACCCTTGAGGCTAGAGCTGGATGAGGTCCTTACCCAGGAAGAGACATACAAGGCAACTGAAAAATGGCAAAGCAGCAGGTATGAATGGAATCCCCCCCTGAGGTCTGGAAGGCTGGTGCAGAAGCTCTGCATACCAAACTGCATGAGTTTTTCATGCTCTGCTGGGATCAAGGAAAGCTGCCTCAGGACCTTTGTGATGCCATCATCATCACCCTGTACAAAAACAAAGGCGAGAAATCAGACTGCTCAAACTACAGGGGAATCATGCTGCTCTCCATTGCAGGCAAAATCTTCACGAGGATTCTCTTTAATAGATTAGTACCTAGTATCGCCGAAAATGTCCTCCCAGAATCACAGTGCGGCTTTCGCGCAAACAGAGGAACCACTGACATGGTCTTTGCCCTCAGACAGCTCCAAGAAAAGTGCAGAGAACAAAACAAAGGACTCTACATCACCTTTGTTGACCTCACCAAAGCCTTCGACACCGTGAGCAGGAAAGGGCTTTGGCAAATACTAGAGCGCCTCGGATGCCCCCCCAAGTTCCTCAACATGGTTATCCAACTGCACGAAAACCAACAAGGTCGGGTCAGGTACAGCAATGAGCTCTCTGAACCCTTCTCCATTGACAACGGCGTGAAGCAAGGCTGCGTCCTCGCACCAACCCTCTTTACTACTTTACTATCTTCTTCAGCATGATGCTGAACCAAGCCATGAAAGACCTCAACAATGAAGACGGTGTTTACGTCCGGAACCGCACAGATGGCAGTCTCTTCAATCTGAGGCGCCTGCAAGCTCACACCAAGACACAAGAGCAACTTGTCCGTAAACTACTCTTTGCAGACGATGCCGCTTTAGTTGCCCATTCAGAGCCAGCTCTTCAGCGCATGAATTCCTGTTTTGCTGAAACTGCCAAAATGTTTGGCCTGGAAGTCAGCCTGAAGAAAACTGAGGTCCTCCATCAGCCAGCTCCCCACCATGACCACCAGCCCCCCTCACATCTCCATCAGGCACACAGAACTCAAAACGGTCAACCAGTTTACCTACCTCGGCTGCACCATTTCATCTGATGCAAGGATCGACAAAGAGATGACAACAGACTTGCCAAAGCAAATAACGCCTTTGGAAAAACAACCACCTGAAGAAACACACAAAGATCAGCGTGTACAGAGCCGTTGTCATACCCACGCTCCTGTTTGGCTCCGAATCATGGGTCCTCTACCGGCATCACCTACGGCTCCTAGAACGCTTCCATCAGCACTGTCTCCGCTCCATCCTCAACATTCATTGGAATGACTTCATCACCAACATCGAAGTACTCGAGCTGGCAGAGTCTGCAAGCATCGAATCCATGCTGCTGAATACCCAACTGCACTGGGTGTGTCACATCTCCAGAATGGAGGACCATCGCCTTCCCAAGATCGTGTTCTATGGCGAGCTCTCCACTGGCCACTGAGACAGAGGTGCACCAAAGAAGAGGTACAAGGACTGCTTAAAGAAATCTCTTGTTGCCTGCCACATTGACCACCGCCAGTGAGCTGATATCGCCTCCAATCCTGCATCTTGGTGCCTCACAGTTTGGTGGGCAGCAACCTCCTTTGAAGAAGACCGCAGAGCCCACCTCACTGACAAAAGACAAAGGAGGAAAAACCCAACTTCCAACCCCAACCAACCAATTTTCCCTTGCAACCGCTGCAACCGTGCCTGCCTGTCCCACATCGGACTTGTCAGTCACCAACGAGCCTGCAGCAGTTGTGGACATACCCCTCCATAAATCTTCGTCTGCGAAGCCAAGCCAAAGAAAAAACTACTCCAGGATCTCCAAAGATCATTCTGCACAGTAATATCATTTTTTAATTTTTTTTTGTTTGTGTGATATCTTAATTTCTATTTGTTTGTTACTGTAAATTGTATATCTGTGTTGCTGGAACAAGCAAGAATTTTGGTGTATTTGTTCATTGTGCGGTCATTCATTCAACAGCCCCTCATACTTTTGTTCATGTTTCAAGATAATTGTCAAGGGTTATCAGTTATGTTTCTAGATTCTTTCAAGCAAAGAAAATGCTCGACTGTAAAGATGGAGGTTCTCTGGCCTTACTCCTTGAGATTTATCTCTCTGAATGTGCCGTGGCTGGCTTCGAGGCGCCAAATTCAAAAATAATCGGCGGGGGCCGTCAGGGCAGGGGTGGCCGCCGTGGTCCGTCAGGGCAGGGGTGGCCGGCGGGGGCCTTCAGGGCATGGGCAGCCAGCAGGATCCATCAGGGGCAGCCAGTGTGGGCTGTGACAGCCTTACCGGGCCGCTTTGGCCTTTGGGTCTGCTCTCGGCAGCTCAAAATGCGGCAGAGCAATGGCCATCTTCTTTACTCATAATCCCCCATGCAGCTGGAACTGTTCTTGGAAGGCGGCCATTGCTCTGCCGCGCATTTATGACAGGTGGTGCTAAGGTACCAGTCGCCCTGCCTCCATCGGCTCCATACGAGGTCCCGCTCAATACGAATGCAACGCAGGTGCAGCCTTTTAGGGCTGCTCTATGAAAGGTAAGTTTTAAGTTTTCCCTCTGCACTTGTAGCCAGCTTCCAGGTGGAGGCCTGGCAATGAAATGGCCTACTGGCTCAAATTACTGTAACTATAGTAAGGTGGGGTTTGCTTGAGTTGAGAATTTGATATGTGAAATTGGAATCCAAATTACATGTTCTAGTAATGCATGTTAGGTTGAATTAGCTGAAAAGCCTATAAACTGACAGATTTGTTTTGCTTATGTTCATTGTTTTGCCTTGTTATTACAAAGATGATATTGGTGCACATATGAATGTTGGAAGGACGTATAGAAACCTAAACAAGACCAAAGAAGCAGAAGATGCCTACATGCTGGCTAAATCGCTTATGCCACAGGTATGCTAATATTTGGAGAATACTCGTATTCGGAGAATTTCTGAAACTAACAGATAAGTGTCAGGCAGATTAAAACATCTTTTTCTCTTGCAGTCATGACTCCCAGGAACAGATAAATGCAATTGTTTGTGCTCAATCCATGCTGATGTTTGTAGCCTTTAATTGGCAATTGTGGCTCATTCCAGAAATATGATTTTTTTCAATTGGTAGATGATACATTGCATTTTAGTTAATTACAGCATTTTGTTTAATAATTATTAGAGCACCACAAATCCCAATCTTAAATGATCTGTCCTGGAACATTAGGAACACCAGGTTCATCAACCCCCACACTCTCTCTTATTTAGTGTTGACATCATCTTTACCTTGGATTTCTTCATTTACTCTGTTTACATAACCAAAACCATTAGTGTAAATCTCAGATGATTCTGGGAATGACTGTGAAGAATTTTTTGATGAATCTTGGCCAATACTTTGGAATTTAGGAGAAACATATCGAACGCTGAAAGGAAAGGTTTTTTCCCGTGGTGGGAGAATCCAGGACAAGAGGGCACAACTTCCAGATTGAAGGGCAGCTGCTTAGAAAAGAGATGCAGAGGAATTTCTTCAGCCTGAGGGTGGTGAATCTGTGGTATTTGTTGCCACAGGTGGTTGTGGAGGCCAGGCTATTGGGTGCCCTCCACAACTGCCTGTAGCAACAAATTCCACAGATTTAAGCGAGAGGTTGATAGGTTCTTGATTAGCCAGGGCATGGGGAGAAGACCAGGCAGTTAGGCTGAGTGAGAAAATGGATCAACTCAATGGCAGGGCAGGTGATGGGCTGAATGGCCAATTTCTGCTCTTGTGTCTTATTGTCTTGTAGTCTAGTTGTCCAGATCTCTTTTGTTTTGGCTAGGAAATTCTGGATTTTTGCCACCTATTGTTTGAAGAACTTCTTCCTGACTTAATGGTCCAGTCCAATTTAAATATAGAGTACCCTTGCACCTAGTTTTCCCAATCTGAGATAGATTGTGTTCTCTTCATATTAAATACAAGAGTATAAAATCCTCAATTAGACCCTCAATCCTTTATCCTCATTGGAATAAAAGATGGGTTTAGATCAATTATTTTGTGTTGCTACAGCAAAGCAAGAATATAGCTGCATTTGTATACTGTACAATACCCTGTATCTGAAACACTTGGGACCAGATATTTTTCCAGTTATTGGGTTTTTTCGGTTTTCAGAACAATGGAACTAAGCAGGACAGTAGTATCAGCAAAATATTGTCTTAGTGGTTAAACGACCTGACAAGTGGAAAATTCACATGAAGTATTGTTTAATACTTAATCAAAAAAAACCAATCTCTGCTTACAAAAGAAGATAAATGCAGCACCAAACACTCAATTCTCCTCGGTGGCTTTAAATGTTTCCTCCGGTGCTGCCGGTCCTGACACCTCCCCACCACCAGTCCCTGCTCCTGCCCAGGAGTCAAAGGTGACTTCTTTGATGCGGATGGCACCGCACCCGATGGTATAGTGTTATAGTTATTGTGTACTACACTAATATTCAAATAATTTTTTTAATCCTCTTATCCCTCTGTCTTTTGTATCTGCAACCACTGTATCCCAATGTCAAGAAGACCTTCTTTGATTTCACCAAACTGGCACCTTCAGACATCCGAACTCCACATGGGCGTCAGGTGGTGATTTTTAGAAAACTTGTGATGTCATGTCGGCTCTTAAAAAAAAAGTTCGGTTTATGGATTTTCAGTTTTCAGAGCATTGAATACGGGGTACTCGACCTGTATTGTACTTGTGTATCTGACAGTAAATTCTTACACTCAAAGTATCTTCATAATTTAGCTGTCAATGGTTTGTATTGTCCTGTTGAGGTTTTGTGGCAGCCTTTCGACTGATGTCGAGATGTGACCACATAAGAATGCAGTATTCCCTTTTTATAAAAGTCAACATCCCAGCAGAATCTTTAAGCCATAGTCACGTCCTGCCAATCGGTGTACTTTAATCCTTTTTCCAACCAGTTTCCTGAAGTGCTTTCTAAAAGTCCACATGAGCGAGAAACATGGATAGTCCGTAGCAACCGAATGAACTCTCCAAAATATTAAATTAGATGGAAGGAAAAATCACACGAATAAAGTTGTCCTGCCTTCTCTGATTAGCAAGCATTGTTTAGCCGCACTCCATAGTTACAGACTTTTAGTTTCCGAGTTTGTTATTGCTGGGTTTCCCACCCTTCCCAAATAATAGAATAACATTTGTCAAAGCTATTTCATTATTTATTGTTGCCCCTATAAACATATTTAGGCTTTAATAAATTGCATAAGCATATTTGGTAATGGTGTGTTTGAATGAAATGTTTGTGTCCTCAGCATGCCTCACTTGTCTTGTGTATATGCACGTATGTACTAGTAATCCAATGTGTGCATATTGGTGCTGAGGCAATCAGTTAAAAGGCCAAATGCCCTTTGACTGTTTTATAGGTTTTCATATACTACTTAAGAACTTGTACCTATTCAAGAAAACAGACTTCTGCTGATGTTTATTCCGTGCAGTACTGCAGTTTGTTTATCTTGTTCTCGATTGACTGCCAGACTTGTGAACATGTTTTGCCTTTCCTCTTTTGAGAAAGGTTATCCCAGGAAAGAAGTATGCCACACGCGTTGCACCAAATCATCTGAATGTTTACATTAACCTCGCAAATTTGATTCGAGGAAACGAATCGCGCTTGGAAGAGGCTGACCAATTATACCGGCAAGCAATCAGCATGAGGCCGGATTTTAAACAGGCATACATCAACAGGTATCTAATCATAGAAATTCAAAAGAACAGAAGCAATCTTTTCAGCCTGCAGTGCCAACGCCAGCCTCTAAAAGAGTGGTTGTGCCCGGCTCCACTCCCATGTTCTTGTTCACTGATTCTCTTATTTTTCTCTTCCCACCCCCTTGTCTGTTTCGAAAGTTCATTATGGACACTGATGTCCTGGCAATTGAAAGCATTTTGTGAGGCACTGCCTTTAGAGGACAGCCAACATCATAAAGAAACCCCATCACCCTGGTCACAATCACTTCTCGCTGCTATCTTCAGCAGAAAGTACATAAGCCTGAACTCCAGCACCTCCAAGACCAAGAACAGTTTTTATCCAACAGCTGTCAGGTTCTTGAACCTTCCTGTACTACCTTCACCAGAAACTACCCCAGGACCACTAAAAGATCAACCTGTACTACTGAAACATTTTTTATTTTGCACTAACCATAACTGAATATTTTTCCATCCCTTGATATTATCTCTATTTCTATCTTGCATTTATCGTAATTTAAATGGAAGTTGGTGTATAGAAGATAGAAGATAGGAGCAGGAATAGGTCATTCGACCCTTCGAGCCTGCTCCGCCATTCAACAAGATCATGGCTGATCTTAAAGTTCAGTACCCCGTCCCCGCCTTCTCTCCGTAACCTTTAATACCCTTAGACTGAAGAAATAGATCTAATTCCCTCTTAAATAGATTTAATGAACCTGCCTCTACTGCCCTGTGTGGCAATGAATTCCACAGATTCACCACCCTCTGGGTAAAGAAATTCCTCCTCATCTCGGTCCTAAATGGTTTGCCTATTATCCCCAAACCATGGCCCCGGGTTCTGGATTTTCCCATTATTGGAAACATCCCATCTGCATCCATTCTGTCCAGTCCTGCCAGAATTTTATATGTCTCTATGAGATCCCCTCTCAATCTTCTCAACTCCAGCGAGTACAATCCCAATTTGCGCAATCTTTCCTCCTAAGTCATTCCTGCCATTCCAGGTATCAGCCTGGTGAATCGCCTCTGCACTCCCTCCATTGCAAGAACATCCTTCCTTAGATAAGGTGACCAAAACTGCACACAATACTCCAGGTGGGGTCTCACCAAGGCCCTGTACAGCTGCAGTAAGGTATCCTTGTTCCTAGACTCAAACCCTCTTGATATGAAGGCCAACCTACCATTTGCCTTTTTAACCGCCTGCTGTACCTGCATGCTCGCCTTCAGAGACTGATGTACAAGTACCCCTAGGTCTCTCTGCACTTCCCCATCTCTTAATCTATTGCCATCTTGTGCACCTGTTTGGCTGCTGCAAGTAAGAATTTTGGTGCAACTGTACTTGTGAACATAATAACGTCTCAAACCTCAGATCATCCCAGAATTGTTAAAGACAGGACAAGGAACAAATAGGAAAAGTTGATGCTTTGTTCTGCAATTCAGAACTGCAACCGATGCCCTGACTGGGTGCTAAGTATCTCATGCTTTCATTCTTAGGGGTGAACTGCTTCTGAAGATGGACCGGCCTCTGGAGGCTAGGGATGCCTACATAAGGGCTCTGGAACTGGACAGGATGAACGCTGATCTCTGGTACAATCTGGCAATCGTTTACATTGAGCTCAAAGACCCATCTGAAGCCTTGAAACATTTCAACCAGGCTCTGGAAATCAGTTCAAACCATAAGTTGGCACTATTTAACTCTGGTCTTCTCATGCAAGAGTCAGGTAAGTAGGCTGGCAAATCAGATACCTGTTCCGTTTGTAATGAAGTTTAATTGGGCCACAAAGTCCAGTTGCAAGCCTAGTTATTTTCATCATTTTTCCTTGGGACCCATTGAGACTGTGGGAGCTTTTATTTGTATAGGAAAGTTTGTGATATACAGGAGAAAGCAGGAAATAAAAGAATGTACAGGTGGGATCCTGATGGGACCTGATCGACTTCATGGACAAATAGCCATCTCTTGTATTTCAGTGAGTAACAGATGAACACATGCTCATCTTCAGAGGAAATGAAGACGAGAAGCTAATGTCTAAGTCTATGGTTGTCTCTAGATTTAAATTTAGACATAGAGCATGGTAACAGGCCCTTTTGGCCCATGAATCCACGCTGCCCAATTACACCCAATTGACCTACAACTCCCAGTATGTTTTTGAGCAGTGCGAGGAAACCAGAGCCCCTGGGGAAAACCCACACAGACACGTCACAAAGAGAATGTACAAACTCCTTACGATCAGCACAGCATTTGAACCCCGGTCCTGATCGCTGGCGCTGTAACAGCATTGGGCTAACCGCGCCACCTTTAACTATGGCTATATCACACACCAAGAGAAATAAACTGTATGTAAATTATCCTCTGTGTAACTGTGTAGAAGTGTCAGAGTGGAGTTGGAGATGTGTGAGAGAATAGATTTCAGGGATTATAAGTGCCTGGTTAGGAAAGGATTAGATGGGTATGCTTATTGGTCTTGGTTGGCATCAACAAGTTGGGCTGAATGGCCTGTTTTCATGCTGTGTGCCTATTAATTAGAGATTCCAAGCAGCTACTGTAGGACTTTTAACTCAAACATGTTAAAAGCTGCCTCTAACCTTGGGTTATGAGGCAATGCATTGTTCGCCTCTCTGCCTTAATATAAATTCAGTGTGAGCTTCAGTGTTGCAGTGAAGGTAGTGAGGCAGCTGTTTCAGATGGGAACTGGAGTTCAACACGCCATATGTACCTAATTAATGGAGGAGAAAGGATGAGAAGATCATCTAGCTATTACCATCCCACCACACTTCAACTTTGTACAGCCTCTGTTTGTCAATATAGGGAGAACCGTTCCACAAGGACTGATTAGAGATGGTCAGCATGGCTTTGGGTGTGGACAGTGGTGTCTCATGAATAAGATCATTTTTTTTGCAATGGTGTCGAAGGTGATTAATGTGGGCGTGGCTGTAAATGTCTTCATGGACTTTAATAAGGCTTTAGACAAGGTCCCACATAGTAGGCTAATCTGGAGGGCATGGGATCATGGCATCCAAGATGAGCCAGCCAGTGGGATACAAACCTGGCTTGAAGGAAGTTTAGTTGTGATTGGAGGCCTGTGACTGGTGGTTGTGCAGCAGGGGTTGGGTGCTGGATCCACTGTTGTTTGTTATCAGACCATAAAATATAGGAACTAGAATTAAAGTAGGCTATTCGGCCCATCGAGTCCGCTCCACCATTCCAACACGAAATGATCCGTTTTCCCACTCAGCCCCACTCCCCGGCCTTCTCCCCATCACCTTTGATACCCCGATTATTCCAATACCCATCAATCTCTGCCTTAAATACACCCAATGACCTGGCCTCCATAGCCCCCGTGGTAGCAAATTCCAGAGGTTCTCTACTCTGTGGACACCCTTCAGTCCTGTAGTTGTGCCCTCTTATCTTAGACTCCCCTACCTTTGGAGATCGCTTTGCCACATCTTCTCTCGCCAGGCCTTTCAAAATTCAAAATGCTTCCACGAGGAACCCCCCCCCCCTTCGTTCTTTTGTATGGAAAAGGCAGCATTTGGCATGTTGCCTTCATTGGGCAGGATGCTGAGTACAAATGTTTGGACCTCATGATTCAGCTGTTCAAAGCATTAATGAGACACGCTTGCTCTACTGTTTGCAATTCAAGACACCCAGCTATAGGAAGGATGTCATGAAGTTGGAAAGGGTGCAGAAGAGATTCACCAAAGTTTGATCAGGAATCCAGGGCTTTAGTTCTAAGGGGAGGCTGGATTGGCTATATCTTTATTCCCGAGAGTGAAGGAGGCTGAGGGGTACATGAAATCATGAGGGCGAGGATAAGATGATGCTCACAGATTTTTCCCAGGGTAGACTATTCTAGAACTGGAGGACATAGGTTTAAGGTGAAAGATTTAAGAGGGGCCCAAGGAGCATTTTCTTTTCACTGAAGGTGGATCATTATCTGGAATGAGCTGCCAGGAGAAGCTATAGAAGTAGGTACAATGTTGACGTTCAAAAGACATATGGACAGAGGTATGGATAGGAAGTGTTCAGAAGGCTATGGGCAAGTGCAACTTGCTCAGAATGCCAACTTTATTGATGAATGATTGAAAGACCTGCTCCTGGATGTATGGCTTCATGCCCATGTGATTTGAGGCCGCTAATAAATTCATTAGAAATATTAGGAGAAATCATCATTGCTCAAGTGGTTGGAATGTCGCACTACCTTCCACATGGAGTGGCTAAGTTTGGAGACAGATGAGGTTGCAGATGCTGGATTCTGGAGGAACAAACTGTGAAGAGAACTTGGCGGGTCAGGTAGCATCTATGGAGGCAGAGGGATGGTTGATGTTTCTGGTCGACACCCTGCATTAAGGCTCATGGCATTGATGAAGTGAAGGAAGAGAATAGAAGGCTTTGCTAATGGTTTAATGGAAGAGGGAGAGGAGGAGGCTTATGGGACGAAAACACTAGATCCATTGGGTCAAATGACAGACATTCAATGCAATAGAACATGGAACATTGCAGCCCAGACCCTTTGGCCCATCAATATCTGCTCTGAACATAATGCCCATTAATCTAAATCTCTCATGCTTGCACCTGATCCATATCCCTTCACTCCCTGCATATTCATGTGTCTTATCAGGAAACCTCTTAAACACTACTATTGTATCTGCTTCCACCACAACTTCAAATACCCACCACTCTGTCTAAAGCAAAAAGTTTAACATGCACATAATAGTTTAAATTTTAAAATCAGACATTCAGCATGGTAACAGACCCATTTGGCCCAAAAGCCCGTGCTACCCAATTAACTTACAACCCTCGATATGTTTTGAATGGTGGGAGGAAGTCAGAGCACCCAGGGAAAACCCACACAGACACTGGGAGAACAAAACACCTTATAGACAGCATGAATTCGAACCCCAGTCCCGATCATTGGTGCTGTAAGAGCGTTGTGCAAACCACTACACTAACTGTGCCACCCAATGGATCTTTGTGTCATTCTTGGGGAAGCCATAAGCCAGCCCTCCCATTCAACAAATAAAGGTGGCTTGTGGCTTGGTTGCAGTCACTGGAAAATTAGATTGCTAAGTGCTAATGTTCCTTTTCCCTGGATAGACTATTCCAGGACAAGAGGTGAGATATGAGTGAATTTTTTTTTTAAACTCCGAGAGTTGTATCTGGAACGAACTACCGGAACCAGATACAATTACCACAGCCGAATGACATTGGGATAGATGTATGGATGGGAATGGTTTGAAAGGATATGGCCCAAATGCAGGAAGATGGCTCTAGCTCCAAATGCCAACTTGGATAAGTTGGCTGAAGGGCTGTAAGATTCTGATTTGGTGAGATGACTACAAGGGAGAGTGAGTAGAACCAAGAAAGAGGGAATGCTGGGCTTGAATGTTTTCCTTCTCTCTGTTTCTGTCAAAGGCGAGGCCAGCCTAAGGCCAGAGGCCAAGAAACGATTTTTAAGCTATGTGGCAATGGAGCCACAGGATGCAAATGGGTACTTCAATCTGGGCATGCTCGCCATGGACAACAAGCAAAACATTGAGGCTGAAGCCTGGATGAAGAAGTCCATTGAGGTGCAGCCAGGCTTCCGAAGTGCATTGTTTAACCTGGCCTTGCTGTACTCGCAGACAGGGATGGAGTTGGAAGCGCTGCCAGTTCTCACAGAGCTGTTGCATCATCACCCTGACCACATCAAAGGCCTCATTCTGAAAGGAGACATTCTAATGAATCGAATGAAAGATATTAAGGGTGCCAAGCAGTGCTTTGAAAGGATCCTGGAGATTGACCCCACCAACATTCAGGGCAAGCATAACTTGTGTGTGGTATACTTTGAAGAGAAGGAACTCGTGAAGGCTGAGGCTTGTCTGTCTGAGACCCTAGCCTTGGCGCCAGATGAGGAATACATTCATCGTCACCTGAGCATTGTACGTACCAAGTTAGCAGCACAGGGCAATGGTAGGCCATTGCAACACCCACCGACAACTGCTCACACAAAGCGGGTGGGACAGGAACCACCAACTAAGAACCTGAAGGGGCACAGCAATGAACCAAAGGCTTCAAGAGCAGTGGGTGCAACTGAACCCCACACAGAGCCTCCCAGCGACTCGAAACAATCCCCAAATGGGCTCAACAAACGGACAAAAAAAAAGTCCAATAAAGAGATAAAAGAAATTGAAAAAAAACGTGCTGCAGCCTTAAAGCGACTAGAAGAGATTGAACGTATTTTGAACGTTGAGTAGAAGCAAAATCCAGGTTTGCATATGATCACTGTCCTTTCAAATTGACTATTATATTGTGACAACAATACTTTGTTTCCTGCCATGCAGGGAAGATTACTTTATGCAAAGTAATTTGAATAAGAATTGTAATACCAACAAAGCCAGTCGTATTTCTGAATGCGAGTTTAAAACTAATGTAACAAAAGTGAAAGACTCCTACCTCCAACCAGTTTCCTAATCTAGGGGCAGCAGTTCTTTGTGCAGAAAAATGGTGTAAAAACTTGTGAAGAGAGGCTTCTAAGGAAACATTTCAGGGCTGTCACAGAAGCAAGGGTTTGTCCAGTAGATTAATAGTTCCCAGGCAGTTCTACCTCCCTTCTCAGGTCCCGCCTATCACCAGTGGACCCTCCCACCACCCCCATCCCCATTTCACTGCGTGAATGGCATTTGAATCCTGGATAGCTGAAGTGAGCAGGTTTTGCTTGAGGAAGTGTCCCAACTATTACATTTGTCATTGGTGAATCTAGGCTGAGGTAGCAGAAGCATTTGCTGGCAACCTCCCTTTTGGTCATTGTTTGGAAACCAATTTGGCCTGCAGAAGTTGGTAGACGTTGTTGCTGATTGGTGGGGTTAGCAGAAACTTATTTCTTCCCACATCCCCCCACCACAACACCACCAAGCTGGACATCTCCCGGTGACCAGGCTCCTTTATGCACTCCCTGCAAAAGCATTCAATTGCTCCACTGCAAAATCTCTTTGAGAGATGCCTAACCTGAAGAAGTTATCCTCTTGGAAGGGAGTTCTGTGAGAATCTTTCTTGTTGCTCCCCATGGGCACGCCCTGCCTTCATGTCTGTAATTTGCTCATACCTTGAGGCAGGGCTCAGGGTTCAAAACGTCTAATACACCTTTACCTCCTCTTGGCACTGTGAGACCAGCTGTGCTTTTCCTTCATGGATGTGTGAGCCACGTGCTGCACTAGGTGGGAATCTCCACTGCTAGTTGGATGGCAAGCTGGTTGATTGGCAACTTTAGCTAATGATTGCAGTGGGGTCACGGATAGGATGCTTTATCCCCAAAATATACTGCAGTTTAAGCTCTGATTATATAAAATTACAAGTGACAAGCTTTGATCATCGTTCAGACCTGGGAATCTATGATGGTTTAAGAAGAGAGAAATTGCAGAGGACTCTCGCGGTTTCCCCAAGTGTGCATACAATCTAGTTGGACTCTGAAATGTCATGGCTTCCCTCCACAGCCACTTACTTGTACAATGGTGCTGAGTGTTTTGTTCACTTCCATCATGTGTGCAGTGCTCAGAACTGATCAGCTTTCCTTTTCTGTGGAAACCTGTTACTGTGGCGACGACATATCTGCTAAAGTTAAACCACTCCTGCTATGAATACTGCTGCAAACTTCAAAGCAATGCTTGTGCTGTGATCTTCTTTGTTATACCCATACATAAACACGTAACCATTCATTTCAAGTCAATACATGCACTGATACGTATTATAACAAATCATATATGTGATATTGCTTTATCTTTAATTTAGTATTATGTGAAACTTTATTTTTTGCTTGCTTTCGATGTTTGAGTTAGATTAAAGTGTGGTAATCACAAATTGTCAGCTTACAATGGAGGCAATTTCGGTCCTTTGGTTGTGTGTAACCACAAGGCCCAGGAATTGTTTATAAATGAGGTCATGTCAAAAATTCTGCTGACAAATAACACTGCAGTCTTATTCTATGTCATTTGGTTTTGCCATTTAATTTATGCAAGTTGTTAGCCGATCAAACCACTGACTCGAAATGTGCCCTTTTAACCAAGGTCTGGTATCCTTAATAATTGTTTTTTGGAGACTAACAAGTGTTATAACCTCTCACTTAAAACAAGAACATTTTTTTTGTCCTTGCTTGAATGGAAATAAAATTTGAATCTTGGAGCACTGTGACATTGCATCTGTTTTCTCTTAAAGGGGACCCGCGTACAAACGTAGGATCGAGAGCAGGAGGAGATCCGAGAGCCCCTTGTGTAGCCCCACAGCAGCAGTAAGATTTTGGCCTCCTTTCCACCTCTTTGCTTGATTCCCAGGGTTTCTGTCAGATGAAAGATTTTATTCTGGCTTTGAATGTGCTTGATCACACGTCCACAGATGTGAGTCAAGAGGACTGCATAGAACTATAGTCCTCTATAAGCAAAAAAGCCTCCTTGCTTCAGTCCCACCCTCCCAACATAAAATCATTCAGTAGAGGAAAGCATTAAACAAGTGGACCTGAAACTGTTTCTCTCCCCACACATGCTGCCTGGCCTGCTGAATATTTTTATTTCAGATTTCCAACATTTACAAGCACACAAGGATGAAGGAGAAGGCTCCTTGGCCCATTAATTGAACATTGGCCTCAACTCTTCTCTGTGCCAAAACTGACCCTATTTCAAGGAATTGGTTTCATGCCAATTTGACCACATTGGAAAAGTAATTGTTTGCTGCAAAGTTTATCTGGGACAGGAAGGGGAGCAGGTTCTGTGACATGAAGTAAATTGAAGAAATTTGCCTGTTATGGATTTTGTGATTCATAAACTCTTGAGTGAGGTGAGTGGGAAAATGTAAAGAAGGACCTGTGGGGCACTTTTTCATGAAGAATGTGCTGGGTATCTGGAATGGGGAAATGATCGAGGTGGGTCTAATTGTGACATTTAAAAGATGTTTGGACAGGTCCTACATAGGAAAGGTCGAGTGGGACATTGACTAAATGCAGGTAAATGGGATTTGCTCTGGTAGAAAACTTGCTTGACATGGATGCGCTGGCCAAAGGCCGAACTTCTGTATATTTGCACGACTCACTATTCTCTGGAGTAGTGAATTCCATTGACTTACTATCATTTGTGTTTGGAAATTTTTGTTTCCAATGGCTGACCCTCCCACTCTTCCTGCGTCTAAGCTCCCTAGATCTAGAACAGGGTCTGGGGTTTCTGTCATTCGGCACAGCATCGTGGCCCAAAGGGCCTGCGCATGTGGCGTTCTTTGTTATAACTGCACTTTAATGGCATTTCTCCGTGGATCATGTGGTGGGGGAGAGATGTGTGTGTTCCAATGAAGGTGAAAGCATGCTGCTCTGGAGTGTCTGTATCTCGTGGGTTCTCCCTGGATAAACCGATCTGAGGGGAAACTGTGAAGGAAAGGTCCATGTTTCCTAAGATCCCATTGAAGATGTCTGAGGATCTGTTAGTGATTGAATAGAAGAAGACTGCAGCAGTATAAAAGGCACCAGGTGCCTTCCCACTCTTTGCATGAGATCCAGTCCTTCCTATTAAGCCTGTGCAGCTGCTTCCTCCATATCAATGACTTTCCACCCAACTAACACCCCTACCCTGGCTGACATCAACCTTGTCGTGGTGACTTAAATAACTTTAGTACTGAATTCTCAGTCCTTACCTTCTACATAGCTCCATCACAACATGACTGAGCTGCTATTTTTTGAAACTAAGGGTCCGATTAGGCTGGATGGGTTCCTGTTAAATAACTTCCCACAATTGTACTATGTTTTTTTTTAAAAAAAATGATTGTTTTGATCAAAACACAAAGGGCAGTCGATACAGGAAGGAAACTGACTCATTGTTAAGGGTCATTTGAAAATTAGCACCAGGACACAATGACCTTAAACTTCATTCTGCCAGTGGGATGGATAAGTTGAGGTTGCACTCGCTCTCACTTTTCCAGGCCTTAGTGCTCAGTTTTCTTTGAGAATATTGAATCACCTCTCGTTCCATTCTACTAACTTGTTCAAGTTTATTGTTACGTGAACCAAGGTACAATGAGAAGGTTTGTTTTGCAAGTAGTCCTACTGGTCAACCTACGTGTACACCAGTTAAAAGCATAGCCCAGGATCCAGACTTGCACAGAGACATCAGTTAGTTCCTCACACTCTTCAAAGGTGACATTATTTTACTGGTCAGAGGTTCGTTGAGGGGTCTGATGACAGTGAGAAAGAAACTGGTGATACATGATCTCACTCTCATGAAACTTCCTGACAGATGGAGAGTAAAGAGACTGTAGTCAGGGTGGCGTGAGTCTTTTAATACACTGCCTGCTTTTCCAGGGCAACTGGAAACATTGATGGAGGGGAGGGATGTAGGTGTGATGGTCTGAATTGTATTCACAACTCTGCAGTTTCTCGTGGGCTTGGGCGGAGCAGTTCCCGTACCACGCAATGGTGCACTCTCTCAGTTTGTATCTGTTGAAGCTACTGAGGAATGCAGGTGGCGTTATATTTCCTGAGGAAATAGAGGCGCTGGTGCGCTTTCTTGGCTATTACATCAATGTGGGTGGACCAGAACTTGTCCCTGGAGATGGCCATCCATCTATTCTAGCCTGCTCCACCATTCATTGAGATAGAAACATAGAAAATAGGTGTAGGAGAAGGCCATTCAGCCCTTCGAGCCTGCTCCACCCATCACGGATGATTATTAGGACTTACCCAATTCCTACTTTTCCCCCTCCATAACCTCCTGATCCCTTTAGCCAAAAGGGAATTTTGAATCTATGTAACAAACTGGTCTCAACTCCTGTCTATGGTGGGGAATTCCACAAGTTCAAATAGTGGCTGATTTCTCCCTCACTGCTGTTTTGCTGCCTGGTCTCCATATCCCATGATTCTCTTGCCCAAAAATCGATTGATCTATATTTGAATTAAAATGACTGCGGTTCCAACAATGTTCTGGGTAGAACACTCCAGAGTCATGAGAGTAATTTATTGTCATAATATATAAATGCACAGGGATTCTTGCCAGCTGTTGCTGAACAGGCATGCAAATTGCACCAAATAGGAATTATAGAACCACAATAAGCCATGAGGCAGAAAAAAGGGTTTATATAATGGGATAGATAAATAAACACACTCTCATAGAGCGTTACAGCAAGGAAACGGGCCCTTGAACCTTGCTTGTCCATATTAAATGTAAGTTTAATTTAATTTTAGAGATACAGTACAGTAACAGTCCAGTCTACAGGTCCGTGCTGCCCAAATAGACCCATATAACCAATGAACCTATTAATCCCTTAGGTCTTTGGAAGTGCCCCTCAAGTCTCTTAAATCTTTCCCCTCGCACCTCGTTCTGAATGAATATGTTTAATTGGCTCAGTCTAGTTCTGAGGCTACAAAACAAGGCACGTAACCTGCTTATGGGGACAAAGAGAGTGTAGCATTCCCTCTTGCCAGTGTAAGCTGGGTCTGTTGTAATATCTTAATTACAGTTCAAACGCTATTTGGTTCTTGAGGCTCAATGGCTGGCATTTACTGTCTCCTGACTCAGATGGGATGGAGGTTCCCCCCCCCCACCGTGTTGTGACTGACACCAGCAGCTCATATGTCCGGGGAAATCAGGTTTCTGATTTTGTTTCACAAACTCTGCTCCCTGTGTTTGTGAATAGCCAGTATTTCCTATCATTGTAGCAACCATTTTTCTGTCTTTCTTTGTATTGAGCAGTCACATGCTACAATTGGATAAGACGTAAGCGGCTTTCTGTGGAAGGAAATGTTACAATGCACTAATATTGACTGGTCTTGGACCAGTCTGCTCTAGTTTGACCTTCACTGGTGTTTGGTGTGAACAAAGTCAGCGTCTGTACCACCTGCCTGGTCGCTAGTCATGAATCACTGTGGTATGCAACACACCATGATCGCAGCTTCTTTCAAAATGCTCCCAATCATATATGTATAGATCTAGTAGAACCAATGAACATTACAGCACAGAAACAGGCTCTTCTAGTCTATGACAAACTATTTTTTCTTAGCCCCACTGACCTGTACCCAGTTCGTAGCCCTCCATATCCCTCCTATCAATGTATCTGTCCAAATTTCTCTTAAATGTTAAAATTGAGCCCACATTCACCTCTTCAGCTGGCAGCTCGTTCCACACTCCCACTGCTCTCTGTGTGAAGTTCCCCCTAAACATTTCCTCTGACTCTCTTAACCCATGTCCTCTGGTTTTTTTTTAATCTCACCCACCCTCAGAAAAAGCCTATCTACATTTACTCTGTCTATCCCCTTTATAATTTTAAATACTTCTTATCAAATCTTCCCTCATTCTTCCACACTCAAGGGAATAAAGTCCTTTTTTCCTTTTTTTTCTGGGCTTATAGATAAATAATTGCATATCTAAGGGAGGAAGGAAAGAAAGAACAAACAGGAAGACAAAGAAACAGAAGGAAAGGAAAAAAGGTTTGAGTCGAATGATGACATGTTGCAGGGATTGGAGCCAGTGCTTGGTGGTGAGTCAGGACTGTCCTGCCCCAGGGTCACCCTGCCCAGGGCATCGGCGTGGCTGTTCGCAGCAGGCAGGAGGGGGGCCATAATTGTTGAAGCGAGACTATAGCTGAACCTCAGAGCAGATAGCAACTGACCTCCATAGTCACAGTCTCCGCTGTGCTTAAGGCCACGTGATCGGCTGGTGGGGACCATCTGTACACCAGCTTGGGCCAGCAGCTAATAATAGTAGAGGTCAAGCATTGCATCCCTTCTGAATGCAGTTTCTGTAAATGAGAGCAGCTGGTTAGAGGACAATGTATTCTCAAACTGATCTGATCCACCCCTTCTAAACTCCTTAAAAGTGTCTCCAAACTGATTTCATCTATACCCCATAAAAGAGTCTCTTAACCTTCCATGGAATGGTTTGAACATTTTTTTGCAGTTCTGTGCATACTTACCACTGCAAAGTCTCTTGGATCTAGTGACAATTTGCTTTTATAATACACCAAGAACTAGGAGTAGGAGTAGGCAATCCGTCTCATCGAGCCTGCTTCACCATTCAATGAGATGGGAACCATGGTTAGTGCAACAATATTACAGGGACAGTGACCCAGATCTGAATCCAGAACTGTCTGTAAGGATTTGTACATTGTCCCATTGACTGTGTGGGTTTCCTTTGGGTGCTCTGATTTCCTCCCACCCTTTAGAAACATACGGGGGTTGTAGGCTAATTGGGGTCAATTGGGTGGCACAGACCTATGGGCCAGAAGGGCCTGTTACTCCGCTGGCTCTCAACACTCTGATGGCTCCCCTAAACTTTCCTCCATTCACATTAACCAGATGTCCTTCAATATTTGCTACTGTCATCCTGAATTAAAAGGTGCTGGTTGTCCACCATATTTAAGCCCCTCTTAATCTTAAGTCACTTTTCATCCTTCGTTGCTCCAACCTTGACATGTCCTCCAATCCTGGCAGCCAATTTGCAACGAGTTTCTGAAGTGTCCCTGTGCATCAGTATATATGGGCTTTGTCACAGAGAGAGAGAGAGAAGGTTGAGAGTTTGAGTCTCACTCCAGGGATTTGACTGGAGAATTCTGCTTGATGCTCCCAGTACCATTCTAAGGCAGTTCAGCTCTGTCCAAGGTGCTGAATTTCACACTTCACAATCATTTCTTGATTTTATAAAGGGATTGTGTGTCTTGAAAAATATTCTATTCGGTGAATCAAAAACTATGGGAAAGATGTGTTATTTATTATAGCAGAAAATACCTTTTCAAGTCAGAGACATACCCCAAAGAGTCAATGAGATTATAGTGACAATTCCCAATCAAGGCAGCGTTAAATCATGGAATTACTCTCTCACTTCCCTGCATTGAGTTCTCTTTCATAAGCGTCCTTGTTCTTTCTCACGGTTACTTTCATATCTTTAGTCACCTTATTATCATGAAACATGCATAACCTTGTTCAAAATCAAAGTACTGCAGATGCTAGAAATCTAAACTAAAAGATGTTGCTTGGATTGGAAAATAAGTCTTATGAGGCAAGGTTAGTAGAGCTAAGACTTTTCTCTTTGGAGCGAAGAAGGATGAGAGGTAACTTAATAGAGGTCTACAAGATTCTGAGAGGCACAGATAAGGTGGACAGCCTGTACCGTTATCCCAAGGCAGGAGTAGCAAACACCAGAGGTCATCTAAACAAGGTGAGGGGAGGAAAGTTTTGGGGAGATGCTGGGGATAGGTTTTTTATTGTTTAAAATATTTTATTGAGTTTGATTGAAAATGTAAGTAATACATTCCTAAAGAACCAACTACAGTATATATTTATATTGATGTTCATATTGTACATTAATGATAGTACATGAAATCATAATCAAACCCTTAAGTTTTTATTGCCCCGAAAAAAAGACTAAGTGAAAAAAAAAGATAATTGCTCTTACTCCTCCTTCTAAACAAAGTTGAATTATTTTAGCAGTCTTGGAATCAAGCAATCATCTCCAGAGGTCCAGCAAAACATACCAATCAACTGCATCTCTGTACCTCAATTAATCAAATTGTGGTAATAAACCATAAATGGATCCCATGTCTTATCCAACGAGACCTTAATTTTCCTGGTATTATGTCTAATTTTCTCTAGACTCAAAAAGCACATGTATTCAAGTGGGTAGGTGCAAAATCATCTTTCCATTTCAACGGGAGTTCTCTTCTGGCCAGCAAAGTAAAAAATGCTAAAACTTGGTCATTGATTTGATGTTAAAATTATATTCTCATCCAAGGTGAAACCAAATATTGCTATTATCGGACAGGTTTCAAGATTGATCCTGAAGATATCCGAAAAGATTTTAAAAATCTGTCCAAAATTTTCCTAATTTGGGGCATGACCACAACATGTCTATCAAAGAGGCTTCAAAAATGTTACATTTATCACAGAATGGATTGATAACAAGATAAATTCTAGGCAGTTTAGAAAAGAGTATTCTATGTATCACTTTAAACTGAATGAAACTGTGTCTAGTGCACAGAGAAGAATTATTAATAAGGCCTTGAATTTTGGACCAGTCTTTCTCTGAAGGATAGATTAAGATTGTTCTCCCATTCAGTTTTCATTTTAATTAAAGAAACTCTTTTATTCAATACTTTATAATATAAAGTGGATATTATGCCTTTATATACAAAATGTAGTTCAAAAAAATTGCCTATAAAATTCAGATCAGGAAGATGTGGAAATTCTGGAAGTTTAGATCGAATAAAATGCCTAATTTGGAAATACCTAAAAAAATGTCTATTTGGTCAATCAAATTCTGCCATCAATTGTTGTAAAGGTGCAAAATTTAGTTGAATAAAAAGATTTTTAAAGCTTTTAATCCCTAGCTGATTCCATTCTTAAAACCTGCATCTAAAATGGAAGGCTGGAAAAGATGATTGGACAGAATCGGACGAGCGAACAAAAATCCCAAAAATCAAAAAAAATTCCTGAATTGAAACCAAGATTTTAGTCTCTGTCTCATTATTAAATTCTTTGTTAATTTTGGAATAGAAAAAATGTAAGGATGAGCCTAAAGATTTCAACTCAGGGCAGTCGTCTATTTTACCAAATTGTAACAACATTAACATATTCCTCATATTTCTTATTTATTGCCCAATAAATATTTTATTCTGAAGATAAATTTTATTTAATCAAGCTTTGATAATTTTTTTTAACAGAGAGTTGTGGTGGTGAAAGGTAGAA